>NC_140518.1:34340265-34670265 GCF_964339955.1 Pipistrellus hanaki | reverse complement strand
ATAAGCTGTATTTTGTCTTCCAGGAAAGCACAGAAGATGGTGTCAACTGTTGTCTAATATTGCTTCTCTGTTTTCACTTCTAAATGGGCAAATTTTTAGTCAGCAATCTGGGTGGCCACCGGTACTCCCTTGCCCCTGGTGTGCACACTAGCTTTCACTTTCTCACAGCGCTGGCTTCATGCACTCTCTCTTTCCCGTGGTCAGGTAAGCCGCTCCAGCTGACGTTGCAGGCCTGTGATGTCAAAGGAAAAGAAGAGAAGTCGGGACCTGAAAACCTCCTTGTTGAACCATGGACGAGGGATGGTGAGTGGTGGATCTGTCTGTTTCCAGTGAATGAAAAGGACCACCGTGAGCTCACTGGACAGCTGTGTGAAATCACACGCTGGACTGAGATTTTCAGGATATGCAGTCATCACGTCAGGTTGCCTTTCAGATTGGCAGTGGTCCCTGAGCCATTGGTGTGGTTTCTTTATTACAGCGCTATCATCTGCTAGGTGCCAGTCACCTGTAAACAAATATTTGAGAGCCTTTGAAAGCAAGGACTCCTTCTCTTGGAATATAGAAAGTTACCTTTTCAAAGTTCAGAGTGTTTATTATGTTATCTTAAAGGTTAAGAAACTCAGTGGATCAGTAGCACTAGAGAGCTGAAAACATATTAATAATTTACGAAGAGGGTATTTTCAGTCTGGCCAGTCTGGCATTTGATGTGTGTGGAAGCAAGCCTTACTCCTTCCCTAGTGTCAGCATTGTAAGCACTGATATTCCATTCAGCGTTGCAGTAGCTCTTTTCCTCAGACAGCGGGGAGTTTGTGGGTCTCTTCCTCATCCATCTTGTTGGCCAACCTGTGAGTCTCCTGCATATGTCCCTTTTCTACTCACTTTTCTGCTTTGATTATTGCCATTTCAGTAAAGGAAGTGGAATGTTACAGCAATTGTGAAAAATTGGCCTTACTGCTTTGAATCTGGTTTCTCCTTTGCTTTCTTCACAGCAGCAGAGACCTCACACATTCTTTGTGTCCTCTCTTCTCTGTTCTGATTCCTGTATTCATTCTTTTTTTAAAAAAAATATTTTTATTGATTCTAGATAGGAAGGGAAAGGGATAAAGAGAAACATCAATGATGAGAGAGAATCATTGATCTGCCGCCTCCTGCACACCCCACACTGGGGATTGAGCCCACAACCTGGGCATGTGCCCTGACCAGGAATTGAACCGTGACCTCCTGGTTTATAGGTTGATGCTCAACCACTGAGGCATGCTGGCAGGGCCTGTCTTCATTCTTAGTACTAGTGAGGTAAAGACCTCTGGGAAAAGGTGCTTTTCCCCGTTACACCTCCTCTACTTGGTAGTCTTCTTAAGCAATAGACTCTTGCAGTAGACAGTCTTCCTAAAGCCTTTCCTAGCAACTCAGCCTCTGCAAAGACATTTTCTTCACTGCATCAATTTCTTGCGATACTGAAGGCCATCGCAGGCCACCAAGTCACCTGAATCCAAGGTAGTGTTGGGAGGAGGCCATGGCAGCTCTTTGCCCTTTCCCCCTCTCTCTCCCCCTCCCACATCCAGGAGAGGCAAGACCAGACCACTCTGCCAAAGACTCTGCATATTTTGTCTCCTGAGCATGAAACCAGTATATAGATTTATTTTTAATCTTAGCGGAAGTGAGAGAGCAAGCGTAAGCATGAGAGAGAGAGAGTAAGAAAGAGTGAGAGAAACATCGATGTGAGAGAGAAACACCCATCAATTTCTGACTGGGGATCAAACCTGCAACCTGGGTATGTACCCTGACTGGGAATCAAACCTGCCGTCTCCTATTGTATAGGATGACGCTCAATCACTGAGTCATACTGGCTGGGCAGCACTGATTTTTTCATACTGTCTTCATCCACTCAGTCTTGTTTTTTTTTATTTTTTAACTTTTATAACCATTTCAAATCATGTCTCCATCTATTCTTTTTTTTTTTTTTTAAGAATTTTCTTTTAAACAGTTTTAGGTTTACAACAAAATTGGAGGAAGTTACAGAGATTTTCCATATACCATCTGCCCCCACACATGCATAGTCTCCCCATTTATCCACTTCACTCACCAGAATGGTACTTTTTTAAAAATCAAGGATGATAATCTATTGACACATCAAAAGCACCCAAAACCTATAGGGTTCACTCTGCGTGTTGTATATTCTGTGGGTTTGAACAAATTTATAATGACATCTCTTCATTATATTATACAGGGTACTCTCGTTGTCTTAAAATTCAGTATGTGCATTTTTAACACTATTCTAAGTTTGCAAGAACCATGTTTTTTTCTGTAGCTATCAGAAGCATTTGCCAGCACTATGCCTAGTCTGATTTGAATACTTTGTTATTCTTCCTGTGTCCTATCCATCTACTTCTCCTCCCTGGGATGGATGAAAGTAGTAGTTAGTGGATTTATTATTTTTCTTGTGTGTGTGGGATGTGAACGGTATGGGGAGGAGACTCAGTTTCTCCTGGCCACTTGCTCCACAGCCATCACTGTCTGGGTCTTATAACTCCAGTAGGATTTGGTCTTGCTCTGCTACAAAAGCTGAGCCTGAGGACACAGGTGGGACAGGGGAAATTCCTCTCAGCCAGAACTGCTGGGTTTGGAGGAGTGATTTGTTTCTTCCTTGTAGAGGGGAGAAAGCCCTTTTCACTGGTACACTGTACCTCCCCAGCGGTGAGAACTGTCGGGTCTGGACAAGTGCCACTTGCTGCACAGAGTGCCTGAGGACCCAGCATTGGCCCTCAGAGGGCTGACTCTGCTGGGAGCCAATACCACAGTCTGGTATTTAAAGGAATGCAGGGTGCTGCCAATACAGCTGAAGGGCTAGATTTATTAAATTCTTTGTGATTTGTTATCTTCCCCCTTGGTATTTTAAGATCATAAATTGGGTATGGGTGCATGGTTTCAAAACAGATTTTGTTTTAAAATATCACAGTTACACACATGAGCTGGTGTTCTGTGTGTGTGGTGGGTTTTTTTGCCAAGAAAAGGAAGCAGAAAGGTTTCATTTTACCTCCCTCCCTCCCTTTCTTCCTTTCTGTGCTTACATGTGTATTTGGTGGCAGTGTTATTTAAAAAGAGCCTGATTGCCCAGCTGATGTGGCTCAGTGGTTGAGCGCTGACCTATAAGCCAGAAGGTCACAGTTAAATTCCTAGTTAAGGCACATGCTCAGATTGTGGCTCAGTCCCCAGTAGGGGTGTGCAGAAGCCAGTCAGTCAGTGGTTCTCTCTCATCATTGATGTTTCTATCTCTCTTTCCCTCCCTCTCTATATATAAATAGATAAAAAGAGTCTGATTCTTTTGACAAAGTATTGCTTTAGCTACTTTGAGAGTAAAAGTGCTCGCTAATCAGTAATTTCTAGGCAGTATTTCAGCCTTTACAATAGATTTGATAAGATAGAGGGATCCAGACCCCTGGGGAAGTGACAGTTCAGTAATTGATGTAGTTTTTAGTATTAATTGCTTAGTGGAATTTGTGTGATTTTCTGGCCATATGGTTTCTTAAAATTGTCTGTAGAATTACTATTTGATAGAATTAAATTATATAATAGCTACTCTCTGTGACTTAGTAAAGGTTCCTTTGGATTTAAATTTCTTGGTGTTGGTGAAAAATTTTGTGTATTGTCTTATGGAAATTTGACTTCACAAGTTTTTGTTTTATTGAATGCAATATAATGAAGTAATGAAACTTGTTTATGCTTCTTACTTGATAAGGCAACATGGTCTATAGCAGTGGTTGGCAAACTCATTAGTCAACAGAGCCAAATATCAACAGTTCAACGATTGAAATTTCTTTTGAGAGCCAAATATTTTAAACTTCTTCTAACACCACTTCTTCAAAATAGACTCGCCCAGGCTGTGGTATTTTGTGGAAGAGTCACACTTAAGGGGCCAAAGAGCTGCATTGTGGCTCGCAAGCCGCAGTTTGCGGGACCATGGGTCTAGAGCAATTCATAGTACCAAGAAGAGTGGTTGGTTAATTCTGACTTTAGCAGATGCATTTACAGAAGTAAATCACACAAATTGAAAGAGAAAGGCAGCCTTGGGTCTAGCAGCAGGTGGTTTTGTGAATTATTAATGGATTATTAACAACAAAAAAGGTGAACTGTGATCTCATACTACTATAATTTGAACACATCAAACATTTCATGTGTGTCATTAATTAGTGAGGGAACCAATAAGATGTTATGAACAGTTCAAAGATTTCATAAAATACACACAGATCAGTAGGAATGCTGACAGGAATCTACAAATAGATACAAAAATGGTCACTACTCATAAGGAATACCCAGCTGCATTTCCAGGACACAAGTTTTATCTTTGTAGACAGGAATCATTTGCGTTACTGTCATTAGTCTACAATTTACAGAATTGTAAAATAGCCTGGAGACCATGAAAGGTGGAGATAACACAAACAGTGTGCTACACAGAACAGCTAGGAGCCTTTTTTTCTTTTTCTTTCCATTTTAAAGTTTTTCACGTCCTTTTCCTAACAGTCTTCTAAAAGCTATCTAATCCCTCTTTCAGCCTCTAAGCCTGCTTGCCTTTGTCAGACCAGTCAGACATGTCATTGTTTTAGGAATGGCTCAGAAAGATGATTGATTGTCCAGTCTTTTGTCTCTTTGAATGGAAGTCGTAGTTTTTATAAACTTTTTATTTCTGTATAATCTCAAAGTAGTGCTGCCAATTAAAAAGTGCCTTATCAAAGCCAGTTGCACCCTGAGTAAGTTGTGCTGGCCAGTGGTCTGATACCTCGGAGTTTCTCAGTGGGGTTGAATCTGTCCTGAGGGGAAATCTTTCCCTAATTTCCATGAAATTCTAAGATGAACTAGTTATCCCCTGCCTCAAAGGACATGATTTTTGTTGATCTTAGTTCTTAGAATTATAAATGTCAGTCATCCTAACTTTAGTTTTTCTTTTTTGCAGGTTTTCTCACAGAGACTGGGAAAACTAGAGCAAGTACTATTTTTTCTACAGCAACTGACTCTGCCCTCCAAGTTACACAGATCAGAATTATGGTAACTCTCCTTCTTTAAGCAATGCTACTACTGTTGTTAAAAAGAGGGATATAGTTCAGAGGTCCATGTCACTGTTTTTCATTGAACATCGAATGCTTTTTGTGTCAGGCCTGTAGCAGAGGGCAGGGACACAAAGGTGAATAGATTGTTAAGTCTGTGAATGGTGTGAATATAAGGATTGAGGAATGTAAGGAATCATTTCTTAGGATGCAGCTTTCTAACTCTTCCAGGACTTAATGTATTTGATTTCTCCTGCTGTTTCATTTGGGGCATGTTTTTTCGTCTCCCCATTTTGGCTGCCTCTCTGTATTTGTTTCTATGTATTAGGTAGATCTGTTATGTCTCCCAGTCTTGGTAGGGTGGCTTATGTAGTAGGTGTCCTGTGGGGCTCAGTGGAACAGTGTCCTTGATTACCTGACTAGGAATGTCCCTTGTGTGGATGATGTGAGCCCTCCTGTTGTAGTTGAGTCTTGATTGCTATTGGTCTGTCTGTGGGTGAGGTTGACCCTCAGGCTGGCTGACTATGAGGATTGACCCCAACCACAGTATATGAGCTGATGTGCAGGAGCTGACACCACGAAGTGAAATTTGTCCCAGAAAGGTCTGGTCCCAGAATGGGAGATCTCAGCAGACACCACCACAATGGTGTCTGCTGAGATCTCCCATTGAGTGTGCCACTTGTGGAGCTAATTGGGTCATGCTCTGTTGTGATCTGAAGCTGCCACTGGGTTTGTTGGTTCTGGTTGTGCCTCTTGGGAGGGACTCTTGTGCATGTCAATGTCAGACTCTGTCTGTAACTGGCCCTGAGCTACCCTTTAGGAGCTACAAAAGGTTCTGTGGTTTGATGGTTGCCTCTGCTGGATCTGGGAGTGGTGGGGAGGCGCCAAGCATGTACCAAGGCCAGCTTCTATTGGTGTTGCATCTGGGGCACGTCAGCAAAAGGCCCAGTGCACCCTGAGACCTGGCTCCCACCTGCCAGGTGCCTGTTAGGCTCAGCCATTGAAAGAGCCTCCGGTGGTACACGAGTTCCCTGAGGCAGCTTCAAGTCCCCAGGCAGATTGGGTCTTGGCACCAGCACTAGGACTTCAGCCACTCAACAAGTCTCAGAGTAGCCCAAGGCCAGCCACTCGCTGCTGGTGGACCCCTGTAGTGAGGCAGGGCCTTTGGGAGCCATCAGGTGAGGCCAGTAGAGTCCCTCAGGGTAAAACAGATTTAAGATTTGGCCATGTGGAGGGAGGTCTCTGCAGGAACAGTGGCACTGGGTTAGGGTGTTTGGGGGAATAAATGGCCTTTGCCCTAGAACCACACTACTCAGTCTTTTCCTGTATCTCTGACACCCCCTGAAAGACTGCAGTGGACCCAGGCTACCCGCAGCTAGCCAATTCCTCAGCAGGGCAGGAGCTTGGCAGCGTGGGGCCACAGGGGGGTGGGAGATCAGGCTAGTAGATCTCCCATGGGAGGTGTGGCAGTACTCAAGCTGGGAGAGGGGAGAAATGGCCCCAGAGCCACAGGTCTCAGTCTTTCTCTATGAGTCTCTGACCGGAGTCTTCCCAAACCTCCTCAGGAGCTAGCTTCTAAGGAAAACAGCAGTGGGCCACAGCTAGATGATTCCTTGGCAAGGTGCGAGCTCGGCAGGGCTGGGCCACATGGAGGTGGGAAGGTGGGGCCAGTATATCTCCCTAGGAAAGATGGTGTCTGTGGGCAGTGTGGGAGAAGGACTCAGCACAGAGACAATGGCGGCTGTCCCTCTAGTCCTCTCCCCAAAGCCATACAACTCAATCTCTCCCTGTGTTTGCTCTGAGCAGTCATCCTTTCACTGGATGAGTACCTGAGAATGAAATTTTATATTCTGGCCCTGTAAGAGGGACCCTGGGTTTCTAGCAGACTCCCTGCTGATTTTCATATCCAGGTGTTATTGAGCTCCTCTTCCTGGCTCTGTACTCTGGGCTAGGGAGTCCAGCTTGGGGTTGAGACCTCTTGCTCCTCAGGGGAGATCTTTGCAGCTGAGATACTCCTCCAGATTCTTAACTGCCATGTGTGGGTGCAGGGCCAGTCCTTTTTGAATCTCTGCCCTTCTTACCATTTGTAAGGTAGCATCTTCTCTATGTCCTTAGTTATAAGACTTCTGTTCAGTTAGTCCTCAGTTGGTCATTCAGGTTGATTGTTTTATACTTTAGTTGTAATTCCAATTTGTTTCTAGGAGGAGGTAACTTTCACTTACTCTGCTGCCATCTTGGATCTCCTAGGACTTAATGTATTTGAAAGATCATTTTGTTGGTTTGATTTTGTTTGAAGCTTTTTAAATTTAAGCATGTTATTTGGAAACAAAACAGCCACAGGACTTTGCCCTTCTGCTGTATGTTATCTACATCTCTATTTCCAGGTTCGACGTGGTGGCATTGGTGCCCAGTGTGGGTTGGTGTTTGCCTATAACTCATCTTCTGATAAATTCCAAGCAGAAGAACACTTCAAAAGGTTTGAAAAATATGACAAATGGAAACTTAAGGAATTCAGGCAATTTGTAAAAAGCAGGTAAGGAACAGAATAAAAATCTAATAAGATTGTATATATCCCCTTATTGGTGAAATATGCTTTCTTTTCCTTATAGAAAATGTGCCACTAACCCACCCTCAATGACTATGAGCATTCATTGCGTCTAATGGATGTGAAGATGTGTATTTTAATTTGTTCACAGACTCTGAAGTTAGTCCCTTCTGTGACCAGGCACCCACATTTTCAAGATGGCTGGATAATAATACACACCTGAATTGTGGGCAGCCTGAGGTCTTCAGTCTTACCTAGCTGCTTGGAAATTTACCCATACCCCAGCCTCCCTCCTTCTAGTCATGCTTTTATTGAAAATGTTTATTAAGTGCCTACTATGTGTTAGGCCTATTGCTAGGCACTGAAGATACTGTAATGAGCAAATTGGCAGTTGCTGCTCTGTGGAGCTTCCTGTTTAGCTCAAAAACAGAGGATAAAACTGCTACTACCACAGTACTCTGAATACTAGGTAGGAGAAGGTAGAGTGTTCTGGGAGCACCTGACCTGATTAGGGAAGGCTTCCTGGAGGAAATGTTTATGTTAAGAACTAAAGGATGAGTTAGAGTTAATTAGCAACTTGAAGAAGTGGAAGGAGAATGTCCTAAGCAAAGAGAAGAGCAGATTTGAGAACTCAGAAGTGAAGTATGTCATATTCAAGGACTGACAGGTCCCACATTGCTGAAGTGCACTGTGAGGTGGAGAATGGTGAGCCATGAAGCTGGAGAGCTAGGAAGAGGCCAGGTCATTCAAGGTCTTTTTGCCTCTGTTTCAGGGTTTGGACTTGATCCTTAAAGCAGTGGGAAGGTGGGTGGGGCAGGGAGTGGATGGCAAGTGCTGTTGAGGGAATCTAAGAAGAACTTCATCAGGTGTGTGTTAGAAGTACACACCTGTAGTGTGGATTGGAGGAGAACAAGCATGGAAGCAGAATGAAATGGAAGAGGCTGTCACTGTCACCTTCAAGGATAGAGGTGTGGGTCACCTTCAAGGTCAGAGGTGTGGGTGATCTCAACTAGAGCAGCAAGAGCAGCAATGGAGAGAGGTTGCTGTAGGACCAGTTGAGTTACTGAATGTAGAGCAGGAGGGGGAAGAAAGCTTAGGCATCAATGAGTTCTGTGGTCTTGGCTTGGGAAGATGGGAGCATTGGTAGTCTTTCTATGAGAGAGAAAATACCTCGGGGAAAATAGGTTTGTGGGGGAAGATGGTGAGCTTAGTTTTGGTCCTTTTGAATTTGATGTTTTAGAAAGCCTTTGATATATATTTGATACCTAGCTGGACAAATAGGTTAGGAGCCTGGAGGAGACATTTGTGCTGAAAGTACAAATACGATAGACATTTAAATGATCATTTTAAACGAATTGGAAGAGGTCATTCTGGAAGTGTGTGGGGGCTAGGAAGAGAAGCAACCTTAGGTCAGCGTGCTGAGAGCCACCAGCATTTAATGGGCAGCAGAGGGAAGGAGACTGAGAAAGACAGCTGGACAAGCAGCAGGAAAGCTAAGCATGTGTTACCATGAAGCCAGGCTGAGAGAAGTAGGGAGTGGGCAATGGTGCTGAATGTTTCCCAGGAAGCAGTAAGATCAGGTCTAGGAGTGGACCTGTTGGATTTAGTTGCACAGGTCATTGAGCAGTGTTGTCCCTTTGTTACCAGTTGCAAGTTAAAAATCATGAAGCTGAGCCCCAGGCTTGCTGTTTTTGCTACTGTATATCACAGGTAATGGGGTGCTGGAGTTAACAGAAGACTTTATCATCCAGTACAGTACTACTAAGCTTTAATGTGCAGATGAATCACCAAGAATTATGTGAAGATGTGGATTCTGAGTCAGTAGTTCTGGGTGGAGTCTGATACTTTCATTTCTGACAAGCTCCCAGGTGACTCTGATGCTCCCCATCCACAGACCACTTTCTCAATAGCAAGAATCTGGAAAAACTCCCTCTCTTGGCTGTATTTCCTTTGGTAGCATCCCTATGGTCATTCAGCCTCTAGAATACTTCTTTAAAAAACATTTATTTATTTTTTTTCAGAGAGAAAGGGAGAGGGAGAGAGAGAGAGAAACATCAATGATGAGGGAAAATCATTGATTGGCTGCCTCCTGCATGCCCCCTACTGGGGATCGAGCCTGCAACCCAGGCATGTGTCCTTGACAGGAATCAAATCTTGAACCTTTCAGTCCGAAGGCCAATGCTCTATCCACTGAGCCAAACCAGCTAGGGCAGAATACTCTTAATGATAGAGAATTCATTACACTACAGTAATTGGAATATGTTAGTTGAAATCTACTTTTGTAATTTCAATTCGGTCGTCTTAATTCAGCCCTCTTAATAAAAATGATCAAAATTTCCTCACTCCTAAAATCTCCCTATGTCTCTCTTTTTAAAATATGCTTTTCTTTTAGAATAGTGATTAGAGATTATAGTTGTTCTTAAGTAGCCAGTCCCACTCTTGGGACATATTAAACTAGGTCTTTTTTCCTTAACCTGCTTGTCAAACAAGATCTTTTACTTATATAGGATGACTTATTTTAACCTCAATGTAGGCCTGTTTGCTACTCCCTTGCTGATTTTACCTCTGGGTTCAGCCTGAACTACTCTGGAATCCTGATTTGGTTGGCCTACATATTATCAGTGTCTTTCCAGTTTGGAAGTCAAAACGTTAATGTACATGCATCTATTTTTTTTTTTTTTTTTTTTTTTTTTTTTTTGTCCCTCTGTCCAGACAATGGTCAGTCAGCTCCAGGACAGCTGTTTGGTTGCTGTGTACACTTAACTACTAATACTCCGCTTGCTCCTCTCCACCTTGCCTGCTGTGTGGTGTAGTGAAAAGGGTTGCTTCCTCCTGCTACCTCTCTGTATCTCAAAGATTTCTGTGAGCCTTCCAAAATGTAAAAAATCCTCAAACATATAATATTGATGAAACAGGATTTTGGGCTAAGACAAAATACCAGCGGTCACATTGATTTTAGGGCTAACTATATTGCGAAAGGTTTATGCTAAGAAGGATTTATGTTAAATAGAGGACATTTTTTCTCTCTCTGTTCTAGAACCTACCCTGGATCCTTTGTGTTTTCCCTCTTGCTATAAGTCCTGTGCTTGCTTCTTCTGTCCATAAAGGATATTCATGCGATGCTAGCTTGTTAGCTGTATCATGGCTACGTAGTCTAAAGTTAGAACTATTACTTGAAAAGACTGCCTTTTCTTTGTCTTAGTTATTTAATTCCTGAAAGGAGTACCATTCAAATGTCCGGTTTTTATTTTATTTTTATTTTAAAAATATATTTTTATTGATTTTAGAGGGAAGAAAGAGGGAGATAAAGAGAGAGAAACATCAGAGATGAGAGAGAATCATTGATTGGCTGCCTCCTGCATACCCTCAATTGGCGATCGAGCTTGAAACACAGGCATCCTGACCAAGAATCAATGCTCAACCACAAAGCTAGGCTGTCTGTTTTTTGAAAAAGAAGTGGCACATAATTGTGCTTCTTCAGCTTCTTCAGGCTGCACTGCTTTCCTGGAAGGAATTCTTTTTATTTTATTTTACTTTATTTATTAATTTATTTATTATTTTGGAAGTACTTCTTAAGGAACAGGAGAAAATGTCAAGGCTTCTGCAGGCTGAAGTTTCCGTTTTTGGAGCTCAAGGACCTGAAGGCTGCCCAGCTTTTACCCTTCAGTTGTTGCAAGTGGTCCAAGCCTCGGGCTGCTCAGACATACATTGGCCAGGGAAACAAAGCTGAACCTGCCTCTCGTTTGGTTCTTTCCAGAAACACACGCCAGCTGTTGCATTGTACTTTACTCCTGAGTAGTTCATCTAAGAGCTTGACTTCATGTCTGTTCTTTAGATAAACCAGTTATCTAGGGAAGCAAACTTTCTATTTAGTTCTCAGGTTACATTTGGGACTGATAATAATTCCTATTTCATGGATGAGAAGATTTGAGAAATGGGGAGGAAATTACCATTAACTATCTTATATGTTAATTGGCAGGCCATATGTACAAGTTAAATGACACTTACATGGTGTCTTATTCATTGGATCCTTGAGAGGTTTAGGAATACAAAAATGTTTGTGATTGCCCTGTGTTTATAGGGTCGGTTGCTCACCTGATGATCTTGGAGAGGATGATCCTATTGGCTGGTTTGAGCTGGAAGAAGAGTGGGATGAAGCGGAGATCAAGCTGCAGCAGTGCAGAGTTGCCAGAGTAAGCATTATTGAGTTGTGGCCTTCGTGTATTGGCCCACTCCCCTCCTTTTATTCTGTAAGCATTTATTGAGTGGTTATTGTGCCAGCACTGGAACCCATGAGGTGAATCAGACATAATTATGACCCTCTAGACTCTAGAGGTTTATAGTCTAGTGGAAAGCACAGATGTATATGACACTGTGATATGGACTGATATGCAGGGGGCTCTTGCAGCCCAGAAGAAAAATATCTTACCTAGCCTGGAGTTCACTAAGGAAAGCTTCCTGGGAAAGGTGGTGTGATCTAACTATGGAAAGTTGATTAAGCCACCATCTTTAGCCAGGATAAGTTGTGCGGAGAAGGGCATCTCAGGCTGAGAGAATGGCAAATGCACAGGTATAAATGCAAGAGAGATATGTTTTCACAGCTAGGAAATTATCTGGCTACTTATTTTTTTACTCTCTAGTGTAAGTTTTAGTAAGAAGCTTAAATAGAGAAATAAGAACTATCTTTGGCGTTTACACATAAAAAAATGCTCAGTAAATATTTATGCAGTTGAGGAGTGGATTCTGAAAGGCCCCGACCAAGGAGCTTTCACTGTAAGAGGCAGATAGTTTGCACAGAAGTTGGGTTTTGAAAATGGCTTTAGCTTTGGCAGACAAGGCAGTGTCCTGGCTCCCAGCACATGGGTTGCATATATCTGCGGGGAGTTTGAGATGCTTCCTCATTGGCATTCATGGACCGTTTTTGCCATATATATGATTTCTATTCAAAAACGGTGCCCCAGAGCAAACATACGTCTCTTATTCGTCCTGTCTTAATCCTGTTTTTGAGGAGGAGTAATGACATTTCTCTTATTATGCTCTTTCCCAGACCAGATTTCATTTAGCATTTATATTGTGTGGTTTTCCTCCCCTATTTGTTATAGATGCGTTCCCAGTGCTAGGCATACTGGTACCTCATAAATTGTTAAAGTCATAGGGGCACCTTTCAAAGAAGGCTCTGAGCTCTCTTCCATCAATATCCAGGGCTCTTGAGTCCTTCGCCTGAAATCTCTCTTGTCCTTTCTAGTACTTGATGGTGAAGTTCCTCTGCACCCGTCAGGAGTCGGCAGAGCGCTTGGGAGTACAAGGCTTGAGCATCAGTGGCTACCTCCGGCCTGCGAGAGCAGAAGCAGAACAGAGTGCCATCTGTGCTCACTGCAGAAAGGACATGGAGGAGAGTGTCTGCGGGGCCTCACTGCTCCTGAGGACCCTTCAGTTCATCCAGCAGCTTGCCCATGACCTGGTAGTGTATCCTCAGTTGTTAGACTTCAGTCCTTTGGGAAAATTAACGACAGTGTCCAGGGAAATGAACACCCGTCAGTGGAACCTGGCCATGTTGGAGCCATGCAGTATCAAAGAGTGGGGAGGCATCATGCTGTGATGACATAGGAAGGCCAAGGGGAGTGAGGTACTGGGCATTGAGGGCATCAGTCAGTGAAACACCAAGTGGCTTTATGGCCGTCATTGTGAGGGTTCCTGCACTAGACATGCAAACAGAGCTTAAAGATCCCCAGCTAGCTTGCCAAAGGCACACTGGGGAGTCGAAGCAAGTTTATGGGATTTATGTCTTCTTTTTTTTTTTTTTTTTTTTTTAAATATACATATTTTATTGATTTTTTTACAGAGAGGAAGGGGGAGAGATAGAGAGCTAGAAATGTCGATGAGAGAGAAACATCGACCAACTGCCTCTTGCACACCCCCTACCAGGGATGTGCCCACAACCAATGTACATGCCCTTGACCGGAATCGAACCTGGGACCTTTCAGTCCGCAGACCAACGCTCTACCACTGAGCCAAACCGGTTTTGACGGATTTATGTCTTCTTTAAGGATAATTATTCCTGAAGTGTAGGTAAATTCTATTTGTTTATTAAAAGTACCAAAATAGCGCAGAATTTGAAATAATTGTGTTTTTTATACTGACTTCTACAGTCACTAATAAACACAATAACTCACTCAAAGGTTGATTCTTACAGCCACCACCATAGAGAACATGGTTTGTCTCATGGTGTGCTCTTGTGTGGTGTGCAACAGTGTCCACTCTTATTAATATGTTTTTGTTGATTTTAGAAAGAGAGGAAAGGAGGATAGAGAGATAGAAACATCAATGTGGCTGCCTTTTGCACGTCCCCCACTGGGGATTGAGCCTACAACCCAGGCAGGTGCCTTGACTGAGATTTGATCTGGCAACCTCTTGGTTGATGGGTTCACACTCAACCACTGAGCCACACCAGCTGGGCAGCAGTATCCACTCTTGACCTTTTTTCTGCTTCAGGGTGCTGTTCAGAGGCTGGTAACTCAATTTATATGGTTTGTTTGGTCTTTGTTATTCAAGCTCTCTTATCACAGCAGGAAATAGCAAATGAGAGAGAGATGCTGAGAAATAGCAGGGGCATTTATAGCAGAATTGGTCTTTTAGCCTATATTCAGGGAAGGGTCAAAATATACTGTATGTGGTCCTGGACAGTAATCATCATTCAGTGTAGACACATTTATGTTTCAGGTGTGGTGTTGATGAAGCCAGGGAGCCTCCATGGGTGTGTATGTGTGTGAGCTGTATGTTGTGTTTGTGTGTGTGTGTATACATTTACATACATATGTACATATACCACATACATATACATATTTTAAAAGTTTCACATTAAAAAAAAAAAGACTTTTTAGCAGTATAGAGTAAGCATTATATGGGAATTTTATCCTTGTGGCTACCTCATCCCTTAACAGTGAGAAGTAAATGAGCCATTATGGTCTTTCTCCATATACATTTTTAATTTTATTTTTTTCTGGTCTTAAGGTGCAGCAGAAGGAAAGTGGCCTAAAATATAAGTCTTTTCTGGACTTCGCGGGTCTTGATTTGGAAATCTTCTGGAATTTTTACAGCAAATTAAAGCAAAAGTAGGTCAGAATTTTTGATAAAGTGATAATCATATAAAAACACACTGCAGAGACTGAGTTTTGCTATTCTAAATGGACAATTTTTTTTACTTCTAAGTTGTTACTTCCCACCAGTTTATTGTTCTGATTTTAAAGATTTGGTTATTATGGAAAATAACACCTAGATATAGAAATAACAGAAAAGTAATATTATATAGAAATTACACATTTTTATAAATCACTTGTGAGTTGGGCAATATTTTCTAAACATTTTCTCATTTGATTATCATTATAACCTTGTGGGAAGAGCAGCTTAAGTCAGTGTTTTTCAACCTTTTTTGGGCAAAGGCACACTTGTTTCATGAAAAAAATCACGAGGCACATCACCATTAGAAAATGTTAAAAAATTTAACTCTGTGCCTATATTGACTATATATAAAGTAATTCTCTTGAATAGGAATCAAATAAACACAAAGAAAGTATTTTATAATTACTTTATTATGAAATATTAAGTAAACAAAATAGTGAAAAATTATAAAATTCTTGTCTTGTCTGCACCTACGGCACACCAGGCAACATCACAGCGGTTGAAAAACGCTGGCTTAAGTATTGTAGCAGTACCCTCATTTTACAGATGAGGAAACAGGATGAAAAATTGTATTTCCTGGCCCTACTGTGGGCAGTCAGGTGGGGTCTGCATTTGCAGACTCTACATAGTATAGTGTTCTTTCCATTCCACCTTTATTCCTCTAGACATCCGGCATTGTTTTCACGGAGCCTGATGTCTAGAGGGAGCCCTTTGTGGACTGTTTGGCTGCGGAAGGAGGGGGATAAAAGCAACTTGCCTTTTTGCCTTCTGATGTAGTTTATCTTTCTGTAGCCCGAGGGAAGAATGCATCTGTGCCCAAACCCTGCTTTTGCAGCTCCTCCAGAGCTGCTTCTTGGTGCTGCAGAGAGACTCTGCGGCTGCCTCTGAGGACGCAAAGGCTCCCCGCCAGAGCCCCCGGGCAGTGGAGGCCGCCAAGGAGCTCTATACACACTTATGTGATGGTAGGATTGGGTTTTCTTTAATGTGACCCTGTGCTAGTCTTGCTGTGGTGAACGGGGTCCTTTGATCATGCAAGCCCAGGAAAGGGATGTTTTTTTGGAAAATGACTTTCCTTTGATCCTCTTTTGAATCTTATTTTGGTTCAGTGTTTATTCCCTCATCAATAACTTCCTCCTGGTTTCTGATATACAGTTGTCTGATATTGAGAGAAATTATTGTCACACTTTTTAGTCTTTACTGGGATGAGTTTGATAGATTGAGGGAGATATTATAATGATAAATTGAAAATTAAACTCATGTGACTAACTGAAGTTATTTTTAAGTCTTTGCCAAGTTGTATCTCAAAAGGACAGGGAAATAATGAAATTAAAACTGGTATGAATAGTCTTTACTTTAGTAAAATGTAAACAAACAAACAAAAAATAATTTCCTTACATTGCCTAGTGCGTACAGAAATGTTTCTTTGCTCTGGTATTAATTGCAAAATGGAGAGTAATGAGTTTGTAGGCTAGTTAATGCAGATATAGATATAGTAAGTGAATAGTTGGAATACGTTAAAGCTGATTCCATTGTTCATTTTTGTCAGTGGTGGATAGGGTGGATGGAGACTCTGTGCCCATGGAAATATTGAAGCAAGAAGTAAGGAATACCCTTCTCGGTGGAGCTGCCATCTTCTTTCCTGATCGACAGACCCAGCGGAACCATCTCTTCACCATGATGGTACTTGTTTACGTTAAAAGTGTGGATTATATTCCTGATAAAAATGACGTAATAAGAAGGCCTAGCCAGTGCCGTAGAACCGGGAAAAGAAATTTCCAAAAATAACAATTGAAAAAATAAAACTAATAATAATTATTTATAAATGACATGGTTATAAATTATTTTTTATTGCCTGTGTAGACAAGCATTTAATAGAATTACTGATATGGAAAATTAGAGACAGCATTTTGAAAAGACATTTCTATATGCAACAGCTAATTAACATGTAATAAAAGTGCTCTGTGGGATGCATAAAAACCTATAGAAATAAAGGACAGAACAGGAGCGTAAAATGTGGTTTCTGATGCTAAGGTCTTCAGTCCAGTTGAGAACACCTGCCTTAAGGAAAAACCAACCCCATGCGCATTAGGAGTAGAAGAGAATTGTTATTTTAAATGACTGGGAACGGTTTCTGAGAGGAGGAAGAATCTCTGGTTGTATTTCACTCTGCAAAGTCTGCATATCAGCCTGAGGCACCGGTTTTCACATTTTGAGTTATAACCTTCAGCATCCCTGTTCTGACCCACTGGACTGTGGGCAAAGCTCAGTCCTTCTTGTTTACTAGAAGCATTTACCAGGCAGCTAAGCAAATGATTTTTTTTTCTGGCATGTGTCCCACGGAGAAAAATAGAAAGAGTACATATGACCTCTTGAATGACATTGCTGTTAGCAGAGCAGCCCAGTCACTTTCCCTCTGGCCATCCCTCTGACAACAGTGGTAAGGGTTACATTTTCCCTTCTCTTTCTGCTGAATTAAACAGCACTGCTGTCATCTGTGGCCATGTCTTATTTCTCCCACCCTCCTGTATCAATCAGGGCCCTGCGTCTTAAATGCCCTTCAGTTTCTTGCATAGCAGTAGGTGTCCAATACATTTTTTGAATCAAGAAAAAATAAAGTACTCCCTCTGTAGCCTAGTAGCCCCATCAGGAGGTGTGATTTATGTAACTGTCACCATAGGCTGTTCTGGCTTATATAGAAAAAGCTTAGATCCTATTTAAAAACAAACAGAAAGTTCACAAGAAATGCTCTCTGTCCCTGCTCTTTCCTCTTGCTACGGTATGCCCAAGGATGAAAAGTACTGGTGTACATCTTTTGGAAGTCATCTTCTTTAACATTTGCAACAAGCTTTCCTGTAGGAAGCCTTGATGATAACTTATCAGTGAACAAAAAGTAAATTGCCATCTTCTGTTTAGATGGGTGGTTCCGCTCCCTCTTAGCACTAGGCCAGGTCTTAGTTGGGCATCGTGAGGTAGTCTGCTGACCTCGGCTTTCCTCATGCGTGGGAACAGAGGGCAGGGGCATTCGTGCTGCTCTAGGTCATTGGAATGTCATGGAATAGATTTTCTGAATGTGCAGTTTCTTGTTTTCTAGAAAAATGTCACTGAGCAGGAACATAAGCAATCTCTGCAGCTCACTTTCCGCTCACTGTGCACATATTTTAGGTAAGTTTGTAATTCTTTTCAATTGTCCAGTATTTCAAATCTTTGCATAGTTGTTTTTCTTTAGCTATCCCTTCCTTTCATGTGCTTTTGGAGTAACCAGCTACTTCCCTCTGCTCAGCCAAGTTTCTGGGTGATATACCACTTGTCTCAGGAGTGACTAAAGTAGTGGGAGGATGATGATAATCTTTTCCAGACCTTAATCTAAGTCCCAGTCATTATAAGATAACTTAAAATTAAATTCATTGAGGATTTTTTAAAACACTCCAGTTTCTAAATAATTTTGAAGACAAAAACAAGCCCTGTACTGAAATCTAAAAGCCCAGTTACATTAAAACCAACTGCAGAAGGGTAGCTTAGCAAAAGAAGTGTGCCTGGAGGGGATGACTTGGAGAGTTTTTCTTGCTTTGACTTCTAATGGGCCTGTAGGCTACCTTATTAAAAGTATAGACTTTTTTTAAAGTCCTCACCAGAGGATATGTTTTTTTTATTGATCTGAGGGAGAGAAAGATAGACACAGAGAGAGAAACATCGATGTGAGAGAAATATCAGAGTTGCCTCCCGTAACCTTGACAGAGGATCGAACTTGCAACCTAGATATGTGACTTGACCTGGATTCAAATCCATGACCTTTCAGTGTACAGTACGATGTTCTAGTCGACTGAGCCACACCAGCCAGAACTGAAGGTATAGACTCTTGGAGGGAGAGAACTAACAACCCGAGCTACTGTCTGCAAGTCAAACTATACTTGGTGTGGATGCCAGACTTAAAGGGCTCTGTAAAATGTGTTGAGAGTGGAGTATCAAGGATGATGAAAGAGGCTGGGGCTGTCATGTGAACATTTGAGACACAGAATGATTAGCCCAGATTATCAAGTTAGCAGTCATGAGGTTAGGTGTGTTTCTTATTGGTGGTCAAGGTAATTTATTCATCAGATTTATTCCCTGGAATCTTTTTTAAGGACTTGAGGATTTATGTGCTTGTGCTTATATAAGCACATATGCTGGGACAGTGCCCCATACCCAGCTGGGACCATGGCTTTTTTCCTGACCCAAATTCTTCTCATCCCATTGAACTGACACTGAAGTCTTTCTAGGTTCCTTTTTGGAATCTTTTAAGATAAAAACACATGTAAATCCGCTTCCTAAAACAAAGTGTCATGACTGACTTGTGTTCTTTCAGTGATAGGGATCCAGGCGGCCTTCTGCTTCTACCCGAGAAAGGCGACCTGGCCGACACGAACATCAGCGAAGTTCTGGCCGTCATGAGGACTCTCCTCTCTGTTGCTGCTCGAGAGGTAACTGATGGTTGCTCCCTGTGGTCTTTGCCTCCTGCTTTTAGGAGCATGTAATAGAGCTGTCACTGTGCCTTACCCTTCAACCCTCATTCACAGTATGAACCTAGCTCTATTCCTATGACTATCAATGAGCACACAGATTTCCCAGCCTGTTTTGGCTCCTAATCTGCCAGTTTTTGCAAATGAGTGAGGAGACACGTCTGTGACATTCGGGCATTTTTGAAATTCATCCATGTTCATGCATGTGCATAGTGTTTCCTTTATGAATGTGCCACAGTTAATTTATCTGTTGAATTATGGAGGGGCAGTTAGGTCCAGTTTGGGGCAATTACATGATATGAACATGTCTTGTGGTTCTTATGTGGAATAGTTTATTCCTGGAGGTCAGGAGACTCTTCAGAGAAACTCCAGAGAATAAAGATGATGGTTAGAAAGCCATAGGGAACTAAGAATTGTTTTCTAAGGTGGGAGAGATTTGACGGAAGGCTCAGGGAGAGAAGCCTCAGAGAAAAGGCACTTGATGATGTCAGAGGGAAAAGCGATAATGGTGGGGTAAGGTTCCTGAGGGCAGAAGGAACCTTTGTAAAGGTTCTGAAAACGGAGGGCAAAAGAGGGGGTGTCATAATACCTCTTTCTTGGTTACTTCTGAGTTGAAAGCACTTTTGTGACCATTGCCATTTCCCTAGAATTCTTTTGCCAGTGACAGATGCTCTCTTAAGAAATGCCCTTGGCTGTGTTCTGTGAATGGCCTTTAAACACTTTCTCTTTGTCTCCTCCCTTGCAGTGTGAACTGTTGATGCTCAACAAGGCCCAAGCGGAGGTTGGCTCTGTGCTCTTCTCCCTGTTCTGGTCTGTCCAAGGCAGCCTGCTTTCCTGGTGCTACCTGCAGCTGAAGAGCACAGACCCTGGAGCCAAAGAGCTTGCCGTTGACCTTATTGAAAAATGTGAGTTTCAGGACAAAATCTATGAAAACAGGTGTTTGGGTTTTGACTCTGCATGTTCTCCTTTTTTAGTACTCATTCATTAAATGTGCATATGGTTTTCTTTTCTTGATACAAATCAGATTTGTCTTTAGGTTGTTTTTCTTAAAATAGAATTGTATAGCATATCTTTTTGCCTAAAGTTTCCTGTCTGAATATGGTAGCATGCCTAAGTTTTCTTTATTGTAGGCCTGGGCCATTTCATAACCTAAACGTTGCCTCTACAATCATACAGCACTACTAGATGATGTCACACTCTTCAGTGATCTGCCTTCCTTGTTTTAGCTAAATCACCCAAAAAGGAAAGTCTTAAACCTTTAGAGAATAAGGTGTGTGAGCACTGCTGTGATCTTTGCTGATTACAGAAAATACTCAGATTTATGTCCCTTAAACCCACAGAAAATTATATGAAACTCAGCAGGTTCTGAGAAATTATATTTGGAAATTTAGTTCCATCAAACTTGGTCTCAGCAGCTGTGACAAAAATGCTTACACTTTTGAGCCCTGCCACCTAAGCTTATCCATAATATGGCACACCTAGTGATGGCTCATTGTAAACAAAGGAAAAGTAGCAATGGGGTCAGTCAAAAGTAATATCTCCACCCCTTTGAAAAGAAGCAAAAACAAAATAAATTACTCTAAAGACAATCTTTTATTGGATTTGCATTGCTTTTCCTGCCTAGAGGAAAGCATTTGTATGGTACTTCCTGGTCTCCTGGTCTTTCCGATGTGGAATTTCCTTCATAGCTTCTATGACAGCTTACCCTTGATGATGACAAAGCAAGTGATATTTCTCCTGTATAACACGTTATTTTCTTCTGTTTTGGTAGATGTGGAACAATTTCTGGGAAGCACAAGAATGATTTTGGAGTCCCTTTTGTCACAGTATAGTGGAAAAGCCATAGTAGAAAAACTATGTAATTCGGTGTTTTCAATGGCAGCTCGACAACTGGTAAGACAGAGTAGCAGCCATTTGTAAAGAGCAGGAGGGTCTGCAGTGGACACTAAGTGCTTTGTTCATCTTCCTTTAGGTAATCTTTCTGCTGGACTTTTGCACTTTAGACATTTCCCACTGCACACTCCTGAGAGAATTCAGTATCCTAACAGAGTTGTTGAAGAGGCTCTGCAGTGACCCCGAGGGAGGACTGAATAAGGTAACTTGAGTTGTCACTTAAACTGCTGTGTGTCTCCCTCAGGAGCGATGTGACCATGCTTAATGAAGCATACTATGGTATGGTTTGGGTTTACACAGGTAAATGCTATCTAGAAGACCCCCTATATTTTATCAGTGGTTTTGCCAATAAGGATAAATGCCAGTCTGAGTTTATTTGGTGAGATGAGTGTTAGAAAGGAGACACAGAGAAAGCTGTGCATATATTAACTTCGGCATCTTACAGCACATAAAGTTATATAAAAACCATGTAAGTGAGTAACCAGATTGAAATTTAGAAGTGAAAATGTATGTTGCAAGGCACATAGATGGGTTGGTATTTAAAAGGAGGCCTTCCTCCCTTAACTTTACAGGATACAGTTTTTTCACTATCTTCTTTGAGTCTCACAACTATAGGAGTAGGAAGGGCATATATTAAAAAGTCAATTTTAAAGGTAAAAAGGCAAAGACTTAAAAAACAAAGAAAAAGAAAAAGGAAAATTGATGGCTAAAGTACATTTTTAAATTTGCTAAAGTCCCAAATAGGATTTTAAGATCTTTAAATTCCTAATTATATTTTTTTCCACTACAAATTCATGCTAATAGTGATTTGTAAGAAATAGTACTGTTATAATTAGAAAATGAAAGCTAATCAAGAGTCACTGTAGTGCAGTAGAAATCGCATATCTGTTCTGCGGAATGAGAAATGTAGGATGCTCTGTATGTGTAGATGGGAATGTCAGGCATATTTTTAGCCTGTGTGGTGATCTCCAGGGGATTGTTGGGGGCTGTCTGTCTAGATCATGAATACAGCACAATCTGTTGTGTACGGCTAGATGTAAAGTGATGAAAACCTTTCTTATCTTGTTTGTTTGCATAGTTGGATGTCGAGACTTGGCAACAGGAACAGCCAGTGGTGTTACATACATGGACTAAGGAGTCTGCCCACAACTATGAAAATAATTGCCACGAAGTGTCTGTCTTTGTTAGCCCAGGGGCAACCTATTTTGAGGTGGAATTTGATGAGAGGTGTGAAACTGAAAAAAGGTGAGATTCACATATTCTTCTTTCCCAAACAATGATGGATCAAAAGTGAGAGAAGGGAAGTGACAGAGATTATGCTTTCACAGGTATGATTATCTGGAATTTACCGACTCTAGAGGTGGAAAAACACGTTATGACACAAAAGTTGGCACTGATAAATGGCCCAAGGTGAGTGGTATTCTCAGAAAGAGATAAAATGCCTACTTCTGTATCAAGTCTTCTCCTTTGGCATCCCTCAGGAGTAATAGATGTATGTCTTTGAAAAGACCCATTTATATTATATATTTATAAAAGGAAGGATTTATATTAGAATTCAGCAAACGACAACTGTCACCTGTTTTTAAATAAAGTTGGTTGTTTTTTTTTTAACACAGCCGTACCCACTGTTTACATATCAACTATAGCTGCTTTGGAACTGCAATTTGCAGACTTGAGTAGTCAGAGATGTATGGCCCAGAAAATTTAATAATTTACTATAAGGTTTAGGGAAAGTTTGCCAACCCCTGATCCATATCACATTGCCCAGAGTAAATGGATGATATAATTCTTAGCAAGAAGGGTCCCAGGAGGGCCCAGACCACGGCAGTGAAAGCCAGGAGTCCCCCTCACAGTGAGGGCTGCATGACCCCTGGCCATTGAACTGTTGACCTTTCCTCTGCTGTCTGGGCTGCTGGATGGGAGCACAGCACTGGGCGAGGTGAGCTCTGGCTGAGAAGATAGTGTCAGAAGGGTATTGGGTTTATAAACTGACCAGCAGTTTTCTGCCAACTTTGCTTCTTTACAAGGTACAGTTGTGAATTTTCTGATTCAGCCACTCGGTTGTGCATTTCTCCTCAGTAGCTTTGGTGGGGGTGATAAGATATAATGGTGAGCCTGTAACCCATTTTTAAATACAGTAGAGATTTTTTGGGTCATGAAGAACATGCTTATTTTTTATTGAAATGCTGCATCCTTAAAGCTGTTTGACCACATGACTTTTTGTGTTTGTTCTAGAAAGTGACCTTTAAGACTGGTCCTCGGCTACAGTTTCTCTTCCATTCTGACAGCAGTAACAATGAGTGGGGCTACAAATTCACTGTTACTGCTTATGGCCTGCCAGATGTTGCCGTGTCTTGGGGGTTGGATTTGCAACTTCTTGTTTCTCGACTGATGGGACGTCTTGCTTCCCAGTGCATGGCGCTCAAGTCTGTGCATCGTAAGTTCACATCCTGTCCCTTCCCTTCTTGCTACAGCCATATTGAAGAGCAAAGTAATGCTCTCTCTCTCTTAAGGTGCCTCCACACAATGGAGAAGTAAAAGGTATTAATAAAATTCTCTTTGTTTCCTTTAAACCAAACCAGGATAAAATGTCTACTTGACACCAAGGGGAGGCTTAGCGGGGGAGGGAGCTGAGTTTTAGCAGCATCTCATCCTTTTTTAATAAATGAATTGTGGTATATTCCAATAAGAAAGCAGAAATAGAGACTAAATTAATTTTAGTCTTTGGATTTTGTTTTAAAGTGATTTCTTCAATTTAGTTTTAAAATTCATCCAGAAAATAAGAACTATATGGAATACACTTACTAGAGTATTTTATGTCTGATTATAAAAGTAAAATATAGAAAAATTTCATAATGGAGAAAAGCCATCCTTAATCCTAACACCCAGAGATAATTATTATCAACATTTTAATTTATTTCCACCTAGTCTTTTTTTCTATGTCTTCATAAACGCACATATGATGAATATTTAATTGCTCAGTTTACAAAGTGTGAACATTTCACCATCATCAAACATTCCTGAATGGTCTCCTGTTACACCCTAGGGGTAGTTCACAGTCTGTTTTCAGCTTACTATGCAGATGAGTCATTTCAGATGTACCTTAGCTGAATCTGCTCCACAGAGTAGCAGCAGTTCAGGACTTCCTATGGTTTGGGCTCATTTGGGGTATGCGTTCCTGAAGTTCACAGTTACATTCTGGTAAATGTGGGTGAATTCCCTCCAAGTCTTAATAATTCCCACATTTTTAAAAACCTTCTTTATCAGTTCAAAGATTCTTAGTATAGTATGGGAAAAATAGAACTCTCATAAGCCTTCTTCTCTTTTCAGAGTTAGGAAGTGACATGGCAGTACCTCAGGCAAAAATGGCACTAGTCCTAAACTCCTCCTTGTGGAAACCTGTCTTCAGGCATCAGATATGTCCAGAGTTGGGACTAGAAGCAAGCTGGCCCACTCATCCACAACAGGATAGTAAGGAGGTATTTACTCTTCTGTTGTCTTTCTATTTGGAATGGAAAATGCTTACTAATACTTAATACTTTAAATTATGAATGTTTGTGTTTATATCTAATCACTCCCACCAAGTTGTTAGCTCCTTGAGGGCAGAAATTATCTCTCATTTATTTAGTGTTCCCACTGTGTGCCACAGGGGCCAGTGCATAATGGATGTTCAAAAATATCGAATGGGTGGCTCTTCAGTGAAATATACCAGTTGTTCAGTAAATATCTCTTGATGGAATTATTAAACAAATGAGTTAATTCTGTTTCTAGTTCCCACTGAGTCAAGCTTTAGAGTAAAAGATTCATGCTATGCTTTTTGTTCACCATGGAGTGGTAGCATGTTATTTAGTTTTATGATATTTAAAACACTGAATAGGTTTGCCTGCTGTCTTTTTTTCATCTCTCCTTTCCTCTCACTCTGTTCCACTACTTTCCCTTCCTTCTTCCCTCTTCTGCTCACACCCAAGTTATTCAGTTAATTTATGAATCCAGGGACACTTCCTCTCCTTCACTTCTCTCTTAAATTTGGTTCCTTCGGACCCTCTCTTCTTTTGATTCCATGTTAGCCAACTGTCTTCTCTTACATCTAACCATTTCGTCAGCCTCTCTTATTGACTTCTCTTAATTTTCCTATAAAGAGTAGGCTTAATTCAGGCTTTCTCTCCTTCCCTGCAACCCACCAGACTTTAACCACTCTTCTCTCTTCTGTTGTCACATCTGTGTGAATAGTTCTAAATGTCAGTATCCAGAGCTCTGGTTCTTCTCCCAGACTCCCCAGGTACTCATCTTCCTGTTAGGAATTTTCATTTTTGTTCTGACTCCCTTTAACTCAAAAATATAAAATCAGGATTATTCCCTCCCCCGTGACCGCTTACTCTTATTATCGCTTTCCTAGGCACTGAGCCACTGTTCCCTAGCATCACCTTTATTCACCTTGTTCTCACCTCTCTATCCAGTCAGCTGCAAGCCCTATAGATTTTTCCCTTTGATGTTCATCTTTTGTCATTCCCTCTGTCTCCATCTTTATTCAGGCCCTCATCTTACACTTACATTGTCACATTGATACCTACCAAGTTTTCTTTTTTTAAAAAATACTGCATTATCTTGTCATTCTACTGCCAAGCACCATTAATGGCTCCCCATTGCCCACAGGGTGAAGTCTAAACTCAGAGTGACAGTCCAGGCTCTCTGCAGTCTCCTTTCACCTTACCTATCTGACTCTAGTTCCCACCACTCCCCAGCTGAGACTTCAGGCCAGGTCAGTCTCCCCACTGACTCTTAACTTCTGTAATGTTTATGTTCCTCAGGGCCAAACCTGCCCAATCTTCACGGTCCAGTCCAAAGCCCATCTCCTCCAGGAGGCTTTCCTGAATTACTTTAACTTGCCAGCAACTCTCTCCTGTGAATTCTCAGCACTGGATGTCCCTTTATAGGCATTTGGCACTTGATAATCTTTTGCTTTATGGTAGTGCTAGCTTTAATGCTTGTAATGTTTTATTTCTGTTTACCTTTTTTTTTTTTTTTTTTTTTTTTTTTAAAGCCATATGCCTGTTTGGTTTCCCCAAAATAGGTTTAAACTTCCTGAGAGTATGTACTCTTATATATATTTCTGGCCTAGTAGGTGTTCAGTAAACTTTATTTTTTGAACTAATGTCTTAAACATGATGGATTTTTGTTGTTGTTCCCAGGTTAAGAACATCCCTGATGATCCCTGCCACCGTTTTCTTCTTGATTTTGCACAGTCAGATCCTGCCCAGAACTTCTGTGGGCCATATTCAGAACTTTTCAAAGGATTCATACAGGCATGTAGAAAACAGGCCCCAAAGACAGATATAGTTGCTGGTTCCACTATTGATCAAGCTGTGAACGCCACCTTTGCTGCTCTGGTGTATCGCACTCCAGACTTATATGAGAAGCTGCAAAAATATGGTAACTTATATTACAGGGAATATTTTTCATCTGAAGGCCAATTGCTAAGATTTAAGAAAGCCTAACTTAAGTAAATAAAATATTTTGAAATATAAACATCCTATATAATAAAAGCCTAATATGCTAAGTGTCCGGTTGTCCAGTTGGCCGTTCAACCAATCAAAGCGTAACATGCTAATGATATGCTAAGGCCACTCAACTGCTCACTGTGACATGCACTGACCACCAGGGGGCAGACACTCAGTGCAGGAGCTGTCCCGCGGTGGTCAGTGTGCTTCCACAGGAGAAGTGCTGCTCAGCCAGAAGCTGGGCTCATGGCTGGCTGATGAGCACAGTAGCAGTGGCAGTGGTGGGAGCCTCTCCTGCCTCCGCAGCAGTGCTAAGGATATCTGACTGGAAGCAGGCCTAAGCCGTCAGTCAGACAACCCCTAAGGGGTCCTAGACTGTAAGAGGGCTCAGGCCAGGCTGAGGGAGGACCCCCTTCCCCCTTGGAGTGCATGAATTTCTTGCACCAGGCCTCTAGGATTTCTATAATTATAGATTTCATCTTGTTAGGTCTGCTTTGCTAGTCAAAAGATTCACGACCAATTTATAGTTAGTAGACTGGAGTTTATGGCAAGTAGCTTTGAGTTATCTAATTAGCAGCTAATTTGTCATATCCAAAATTCTAATGGTAAGCAACCAAGAAGCTTAATGGAAAATAAAAACCCTTAACTTGGTCTGTAGTACCAGCTCAAAAACTAGAAGTTGTGCAGCTTCAGGTTAATCTAACAACTTTTCTGCTCCTTAGTGTCCTTATCTGTAAAAGTTTAGATTTGATTAGCTCTAATATTCTAATAAATTCCAATTAAAACAATTGTTTAGGTAATTGAATGTGTCATGACTAAGGAGGAAAATATTGGTATTCTTATCTTTAGATTTGCAGCTTCTTTGTAGCATAATCCCTGCTTGGCTTCCTTTGTTGATAGCCTGCTTCACCATTTCTTTCCATCAGGGATACCAACTCTGTATTTCCTGTGTGTGTAGCCTGCAACCTCACAGGACCCCCAGGAGGGAGAATCTCTCTCCATTCCTAATCCTCTAGGGGAAAAACCCATCTAAAGATGAGGTGTGGGTTTTCCCGAGCACTCTGGCAGGTTATGTGCTCTTTCCATGGTGCAGATGAAATAAGCAGAAACAAATGCTTCCTTCCATTAGAGTAGGTAATTGACTGTTGCTCTTATTACTATTATTGAAATTAATATTGAAATGATCACTACTGCCTTTATTGCTGAGTTCTTTGGATCTCATATTGCAGAATTATTTTTCTGATTTCCAAAATATCTTGATTAGTCCCTCAAATATTAATATCTCATTTAAGAAGTTGCTAAAATAAAACTACATGGAAACATGAGTGATTTATGGAAACAACCATCATATGGAAAAGTGTATCTCTGCTAGGGAATAGAGAACAGTGGGACCTTTATGGTTTTGAAAAATTCAGTATATGTTTCATAGTCAAATTGTGGTTAGAGAGCTGCACAATCTTTATTATCTGTGGGAACTTTGAGTAGAGGGGAAAAGCTTTCTGAGTTAAAAGCTGAGAAGCAGCAAGTTTCAGGCTGGGGAGAATTCTGCAGCTCCTTTTCAAATCATGTTCAGGTAACACGTAACTATGTGCAGTAAAGAAACTCAATGAAATGTGAGAGTTAGAAATGTTTTGCTGAATACAGGTTGTTCTGAGAATGTCTACCGTTGTTGCTTTGAAGAAGACATACTTGGTCTCAGTTCTTCCTAGCCCAGCCTTTGAGGACTGATCATGGATTCTTTAAAACTGAGCTACTTAGAGAGTGGTCTTTGTCTAGCTAATTTGCTCATATTTGTCTAAAAATTGGTTACCCTTTTGTATTAGAAATGTACAGGAGGAGTTTTTCAACTAGACTAAAAGCTACTTGAGGGCAGTGCCTATGTCTCTCTTTCTCAGCACTGTCTTCCTAGTACCTGATATGGAGCCCAGAATATTCTACATGTTCAGAAAATATTCATTGCATTGTACATTGGTTCAGCAAGAGCTTTACACTTTTATAGTACATATGTTATCCCTTTGGTTTTTAGCTGAAGAAAAGGAGCAGGTCTTCTTTAAAAATCACAACTTTATTAACATTTTTTCTATATATCTACCTAGCCTTTATCTAGATATATTTGTGTGTGTGTGTGTGTGTGTGTATACATATACACATACATGCAGCGTGGGGAAAAGTAGGTTTACAGTTGTGAGTACACAGTTTATTCTTGTATTATTATTTATTAATTATTGTATTATTTTCTATACAAACAACTGTAAACCTACTTTTGTCCTACTATATATATATATATATATATATATATATATATACACACACACACATATATATATATGTTTTTAATGTATATTCTTTTTAAGTAAGGCCATTTTATTTATATTGTTTTATAACCAGCTTTTTAAATTTAATATATACCATAACACTTTTTCAATGTCAATAATTATTTTTGCTCATTTTTAGTATCTATTATTTTACTTTTAATACTTTTCATGTCTTTTATGTTTTTTCTTTTAATATTTTTCTCACTTTACTAGTATGTTCATTTCAGATGTTGTTCATTTGAAAAACGTTAGTTTGAAGTAACACAGAGAACCCATCACAGCTATTTGTGGCTTAGATGATAATTTTCCCCCCATGACTCTTTTAACCATTCCCAATGTGTGTCAGAGGAAGAACTTTTTCTGTGGGTTAGATTTAGAAACTACTTTGTGCTTAGTGTTGCAGTAATGAATTGTGTTAACTGAATGTAATCTCTTCCTCTCTCCTTTCCCCAGTAAACAGTGGGGGCACAACAGCCCTGAGTGAGGAGTTTGCACAAGTGTATGCCTTGGCAGATGGGATTCGAATATGGATGGTAAGATTTTCCTTTGCATGTGATTTTTATATTTGAAAAAATTTTCCACCACAGTATCATGAATTAAGGAAAGGAACTCTCTTCTCAAGAATATAACTTTAGCTGAAACCGGTTTGGCTCAGTGGTAGAGCGTCAGTCTGCGGACTGAAAGGTTCCAGGTTCGATTCCGGTCAAGGGCATGTACATTGATTGCGGGCACATCCCTGGTAGGGGGTGTGCAGGAGGCGGCTGATCAATGTTTCTCTCTCATCCACGTTTCTGGCTCTCTATCTCTCTCCCTTCCTCTCTGTAAAAAAAAATCAATAAAATTTATTTAAAAAAAAAAAGAATATAAGTTTAGGAATGTTTTTTAAACTAAAGTTTAGTGACATGAATGGATATTAAGAATGCTCAGAATAAACAGGGTTTAGTCGAGTCACCTTACATCCTTGGAAACCCCAACGGGCACCTTGTGGAACCTGTTGACCAGGAAGGAAAGCATTACCTTAGGTACTGGGCAATCACTGGTGGTTTTAGTCAGAGGAGAGGCTCTTCTGCATTTTAGAAAAGTGGTTCTGCAACATTGTTTCTGACAGCAATAAACTGGGAGAACAGTGTAGGAGAATGGACAAGCAGGTTGCATATTATACTACTATATAATGTTACATTACAATGTAAAGAGATAATAGCAATACAGGATTACAATGGAAGTGAAGAAGTAGAGCTGCATGTATCAGCATGGGTGGTGCTCACAAACATGACAGTGAGCAAAACATAGCAAGTTGTAGAAGAATGCGTAAGTATGATATTCTTTATATAAAACTAGAGGCCTGGTGCACGAAATATGTGCATGTGGGAGTGGTTTGAGGGGGGTGTCCCTCAGCCTGACCTGCACCCTCTCCAATGCGGGACCCCTCGGGGGATGTCTGACTGCAGGGGATCACAATCTGGGACTGCTGGCTCCTATCTGCTCCCCTGCCAGCCTGGTCACCCCTAACTGCTCTCCCCTGCCAAGCTGGTCACCCCTAACTGCTTTCCCCTGCTGGCCTGGTCACCCCTAACTGCTCTCCCCTGCCGGCCTGCTTGCCCCTAAACTGCCTTCTGCCTCAGCCCCCGCCATGGTAGCTTTGTCCAGAAGGACATCTGAAAGATATCTGGTCTAATTAGCATATTACCCTTTTATTAGTATAGATTTAAACACAAACCAAATCTATATGTTATGTACATCAACATGTAGTAAAATCATATAAATACATGGATATCATAAACACAAAAGTCAGGAGAATTGCTTTTATTTCTTGGGCATGGAGATGAATACCTATATATCCATATTTTTTTATATATACACAATCATCTTAAATATTGTATGGTAATTGGGGGGGGGGAAACCTTTTACTTAGTAGAGAACAGATAATGAAATTGAAAGTAGGAGAACAGGATATTAGATGAGGATGGCTTCTGCTACCTAGAAGATAAAATAATTAGATTTTATAATTAATGTGAGTGGAAACAGGAAGATGGAATTTAAGACTGTTCCCTTGTTGCTGGGTGACTTGGTGGATGATAGAAGCATTGACCAGAATAGGAAAGATGGTCTTGGATCTGAGCGTGGGCAGGAGAGTTCACTTTGGTTCATGTTGAGTATGAGGACATCTAGGTTATCTGAGACCTCTAGCTGGAGAATTTAATAAACATGAAAGAACCTAAATGGCTGATGCATCACAGACATGTCAAGGTTGAGATAGGGAATCTGCAAATCATTGGTAATAGTTTTTCTTTAAAATATGAGTTTGTCCAGGAACACACAGCCTTGGACAGAATCCACAATGATCAGAACATACGTGGTGCTCAAAAATACTGGATAGATAGATGGAAGCCAAAATGAACAGAATCTCTCAAAAGAAACTTAAAGGTATCATCATCAGAATGGCAAAAGGAGAATCAGAAGATTTGACCGAGAAACCATGGCATCAGTAGCAGTTTAGGAAAAAGAGAGTATGCTGCAGTCAGCTACCACATAACAGTTCAAGTAAAAAAGATTTGGCAGGTGATGAGGCACATTGTAGATTGTGCTTCTGGTTTAGCCTTTTACAGGCTGCTGACATTGGACAAGATGCCAGCTTTCTCTCTCGTAAATCACACATGGCCTTCTGCCTGGGATGTTAGTACTGTGGTCATATTGTGACCATTGCCTGGCAGTCTAGGCATCACTTAGAGGTATCCCCTCATTCAGGGTAGAATAGAGATCAAGTTTTTGTCTAACCTCTTGCAGCAAACCAAGCGTATAACCCTTGCAAGATACTTCACTTTTCTGGACCTTCACTTCTTCATCTGTCCTAGATCAGCCTTACATAGTTCCCTCTCCACCTCCAGTGTTCCAGAGTTTTTTAAACAATAGGGCCATGGGTACAAACTCCTCTCAAATACTTGAAGGTATTTTGTGGGTTTACCTTAGACACCTTCACAGCCTGGGCTACTTCTAGGATGAACAATAATGTCTTAGTCCTGTGTCCTCATTAGCTGAACAATAACTATAAAGTTCTCCATGATCTCAGCCCTGTGCGCTTTTGAAGTAATTTGCTGTGACTGCCCTGTGGCCGTGACTGGACAGCCTAATTACGTGTCTCAAATCCTCCCCTCAGATGGAGATAAAGCAGAAGTCCCTGGTGAGCCTGGGGAATGAGGCAGAAGAAAAACGTGGGTCAGAAGCTGCTGAGGCAAACCCTGAGAGCCTGGGTGAGTGTGCTGACTCCAGTCATTATTGGGCCTTCTTGTTTGCATTTTATAGAAAACCAGAGACCTGTCTTCTATATTAGTTTCATTGAAGCTGTGCTCTCCGAGACCGGTTTGGCTCAGTGGATAGAGCGTCGGCCTGTGGACTGAAAGGTCCCGGGTTCGATTCCGGTCAAGGGCATGTACCTTGGTTGCGAGCACATCCCCAGTAGGGGGTGTGCAAGAGGCAGCTAATCAATGTTTCTCTCTCATCAATGTTTCTAACTCTATATCCCTCTCTCTTCCTCTCTATAAAAAAATCAATAAAAAAAAAAAAAAAAGAAGCTGTGCTGACCTAGGGAATGTAATACAGGTGCTAAATGTAGTTTCCAAGGATGTAGAAACTTTCTTTTTTACTTCTTTTTAATTATTTCTCTTAGGAGGCATTAGGTGCTTTTGGAACTACATCTTGTTACGTTTTGACAGTGTGCTGACATTGAGCTCTGGCCAGGTAGACATTGAGCCCTGGTCAGTAGGTCAGTTAGTTGGAGTGTCGTCCTGTACACCAAAAGATTGTGAGTTCAGTTCCAGGTCAGGGCACACACCTAAGTTTCAGGTGTGATCTCTGGTTGGGGTGGGTACAAGAGGCAACTGATGGATGTTTCTCTCTCACATCAATGTGTATGTCTCTCCCCCCCACCCTTCCTCTCTCTCTAAAAGTCAATAAAAACATATCTTCAGGTGGGGATTAAAAAAAAAGAAAGCCCTGGCTGGTGGCTCAGTTGGTTGATTGTCATCACATGCACCAAAAGATCATCGGTCTGATTTCTGGTCAGGGCACATGCCCAGATTGCAGGCTTGATCCCCCAGTAAGGGGCCTGTAGGAGGCAGCTGACCAATGTTTCTCTCTCTCCATCTCTCTCAAGTCAAAAACTTAAAAAAAAAAAAGTGTGCTGACATTGAATATTTAGTGAAATTAGGAATTACTATTAATTTTTAAAATGATATCATGTTTGTTAGTTTTTTAACTCATTTTTTAAAGAAAAATATACCAAGGTTTTTGAAGTTGAAATAATGTGATGCTTGCAATCTACATGGCAGTGGGGAGTGGGTAAAACTAGATGGGCCTTGGGTTAACTATTGAAGCTAGGTAAGGGGTACAGGAAGGAATTTTATACTGTTCTCTCTCTCTCTCTCTCTCTCTCTCTCTCTCTCTCTCCCTCTCTCTCTCCCTCTCCATATATATATATATATATATATGTATATATATATATACACACACACACACACACATATACATACATATATATGCCTGAAATTGTGTATAATAAAATTTTTTCAAGTGTGCTAATAGTGTTGGGAAGATTTTGGTTTATATAATTAAATAAAATTTTATTCTACTCTGTTAATAAATATGTTTTATCACTGTAATAATGGAGGTATTTCTTGTCCTAAATTGTAGAGTTTAAATAGGTCATTTTCTCTCTAAAACTAGGCGACAATTTAATTTTGACTTTTTCCCCATGGTCTTATTTTTTGCATGTAGCAAAAGAATGTATTCAGAAGAGTCTTCTGTTACTAAAATTTTTGTCCATGAGTATGAGTTCAAAAGAAAGCTGTGACAAGTTGGTGACTACAGATGAACCTGATCACCATCTGCAGCCACTTGACAAGCGCCAGAGGACAAGCTCTGTGGTGGAAGAGCATTTCCAGGCCTCGGCCTCTCCCACGGACACAGCGCCCCCTGCTGCGGGAGAAAGGAGTCCTGGCTTGGACGTCCAGCCGAAGCTGCCACCCAGCAGTGGCCCTCCTGCCACAGAAGTGTCTTCTGCCACAGCCGAAGAGCCCTCTTCACCTTCCACTCCCACTCGGCGGCCCCCCTTCACCCGGGGGCGACTCCGGCTGCTCTCCTTCCGGTCCATGGAGGAGGCCAGACCAGTGCCCACAGTGAAAGAGAAGTACCCTGTGCTGAGGGATGTCATGGACTTCATTAAAGATCAGTCACTCTCCCACGAGAGGTGAGCCAGGCATGACCTTTCTAGCACTTCCTTTTTTCAAGCCATAGGTAACTAGTCTACTCAAAGGCTTGAAGTTCATGTTAAAAATGAGCAAGTAATGCTTGAAGGATAGATCAAGATTGGTTTTAGAATGTTAAAAAAAATTGGTAATGCTTTTCTTTTCAACAAGTATTTTTTCACTCAAAATTTGTATTGTATATAAATTATATCTCAATAATGAAAAATGTACTGTTAGGATAAGAAAAGAAACGTTTATTTTGGTAGTTGATATTTATAAATTTGCCTTATTTTAACCCTGGGAGAAATTCGAATTTGATATTTTCTGTCAAAATTATTTGTCAGTGGGCCAACATCTCTGGAAGTATTTCATGTTTTAATTTCCTACCCTAAGAATGAAGGCTTTGTCTCTATGGGGAAGTAAAGATATACCGAGGTTCCTTTTTAATTAATTTTTTTGTATGGGTTATTGGGCTTCTGGATGGTGTCAACTGATCTGCAATGTTGGACTAAAAGTAGCAAACAGATATTGATATCCTGCCTGAGTGATATTTCTGATACCTCACAATAGTATTTCCCTTGTATTAATATGGCATCAGAACTTGGGCAGGGGTGTGTTTTCTTTCTGTCCCAGCTCAAGAGTTTTCTGGGTGTTCCTGACTTGAGTTCTGTCTCCAGTGTTGTAAAGGTTCTTTCCTTGAGAAAAGCCCAAGCGCAGAGCATCCTTGAAGTCCTGAGGATCATTCAGTATTGTGCAGAGGCCCTGGGCCAGCCACATTGCTTCCATCCACCTTTTATACTTTTCCTGTTGGAACTTCTGACCTGCCAGAAAGAGTTCACCAAGTAAGTACAAACTTCAAGTCTTCAAAGAAAGTGAGCAGGGGTTGTTTCAAGAAATCTTCGTCTCCTCTAATTAATAATTCTGTCATTTCTATGTAAGAAATTATGTTTTTGGTCAGTTCTCTCATCCTAAGGGAATTTGAGTTCTATCCTTTTAGTAAGAAATACCAGGAACGTGTTTATTTCTCCTGATGAGAAATAATTTTTACCAGACAGTGAGGATTATATTGCCATTTCCTCATGCTCATTATTTGGCTCCTGGAAACTGTGAAATCAATGTAATGCTCCTTTCCAGTAATGATACTGATCTAAGTACCTCACCAGGTTTTGCTAATATGTACACAGTAAATACTTTCTGAGTGTCGACTGTGCCAAGGTGCTGTTCCAGGTGTTGTATATACATACATACAGCAGTGGACATGGCATCACTTAGCTGTTTTGATTTGGTGTAAGACTTCTTATGCAAGTATATGGAGGGAGAAAAAAGCAAGGGAGTTGGTGATTCAAAGGTGTGATTGGTCATTGGATCTTAAGCTGCATATGGAACAAAAAGCAAGCAAGCATGGTGGGAATAGTAGATAGTGAGCATGAGACAGCATCGTGGTGGGGCTTCCTGGGATTGAAAATGCTGTGTGGGAGTCCCAGAGCAGGTAAGCAGGATGAGAGGTTGTGGTCAGAGTAGGATGCTCTGAAGTGAGGATTTCAGAGATAATACCATTAGTGTGGTGACAAGGTCAAGGAAGTGATCATCAGGCGGGGCTGGCCAAGGGGATAGAGAAGATCACTGGAGGTGGCGATGGCAGAGAAACCAGGGACAGAGGGACTGGGGCAGCATGCCCATGGATGTTGAATTCTCCGAGGTGACAAGGATCAAGGGAGCAAAGACAGTGAGCTTGGTGCTAACGCATCAATGGAGGGAAGCTAAAGGGTGGGCACTGCTCTGTGGAGAGGATAAAAGGAGGTGATTTGTGAAAAGTAGCTGACACAGTATCTGGCATTCAGGTAGTGGTGGGAAGGTGGTTCTTACATTAGCAAAGGAAGATTAATTGTGTTTCCTTACTCCTGTGGCAGCCCTTTGACCCAGGCAGATGGACTCATTGCTGTTTTGTCTCTTATTTTCTGAAATTATTATATTTGTATATACTTACATTTCTGTGCCACTTCATTGTTTGCTTCTTCTTAGCTCTTTTTCATGTAAAATTATTAAGTAAATGATGTTTTGACAATTAAGTGATCGATGATTTCCTCTGTTTCTAGTTATTTTGGACACTTGGAAGGCTGTGGTGCAGCTCTACACAAAGAAATTCGAGACACTTACTATCGATTTGTCCTCTTTATGGTCAAAGCAATTAAAGGATTTAGTAGCATAAATGACAGGTACTGGATAACTTTGTCTTTTCTAAGGAAAATTATTTATACTTTTTCTGAATTTAAAATCAGTGTTGAAAATGTAGAAAAGTACAAAGAGTAAAGAGAAAAGAACCCCTAATCTTACCATCTAGAACTAATTGCTGATGTTCACTTTATTAGTATATTTCTCCCAGCTTTTATTCTATATGGGGTGTACAATTGTTAAAGGGGATGGGTCTTGGTTTATCTAAGAATTTGTAACTTGTTATTTTTAGTTTTTCTTATATTGTGTACAGTTTTAAAACAAATAATAAGGCCACACCCCAGTCTTCTCCATAGTAAGTGGTTTGGACATAAACCTTAAATCAATGGTTCTTCTCTACATTTAAGTTGCATAATCTAAGTTGGGACTGGTCCTACTTTTGCTATTTATTGAAAGGTGATTTTTATTAGTTAGTCTTTTACCATTCATTAAATGTCTCCTATGGTAGTCCTGGCAAAATGGAAATTTTACCCTGTGCTTTTAGAACTCAGGTTCGTATGGAATATGAGAACTTGAGAGGTGACGATAAGGAACCCAGACCAGCAGTCTGTAGTTCCCCTGTGCTTTCCACTTCAATCAGACCAGCTCCCTGCCTTTGTGTCTGTTGTCTCTGTTGGTGATGCGCAGCTTTGATAACTTTCACTTTTATGGCCTCTTTAGGTCCTTGCTGCCTGCCTTATCCTGTGTTCAGACAGCTCTACTCCATCTCTTGGATATGGGCTGGGAACCCAGTGATCTCACCTTCTTCATTGACATTCAGTTACCAGATCTCCTCATGAAAATGTCACAAGAAAATATAAGTGTCCATGACAATGTGATCAGGTAAGAGCACAGCCCCACACTCTGTAGTTCTTAGAGGTGAGTGTGAAGTACAGGGATTGCATGTAGCATAGGCGTTCAGAGCATGGACTCTGGAGCTGGGCTCTCTGTGCAATATCCTGGCCTTGCTACATACTAGCTGGTGACCTTGGGCAAGTTAGTCACTCTCTCTGTGCCTCAGTTTCCTCATGTTTAGAGCTGGATATAGTAATGGCACCTACCTCAGAGGATTGTTGTGAGGAATAAATGGGTTGGACCAGTGCCTGGTACATGGTCGTGTATGTAAGCTAGTTGGTGGTGGTTGTGTTGTACTCCCAGAGGATGAGGATCCTCTGCATTTTTAGAATAGTATAGCTTCTTAAAAATTGAAGGATTCTTTTCTGTATTTTTTGTTATATGTATATGTGGTCTTAGCCACTATAACATCTTGCACATTATAAGGACTTAAAGCATGAGAAAAAAAATAGTTTGTGAAGGGTTTTTTTTCTTTCCTCACTGCTCAAGCTACCCATTAAGCATTCATGTGGGTAGAAAACAAATGAGAAGAGAATGGGAGAAGAAAAGCAAGAGGAGAGAATTAGAGGAAATAAATGACTGAGTTAACACCGGAACAGTTCTTTCAGAAGAGATATTCTTGGAAAAGGAGATAGAATTCAAGCTGTCACTGTTTACCAAACCTCAGCCATGGCTCTGCTGTCAGAGGGCGCTCTTGGCTGAGAGGGGGGACACAGCACAGGGGCCTCACCTGGCAGTCTGCTCATTGTTTCAGGCTTTGTCTGCACCTGCGTGATGAGTCCTTGGGTAGGACTACATTTGGCCTCCCAGTCCCTGATAGCACCTAGCTCAGAGCTCAGTTTGAGCAGGACTTATGTTACTTTGTTGGAACACGTGAATGGACAAATTTGTATTTGTTGGCTGGTAATTTATTTTGCATTTCTGTTGAGCAAATCATTTTGTATTTAAAATTATGGTAACTAAAACAAACTGTAAACTGAAATGATGGATATTTACAATTTTGCAACTAAAGGGCCCATGAATTTCTGTATGAATTTCTATTTGAAATGAGGAAACTGAGGACCAAGCTGAATACATTAAGATCTTGCAGCAGCTAGTGGGAGAGTTGAAGCCCAGGGTCTCCTTATTTCTTTCTCATTCTGATCCCACTAGGATGTGCTGAGCATGACCAAATAAGACTTTTTAAGAAAATCACTTCATTTGGCTCCAGTGCCTGGCACATAGTTGGTTGTCAAGTAGAATTATGCCTTATAGGTGTAACCTTTTAGTTCTAGTTCTAGTTCTTCAGCCATTGTAGTCTGCCCTGGAAAGGGCAGCTCTCTTTTTATTGGTGTATATTTATCAAGCATCTGGAAAATCTTGGGATTTTGAAAAGCAAAGTGACCTCTTCCCCTGAGTTTAAAAATACCCCATGTTTTAAACCCATGGGACATAGTCTGCTAACCAGCACTTTCTAGGATTGTTGGAAGAGGCATGCTTTTCTCTCTTTTTGTCCTTCTTCCAGCCAATGGAGTGAAGAAGATGAGCTAGCTGATGCCAAGCAGAATTCAGAATGGATGGATGAGTGTCAAGATGGCATGTTTGAGACCTGGTATGAAAAAATAGCCCAGGAAGATCCAGAGAAGCAGAGGAAAGTAAGACATTTCAACTAGAGTAATCTAAAGTGATTTGCTAGGAGTTTGGAGAGGCCAGTCTGCCTGGGGGAGTGCAGCGGGCTGTCTCCTGAGAGGGATCATGGGGCAGGCAGTACCGTAGTGTAGCGTTCGCCAACTGGTAGTCACTGGACCACTAGTGGTCCGTGAGGTCCGAAAGGTTAGCGACGGCTGTTTTAAGAAAACCTTTGGAGCAGCAGTCGCCAGCCTGTGGTCTGTGAGGTCCGAAGGGTTGGTGACCACTTGCCGAGTGTGGTCTTTACCTGAGGGGCCCTGGATGCTGACTTGACCACACTCAGGGAGTGGCTCTCTCCCATAGAACTAGACTCACAGAAAAGGGGCTCCTGAGGCCAATTTATTAATTTACAGTGACAGATGGAATTGCTGAAGGCCCTGACCTCTCCTGTAGGCAAGCAACATGGGAAGCCACGTTTCAATCAGGTTGCCTGGTGAGCATGGAAGCAGCCATGTGGATATGGAATCAGAATGACATGATTCAGATGTGTAAAAGCACTAGGCTCAGATAACTGCATGTCCATCTCTCCACACTAGGTGTTAATCTGTCATCACCACATTGTGCCAGGCATCTGCTGCCTCAGACTCATTGGTTTTCTTGGTGTTGTATGCCTACTATGTGCCAGTTACTTTGCTCATATAGATAGCACTTCTGTGGTGCTTGAATGGGGCACATCAACTTGGCCTTTGCGATTTTCTCTGGATAGTTCTGTTGTTCTAGAGTGACTTGGCATATTTGCTCTGAACTACTACTGTATGGTGACAGTGACTCATTTCCCTTATCTCTAAGCTATAAAGATAAGCCGTACTGTAGCCTCTAGTTACTTTCCAGTAAAACAATTTGTTTGTTCATGAAACAGTGCCCTTACTATCTCCCCAGAAGGTTTTTCTTTTTAAGTGCTAGTAAACAATGCTGCTTTTACAGTTTCCTGTAACTGTGAACACTTTCCTTGTCCAACCAACTACCCAAGCCAGAAGGCTGGATGTCGTTTTTGACCTTTCCCTTTTACTGATCCCTATATCCTGTGGGTCCCCAAGAATCCTACTTCTGCCTCCTTATTGCTTTTCAAATCTGCCCACCTTTTGTAGTCTCGTTTCCTGCTCAACCCAGCCCTGTGAGCCAGAAGGTCACGGGTTGCTTTAACAGTATCTGTTATGGTCAGTTTCCTATCCAGTCTTGTCCCCTTCAATCCAGTCTTCACGTAATAACCATGCTCAAATCTGATCATGTTAGTCTTCTATTTTAAAATGGTCGGTGACTCTTTGACTAGCACTGGAGGCGCTTTGTGGTTACCCTTTCTAACTTTATCTGGTTATTCCCATCCCCGCTGTATCCTACATGCTGAGTATTTGCCACTTTCTTGAGTCTAGCTCCCTTTTGCTTCCTATAGAGCTTATTATTGCTTTTATTTGGCATGCTCGCACTCTTAACCCCACCCAGCTCATACCAGTTTGTCCCTCAGGTCACAATTGAGGAATTGTCTCAATTGTCTAACACCCATTGATGTCCCTCTTCCCTGTTCTCTAAGCCTTCTGAAATGCCTATGAAAGCTCTTATTATATTGTATGGTGTCATCTGTTTGCTGGGGGGAATTCCTAACTAGACACTGAGCTCCTCCATTTCCTAATCCTAGCACCTAGTACAATGCCTGGAATATTTTTAGTACCTATTAATTATGATGGATTGATTAATGAATAGTGGCATATCAGAAAGTCTATTGGATAATTATGTTTATTTCACCTTACAGATGCACATGTTTATTGCTCGCTACTGTGACCTGTTAAATGTGGACATCTCTTGTGATGGATGTGATGAGATTGCCCCATGGCATCGCTACCGGTGCCTGCAGTGCAGTGACATGGATCTCTGCAAAACTTGCTTCCTAGGTAAATTCGAGGGTCTCAATACGCTGTACCCAAAAGGAATAATTGTTCCTGTTTTCTGTGATCTTGTCCATTTTTAGATTCTCATTGTAACTAAATGAAAATACTGCCCAGTAGTATTCTCTGACTTGTTAGCAAATATGAGCCTTATCTCGCCAGCTGAATTGTAGGTTCCAGAGTTCTGTTACCTTCATCATGCTGGATGTAGGCACTTGATAAATACTAAGGACCAATGAATGTACTTTCAAGGAAATTAGTTTTCCTTTGAATCATGCAGTGTTTAGAAGTAGTAAAATACACATACACAAAAAGCAAACTTCAAAAATTCTTTAAACTCTTGACTTGTAGGTGCTGAGGTAAAACAGACCAACAGTGGGGAGCAGTTGAGTGCTCTTAGTGCACATGGCCTACAGGCAAAAGATACAGCCCCTGCTCTGGAAGGAGACTGGACATTTGTGCTCTAGTACAGAAGTGTGCATACTGACTTACAGATGAGAAGTACAGATTATTTGGAAACATTGGGAAGTAGTAGTGATCACTGCTGTAGGGAAGGCTTGTGGAGGAGGGCGAATATGAATTTGTCTTTGAAGAAAATTAGAACTGGGTGATATGAAGGAAACATTGGAGAGTGAGTGCATCACCATCCAGAGCAGAGCAAGTCCAGTGCCAAAGGAGTGAGCATCTGTACCATGCTTAGGTAGACGTGCTCAAGTGTCCAGCTGAGTGATGGATTGAGACAGGTGGGGCTCAGATTGTGGGCTCTGAGGTATTAGGCTGAGGAATTTGAATGAGTCTACAGAGAGCAGGAAAGGTTTTTCAAGCAGAACATTAACATGATCAGAGCTATGCTAGAGGCAGGTGGTTCTCTTCGTATGGTTTCCCTTAGGAAGTCAATCACAGTGGTGACAAGGGGATTAGTGTCTGGGCTCGGGTTGTGGCAGTGGGAACAGAAGTGGGTCAGGTGTGAGGAGCAGTAAGTAGAGTCCGGCAGTGTTTGGAGACCCACTGGATTTACAGTAGGAAGAAAACCAGAGCAGTTAGTCAGTCTCTTTTGTGTTTTAACATTCTTTCTCACTCGGGTTATGAAGTCTGTTTTAATCTCTGATTCTGAAATGAAAAGGTAAGAGCAAAATCCTGCTCACTCCTCAATGCTTGTTACCAGGAGTACCCAGTAGATGCTTAATATTTGTCAGAGGAGGAGACATGGTAGGTAGCTCACAAATGGGCACATGGATTTATTTCTACCAAACAGAGGTCATAATGGGAATTGGTCATCTACTTGATCAGTCTCTGCTGCACTGGAAAAGGGAGTCAGTCCATGGTACCAGTAAGACGTTCTGTGTGGAGAATATTGTTCATTATATGCTCAGAGCCACTGGGCAGAATGCCTGGTCTCCAAGAGATGCCTGTGGCTCCTAATGTCCTGACCAGTGAATTGGGAATAGCTCTGCTTCTGGGGTTGGTTTAGGTTTGGAAGCAGCTGTTATAAGAGCCCTTTGCCCAATCCACCTCACACTGATATTTTTCTCCCCAGGTGGGGTGAAGCCTGAGGGCCACGGAGATGACCATGAAATGGTCAACATGGAGTTCACCTGCAATCACTGCCGGGGTTTTATCATAGGCCGGAGGATGAATTGCAATGTGTGCGATGACTTTGACCTTTGCTATGGATGCTATGCAGCAAAGAAATATTCCTATGGGTATGTCTCAGATGTTCTCTAACCCTGTATCTTTTTTTTTTTTTTCATGTATTCCTTGGCTTTTTTTTTTTAATTCACATAAAGTTTAATCAGTCAAGTTAATGAAAATATCCAAATTTTTGAGTTAGTGTATGGCAGGAGAAATTAAATTTTTGTCGCAAATAATACAATACTTGGTGTTTCCATTATGACAAACTATGCTGCAGAAAGAGCAATTGCTTTGAATCTCAATTCATCAGGGTCATGTTCCATAAATTTCTTGCAAACTTCTATGTCTTCCTCTAATAACGTTTCATCACTAGTTTCACCATAGTTAATTGGAAATGATTTCCGTCCATCTAATTCATAGATATGCCCGTCTACATGAACCAATGCAGTAAAATGAAGATCTACTTTTTCATCTATATTTGGTGCCTCAGTCTGACCTTCATGGGCTCTGGTCTCTTGAATAACTCGAATAGCGTCATAGTTCTCCAGATATCTGGCTCGTTCTTCGGGGCTCATTGACACAGACTCCTCTAGGAATTGTTTCAAGGTTGATCCATATTCAAAATGCATCTTGTCTTTATCGTTGGCATGGATCAGTCCAGTTGTTCCACAGGCATTGCTGATTGTTTGCTTCATGAAATATACTGACGATTTAACATCTTATCCCTGAGATTTTATTTTTTCCTCTTCTTCTGTTCTGAATACTGCATACTTTTCTGTAATAGGGAAGAGAAGTAATACTGCACACACTGGTCTTGGTACCATGCTAAGGAGTTCAGGATCCATTCCATATCCATCAACAAGTTGCCATTTAGGATGTAGACCTAATTGTTTGAGAAACTAGTGGGTGACCTCAGGGTTGGCCTCCAGCGGCAGCCGGCGGTATCGCTCCATGGCAGCTCTGACAGCCTTCACGGTTATAGCTGTGGCCACTTTTGTCCTGCTCGTCGTCCTTGTCTATTTTTTATAACTTAAAAACCTTTTATTATAAAAACTTTCAAATATGCCTACAAGTAAATAAACTAGTACTAGTACAGTGAATCACCATAATACCCATTACCCAGATTCAGCAGTTAGGAAGATTTTGCTTTGTGTGCTTAGCTTATTCCTTCCTCTCTTTTTTTTGTTTTGTTTTGTTTTATTGTTGTTAAAGTATTTTCAAGCACATTACAGATCTTAAATCATTTCTTTTCTACATACTTCATATCTATCTTTGAAAATTATGGGTGTTTCCTTACATTACCAATATGCTGCAACTATACTTACAAAATTTATCAGTAAGGAGTTCTTACATCTTCTGGTTTTCATAGATAGTTTTCTGGGGGTTGTGAAATCCTGAAATGATATATATAATGTTTGTGTTTATTCATTTTTCTGGGTGAGGACATATGTTTACCTTTAAATTTTTAATAATCATAGCCTTAGAGGTAATGAATGCTCACTTGTGACCATGCATGTGCTCTCCTGAGGCACTGTTATCCTTTTTGGAGCCTCACAAAAAGGTATAGATCTTAAAAATGTCTTGCCTTTGCAGCCATTTGCCTACCCACAGTATCACGGCCCACCCGATGGTGACCATCCGGAGCAGTGACCGACAGAGGCTCATCCAGCCCTACATCCACAACTATGCCTGGCTGCTCTTTGCTGCCCTGGCTCTCTATAGTGCCCACCTGGCCAGCTCAGAGGAAGTGGATGGTGAGAAGCTGGATCCCCAGGCCCGCAGCTGTGCCGTCACCCTGCGGAGCCAGTGCATGCAGCTTGTTGGGGACTGTCTCATGAAGGCCCACCAGGGAAAAGGTGATTGCTCCTCATGCGCAGAAGCCAAACCAAACCAACCCTCAGCTGCTTGTGAAGGAAAAGTGTAGGAATCCCTTTCACATCCCGCGTGGTTCAGGGTTCAGGTTCTGAAGAAAGCCACACACAAATGAAAAGAGACTAGAAAAGTATTAATTTGGGGATATTGTTGGTCAGGCGGGAGCCCACCTCTAGTGGGAGGACTACTCGCTGCTCTGGCCTTACTATCCCTTTTATTGAGACTATGGGATACACCCATAGCCCTTAGGCAGAAAACTCCAATAACAAATTTACATAAGACAACAGAGGTGGAGGTTGCTTCAGCTAAGCAGTTATTTCAACTTAGTTATTTCAACTTAGTTATTTCAACTAAGCAGTGAGCAATGAAGGTTGTTGACAATGATCAGTTTCAGCAGAAAAGCCCAGCAGAGGTGGAACTCTCTGCTCTGTTCAGAGGCTAATCAAGTCCAGTTTTCCACAAAGCGGTGCTCACCCTGGGGCAGAATTTTATTTTGAATTCCCAGGTGCATTTGAGAGAAATGTTGGCATTAAAGTAGCAGTTTTTCGCCGAAACCTGTTTGGCTCAGTGGATAGAGCGTCAGTCTGCAGACTGAAAGGTGCCAGGTTCGATTCCGATCAAGGGCATGTACATTGGTTGCGGGCACATCCCCAGTAGGGGGTGTGCAAGATGCAGCTGATCAATATTTCTAGCTCTTAACCCTCTCCCTTCCTCTCTGTAAAAAATCAATAAAATATATATATATTTAAAAAGTAGCAATTTCTCAAACATATGTACATGTAGATGTAAGATAAATTAATAATAAAACTCTTGATATCTGTGGACGAAATATTTCGTATCTGAATCTATCAGACTTAACTTTGCCAAAGGAATTCAGCCTTTTTTTAAACTTGGAATCCAAATCTACTCCCACACAACTATTCTAAATGAGAGCTATTTATAACTAAAACAGTTTGACTAATAAAATATCTACATGATTTTGACTTTACTGAGGGGAGCTAAGAAGAAAATAACGTGAATATTAAACTTCTGAGACATTTAATGGGGTGTCATTTGTTATGGACTCCCCATTCTAATCTACACTGGGGAAATGAGGCCTGTAATAAGAAGCAGGTGCTTCAGAGCTATTTTGCTACCTGTTTGCCAGTGGGAATTTAGGAATCTGGTTGTGTGGGGCTACTTACTATGTTACTGTTGATGGTTTTCTAAATAGACAATCCTATTGTACCTATTGTTAATAAAGAACATGTATCCCTCACTATCCAAACTTTTGGTGTGATGAAATCAGAGCTGAATAGATTTAGATAGCCAGAGAGGTTTGTATTGAGTACTCCTTGGTTTGGTTTTTAAAGAATTCAGTCTTTTATTTCTATAAAGTAGCAAAGTGGTTTATGGCATTTGCAGGAAATCACCCTTTTTATAAAACTTTTAACGATTCTCTTATTTGCTTCCTTGCAGGTCTTAAAGCCCTAGCTCTTCTTGGTGTATTGCCAGATGGTAGCGCTACTCCAGGAAATCAGGCCCCACCAGTCACGGTGCCCACCCGAACGGCAGAGGAGCAGCCGGAGAAGGAAGCTGTCCAGATTGCGGAGGAGCTGGCAGATGCAGGCCCTTTTGTGCACTGCAATGTAAGTGATGCCTCTACTGCGCAGGTTGAACAGAGAGCCATTCACATGAGGGGCAGAACAGAGAGGTTAAGAGCACGGACTCGACTCAGATTATCTGGGTTCTGATCTGCTCCATCAGACCTTGGGCACATTACCACAGTCTCTTCGCTTCAGTTTTCTCATCTGTAAAACGTGGTGATGATAATACCTATCCTGTAAGGTTGTTGTAAGATTTATATATATTATGTACATTGAGTTAATGTATGTAAAGTGCTTAAAACACTCTTCAAGTAGTTCCAGGTCAGTACTAACTATTCTTACCTGCCTCCTAGTGGTTTTTTAAGGATTGAATAAGATTATGCACCTAAGCCCTGGTTGGTTTGGCTCAATGGATAGAGCATGGGCCTGCAGACTGAAGAGTCCCAGATTTGATTCTAGCCAAGGGCACATGCCTGGGTTTTGGGCTTGATCCCCAGTAGGGGGCGTGCAGGAGGCAGCCAATCAATGATTTTCTCTCATCATGGATGTTTCTATCTCTCTCTTCCTCTCTAAAATCAATAAAATATATATTTAAAAAAAAAATAAAAAGATTATGCACCTAAAAAGATTAGTTTTTGGCCCCTGGTGAACCCGTGACCCTTCGGTGCTTGGGCCAGTGCTCTATCCACTGAACCACACCAGCCAGGGCAAGTATGTCCTTAATTTTTCATGCAAAAAGGTATTTCAGGCTTATCTTAGGCTTTCCCTGCCTAGAGACTGGAATAAGCCTTTTTCTAGGCCATTTTTTTTCCCCTCCCTCAATTGTCTCCACCCTTTGGTGTCCATCTTCTGACACAGTCTCTTAAAAAGCTTCAGTTTTCAGCACTTCCCCATAACAGAACCTACATGTCTCCACTGCTGGCCCTAAGGACCACGTCCCATTTGGGCCTTGAGTACAAATCACTTGTTTAAACTCCCAGGTATTTCTAGCCAATTCCAGGCCATATTAAGGGTATCTCCCCTCCCATTTCCCTCCAGTGACTAGAAATGCTTTTGTTTTAAACAACCAAGAAAACAGCCTCAGCCAGAGGCATCGCCCAGGGGATTTTATCCACAAGGGCCTCAGGCCAGTAATGAGACTCCTTTAGGTGCTACTTATGTGCACTGCAGTGGCACTTGGGAGTCCTGTGATCATGAGTACAGTGATTAGCCAGAGCTTTGGAATTCTGTTGTTCTTAGAAAGGCCCACATGGTACAGAGTATGGTTTTACAGGTCTGACTTTCAGAGGGGTATTTTTTAACAAGGCAAATAGCTCTCCCAGTCTCCGTCCCTTCTTAGGATGATCCTATGATCACTTTTTCTAAGGTGGGGATTGAGGTAGGATTGATGTTGTGGTTACTGTATCTTAGAAAGAGAATGATAAGCAATGGCCACTGGGAGATGTCAGCATCTGATGGCACTTGATGCTGTACAAAACTCAATTTTTGGATTCAAAGCGTCCTGGCCTCCCCAGACTTCTTGGGGTGCCTTCACCACAGACTTCCTATATGACCTACTTTCCGTGTATAACCTGTGTGACAACAGGGAGAAGCACCCCGCAGGCCTAGGGAGTGCAGGTGGTTTTGGGGTAACACAGTGACTCCTGGAGAAATTCAGGCTGAGGGCTGCCACCCTGCCAATCTGGGCAGCTCACCACCAAACTCCTGAGCCCAGAAAACTGTTGAAGCTACTCTAAGGGCCCCTTACCAAGCCTACTTGCCAAAATGGAATTCTCAAAAGTTGTAAGTCAGTGCTGTGTGCTAGAAGGAAATTTATACCTTTGTTTTTCTTTTTTCCCAAGAGAACTTTCCATACTTGGCTTCTGAAAGCCAAATAGGAGGTATTAAAGGTTTTAACGGAGCCACTGCTTACGGGATTACAGGCTCTGACTGAGGGACATCAGGGAAGATGTTTGTTGGGATTGATACCGTGGTTACCGTCTTAGAGTATAGACTTATCATTAGAAATGAAGGACATTTTCTAATGGAATTCAGAGCTATTTTAGTGTGTGAAGGCTGATTGGTTAATGATTTAAACATTTTTTTTAAAATCCTCACCCCAGGATATGTTTTGAGAGAGAGAACATAGATATGAGAGAGAAATAGCAATTGGGTGCCTCACATTAGCTCCACAACCAGGCATCAAACCTGAAACCTAGGTATGTGCCCTGACTGGGAATCAAACCCATAATCTTTTGGTGTACAGGATGATGCTCCAACCAACTGAGCCACCTGATCAGGGCTGATTAATGATTTTAAAGGTTATATTGTAATATTAAAGAGTAAACTTTTGTAGTAAGAAACCTTAATTCTTTTATACTTACCATTTTGATTTTAGGGAGAGAGTGGTGTTCAGAAGGAAGGCATAACTTTGGATCCCAAGCAGAGAAATAAGGCAGATGAAAGTGGGTCAGGCCAGACTCAAATTTCAGACTCTCCTGCTGATGCTGCCACACCTACAGGACTTTCAGGTAAAGACCATTTGACCATTCTCTTGAGTTCTTTCATCTTAAAATACACGTATGCTCACCCCTAAGCTATTGGTTAACACAAGTTAAAATTGGCCAGCAAACCAAGGTGCATGGCTTCTTAGTTCTGTATCAGATGATACTGATAATACTTCAAAAGTCATCTTTTCACCCTAGCCAGTTTGGCTCAGAGCATCGGTCTGTGGACTGAAAGATCCCAGGATCGATTCCGGTCAAGGGCATGAGCCTCGGTTACAGGCTTAATCCCAGCCCTGACTGGGGCATGTGCAGGAGGCAACCAATCAATGTGTCTCTCTCACATCGATGTTTCTCTGTCTCTTCCTCTCCCTGCCACTTTCTCTAAAAATCAGTGGGAAAATGACCTCAGGTGAGGATTAACAAGAACAACAAATTAAAATATAAGTCATCTTTCCTTCCCTTTGCCTGCTTTCCTAGCTTGTTTATTCCCTAATTTACTGAGTGCCCTGTATGTGCCATGTTCTGTGCTAGACCCTGGGGATGAAACAGAGACCAAGCCAGCCAGCCAGACACATAGCTCCTGCCCTTGTGGAGCTTAGTCTGGGAGGGTTTAAGGCAAAGGTGCAGGTGACTGTAATTTGAGGTGGAAAGAGATTCTGGTCAGCAGGGAGGGGTAACACCTCTGCTGACCAGGTGGTTGAACGTTGACCTATGAACCAGGAGGTCATGGTTCAATTCCCAGTCACAGCATATGTTTGGGTTGTGGGCTTGATCGCCAGTGTGGGGCATGCAGGGGATATCTGGTCAGTGATTCTCTCTCTTCATTGATGTTTCTATCTTTTTATTCCAATGGCATGGTATATTAAAAGGCAGTTAAACACTGTGAGCATAGAAGAGCAGGACCAGGGGAATGTGGGTTACAGAAAGAGAGAGAGAGAAGGGTGGGTGGGCTCTACATGTAATATGGCAATTATTAGGCCTCCTTGACCAAAACATACATGTTCAAAAATAAGTTTTTAAAGTCCCAGCTTTGGCCCTGGCCAGTGTTCTCAGTGGTTAGAGTCTTAACCTATGCACTAAAGGGTTGTGGGTTTGATTCCTGGTCAAGGACATGTACTTGGATTGCTGGTTAGCTCTCTGCCCCCAGTCAAGGCATCTCTTTCACCACATCAATGTTTTTCTCTCACTCTCCCCATCCCTTCCCCACTCCCTCCCACTATCTCTGAAAAGCAATGGAGCCCTAGCTGGTTTGGCTCAGTGGACAGAGCGTCAGCCTGTGGACTAAAGGGTCCTAGGTTCGATTCTGGTCAAGGGCACATTCCCGGGTTGTAGGCTTGGACCTCAGTGGGGGTGTGCAAGAGGCAGCTGGTCAGTGGTTCTCTCTCATCATTGATGTTTCTGTCTCTCTCCCCCACTCCCTTCTCTGGGGGGGGGGGGGGGGGAGGAAGAAAGGCAATGGAAAAGAATATCCTCTGAGGGAAATAAATCAAGTCCCAGCTTTGTTCTGTAGCAGCACAGGCGCAATGCAGGGGTTTACTTGCTTCTTTGTACACACATAGAAGCTGACAAAATCTGAAAGTTTGGTATTTTACACTCAGATGCTGAAAATTCAGGAGCAGCGTCTCAGAAGCCCGTCGAGGAAAAGGCAGTTACTCCAAGCCCCGAGCAGGTGTTTGCTGAGTGTTCCCAGAAGAGGATTCTGGGCTTATTGGCAGCCATGTTACCTCCCTTAAAGTTGGTAAGAAACAAATAGGATTTTCTTTTTAAAAGAGCAGTGGTGTTATACGTAGAAGAAAAATGTTTTGTAAGCCATATACTAAAACCAACTCTTAATAGCGGTCAACTGTGTGTTCCTGAGGGTAGGGTTATAAATTAGAAGTAGGGTTGTAAGATGATACTTGAAAATGTATTTTATAATTGATTGTACATAAGCCATTTATGAAAGATACCGCATAATTCCTTTGGCGCTAGGACAGTTGTAAATAAAACAAGAAGGGAACAGAGTCTTTAGTTGGTGATTTGCTGTGGATTTTGTATTGAACAGATTTTTCTCCCTCTCTCAGCAGGATCCCACAGTCCCCCTGATAGACCTGGAGCACGTGCTCCCACTCATGTTCCAGGTTGTCATCTCCAACGCAGGCCACCTGAATGAAACCTACCATCTCACGCTGGGTCTCCTTGGCCAGTTAATAATCCGCCTTTTGCCATCAGAGGTAGATGCCGCAGTGATCAAGGTCCTCTCAGCCAAACACAACCTATTTGCTGCAGGGGACAATTCCATTATGCCAGATGGCTGGAAGACCACCCACCTACTCTTTAGCCTGGGAGCTGTGTGTCTGGACAGGTAGCCACCCCCCCTCTGCTCTACCTTGGTATTCATTTCTTCAAGTCGATGGTCTGGCTGTTGATTAATATCTGTGTGATTCAGTGCTGTTGTCCAGGAATCTTTTGTGGGGATAGAGTTACTTTTATTAGCAAAGCTGTCATCAGACATTAAACTATGCTCAAAACCCACATTAAAACAGCTGTTCGTTCAGTCTGGGCACTGTCTGCTGCTTCAACTCTCTGGTTGGTTTGCTTTTCCTGAGAGCAGTAAGGGGGATGAAGAAAATAGATCTGTTTTCATTATACACCTAACAATCACAATACCAAATTTGTAAAACAGAAATGAAGACTAAAAATTATCCTGGCTCACACCATGTTAAGGACGCTGGGGGTTTTTTTGTTTGTTTTGTTTTAATATATTTTTATTGTTTTTAGAGAGGAAAGGAGAGGGAGAGAGAGATTGAAACATCAATGATGAGAAAGAATCCTTGATCTGCTGCCTCTGCATGCCCCAGTTGAGTGTCGATCCATGAACCAAGAGGTCGCCAGTTCCATTCCATTTGGGCACATGCTGACTTGAACCTGATAGAGGGCTTGCAGGAGGCATCAATCAATCTTTCTCATTGATATTTCTATCTCTCTACCCCTTTCCTTTCCTCTCTTTAAAATCAATAAAGACATAAAAAAAGTAGATTTTAAAATATATATATACTTCTTTCCGACAACAAAAAGAAATAAAAATAACAAAATATATACACATATTTCAAGCTTTTTTTCTGTTAGGAATATGCACAAGCACAGAAATGTGTATAAGTTTTTATGGAGATTTAAAAAACCATAGCTGTAGATAATATGTAAATAACAGATCTTGATTACCCCCCCCCCACTTACATTATATGAAAATCATTATTCTGGTAGTTTTTAAACTAACTAATGAGCCCTAGCTGGTTTGGCTCAGTGGATAGAGCATTGACCTGTGGACTAGAAGATCCCAGGTTCAATTCCGGTCAAGGACACATGCCCAGGTTACAGGTTTGATCCCCAGTGGAGAGCATGCAGAAGGCAGCTAATCAATGATTCTCTCTTATTATTCGATTTCTCACTCCTTCTTCCTTCCTCTCTGAAATCAATATATATATATATACATATATACACACACACACACACACACACACACACACACACGCACACACTAATGAGTGGTTCTTTGGTATGCTTCTGGGTCTAATTTGGAGCTTGTGCACTAATGAAGCTCTTGCCTTCCAGCCGGGTAGGTTTGGACTGGGCGTGCTCCATGGCAGAGATCCTGCGGTCACTCAACAGTGCCCCATTGTGGCGCGACGTCATTGCCACCTTCACAGACCACTGCATCAAGCAGCTGCCTTTCCAGCTGAAGCACACCAACATCTTCAGCCTGCTAGTACTGGTCGGCTTTCCTCAGGTATATCCTTCTGAAGGCCTGGCCACCTCTTTCTGCCTTCAGCACACACATTCAAGTCTCTATAGTATTATCTTTGAAATTTTTCCCCTGTTGTATAATTGCCTTTATATAATATTGATATATTTTTTAAATTATGGGATAATTTGTTTAACTTGCATTTTCAACAATTTAGTCATTTGATTCATTTGGCTTGCCAGTAGTTGGCTTTGAATAATAGTAACTAATATAGTAAATTACAAAGCACTTCAAAGTATAATTTTTCACTTTGGCATTCATTTTGATCTCATTTCTGATCTTCATATCTTTCAACTGTTTGGGACAAAGAGGACTGTGAAATCATGGCAACTTTATCCAGCAAGCACTTAACCCAATTCTGTGCCAGGCACGTGTCAGGCTCTGGACTTGGAGATGAGAACTCCATCCTTGAGTGCTTCTTGAAGTCAGGACACAGCAAAATGACTGGACTTGTGTTTAATTAAGTACTTTTTCCTGTTTCTTTGTGCTATTGATTTGCTTTTTCTGTCTCTCTCTTTCATCTACTAGGTTCTCTGTGTGGGGACCCGCTGTGTTTATATGGATAATGCCAATGAGCCACATAATGTGATCATCTTGAAGCACTTCACTGAGAAAAACAGGGCCGTGATCGTTGATGTCAAAACCCGGAAAAGAAAAACAGGTCCTAATCATAATTATTTCTTCTAAAAATGGAAGGAAGTTGTGTAATCTCTGCATATGTTTTATGGTCAAATTGAAAAAAGTTCCATGTGCACTTAAAGAAAATGTATGTCCTTGTGTTGTTAGTGGAGTGTCCTTTTGACAGTATTTGGGGCAAGTCAATTGATAGTGTTGTTCAAGTCTTATATGTTCTTATGATTTTCTACCCTTAAAATACTGAGATAGGAATGTGTTGAAGTTTCCAACTGTAATTATGTGTATGTCTATTACTCATTTCATTATGGAATGTCCCCTTTTATCTCTGATAATATTTCTTGTTCTGGCTATCTAGGTTAATATTTATGTGACCTATCTAGCTTTTTTAAATTATTATTATTACTAACATTTGCATGGCATATCTTTTTCCATCCTTTCACTTCAATCTACCTGTGCCTACATTTAAAGTTGATTTCTTATAGATAGCACATAGAATAGTCTTCATTTCTAATCCAATCTGACAATCCTTGCCTTTTAATTGAGATGTTTAGACCGTTTACATTTAAAGTAGTTATCAAGATAGTGGAGTTTAACTCTGTTCTCTTCCTGTTTTTAACATTATTTGTCCCATCTGTTCTTTGTGCCTTTTTATTTTCTTTCATCTTCTGGATTGAGTTTTTTTAATTTCATTTTATCCCTACTATTGGCATATAAACTATATTTTATTTATTTATTTATTTATTTATTTATTTATTTATTTATTTATTTATTTATTTTAGTGATTGCTCTAGGATTTACGATAGTTTACCTTCAAATAATTTTTTAGTGGTTGAATTACAGTTTATAATGTTCACCCTTAACTCGTCATAGTCTGCCTTCAAATAATATTATACCACTTCATGTATAGTGAAGACACGTAGATTTTATTTTTATCCCCCATCCTTTGTGCTACCGTTGTCACAAATTTTACTTCTACATGACATAAACCTACCAATACATTATTTTTTTTTAAAGTCAGACACTTTGAAAGACATTTAGAAATGAGAAAACAATGTTTTTCATGTTTAGCCACATGTTTACCTACCATTCCTGGTGTTCTTCATTCCTTTGTGTAGGTTCAAATTTCCATCGTATTTTTTTTTCTTTGGCCTGGTAAACTTCCCTTAACATTTCTTGTAGTTAAAGTCTGCTGCTACAAAAATCTTTGTTTTGGTTTGTCCTACCAAATCAAAGAAATATTTATTTTGACTTTATATTTGAGGATAATTTTATTGAGCAAAACATGCTCGCTGAGAGGTTTTCTTTTAATATTTTAAAGATATTGATCCATTTTCTTTTGGTTTGCATAGTTTATGCCAAAAATTTGTTGTCATTTTCTGTTACTCTTCATAGTGTGTCGTGTGTGTGTGTGTGTGTGTGTGTGTGTGTGTGTGTGTGTGTTTGCGCGCGCACGCGCATATGGCACAGGTCAGATTTCTCATTATAATCTTTGAATCTTGGTTTTCAAAATGTCTCCAAACCAGGATAAATAAAGCAGACTTGTTTGGGGCTCTTGTTTGGGGTCCTTTTGGCCTGCACCACCTTGTGTAGTACTATGTTAAAATCTTTGCTTGAACCCCATCTATGCCCGTTTTATTCATATCTAGTCATCAAGGGTTTAGGTGTTCATGGGCTGAGCCAGGGCTGCTGTGGCTGGGGTTGCAGCACTGGGCTCAGTGGCCCGGATTCTGGGCAGCTCCATCAGCTGAGGTTAACATAGGCAAAGACTGAGGGAGTTCTTGGAGACAAAAGCTTTGGGTGCCTCTGAGAGCCACGAGGGCTGCTTGGCTCCTTGGTGGGGAAAGCTGCGGGGGCCTTCTGCTCTCCTTTTCCTCCAAAGGAGGGGATCCCTTTTGGTGGCAAGATATTGCCATAATATGTCTTTTTTTCTCTGTTTGCTTTTAAGATTTTTCTCTTAATCATTGGTTTTTAGCATTTTAAGAATATTTTTATTAATTTCAGAGAGAGGAAGGGAGAGGGAGAGAGAGATAGAAACATCAGTAATAAGAGAGAATAATTATCCTGACTGGATCAAACCATGACTTCCTGGTTCATAGTTCAGTGTTCAACCACTGACCCACACCACCTGGTGGTTTTTAGCACTTTGATTATGTTGTACCCTGGCATGATTTTCTTTGTTTCTTCAGCTTGGGGATTTATTGAACCTCTAGCTTTTTGGATTTATAGTTTTCATCAAATTTGGAAACATTTTAATCATTATATCTTCAAATAGCTTTTTTGCCCCCTCTAGGAATATTCCCACTCTCACTCATGGGAAGACAGAATATTCTCAGCGTTCCCTGAGTTTCAAGAATTGTTTTGCCTATTGTTTTTTGGTAGACTTTTAAAAAAAACCAAGTTGTTTCCTATATAGATAATTTTCTTTCACATTTGTGCAGATCAGTACTTAGCCAGACTTCTGAGAAAATCTCAATCTCTCTCTTTCTATTTTTCTTTCTCTCTCTCTCTCCCTCCCTCTTTTTCTCTCCTCCTTTCTTCCTCCCTCTTCCTCTTTCTCTTTATCTCCCTTCTCTGTGATATTCTGCCCCATAAATTCTAGCTGCCTTGATTTTCTTGAATACTGACATCTATCTCCTCAGTTCATTGAGACTCTCCTTGGATTTTCACTCCTTGCTCCACAGCCTGGAAATTATCTTTAGACTAGAGGCCTGGTGCACAGAATTCATGCACAGGTGCGGTCCCTAGGCCTGGCTGGCAATTGAAGCATGAGCATCTGGCATGGAAGGGCAGGTCCCAGCTGGGAAGCACCTGGGCCCCCAAGCCTGAGTCACGGCACCCAAGTCCCCACATGGAGATGTGGTGAGCACGGCCAGACACTGTGGTCCTGGGCGCAGCATGGGCCTCTGCCATCTATTGGTTTCACATGGAAGCTGGGCAGGCAGCACACTCTCTCCCGGCCAGCCTCTCAGACCCGTTCCTATGCAAACCCACGGGAAGGCCGATCAGGTGGTCCCAGTGGCTCACCTGGAAGAGGCTGCGTGGGTATGGGGTAGGTGCCTGAGCAGGAGGGCTTCCCTGGTACACAAGCGCTGGCATCCCCGGGGAGGGTAGCAGGGGGAGTGAGGATGAGCTTGGTTGACAACCCGCATACTCACCACACCTCCGTCCCCATCACCCTTGCCCCCAGGTAGCCAGCGAGAGCTCTCAGCATGTCGCCAACGCGCACTGTGTTCCGCGCCACCGCCTGGTGGTCAGCACACATCATAGCGAGCGGCAAACTCCCGGTCTCCCAGTCGAACGACCTCCCTACGGGCCAATTTGCATATTAGGCTTTTATTATATAGGATAGCCAGAGTTACTGGTTTTTGTTTCTTCTTTCAGGGATAATAGTCTTGTAGTCTTGTAATACCTGTTGTCTGATGTCTGCAAACCATTGTTTCATATATTTTCAGTGTTCTGTTTATTGAAGATAGAAGAGTAAATCCGATCCCTTAGTCTTGCTTGGAAGTGGAAGTCTCTTGTGTACTATATTTAAGAACGTTTAACAACCTTTGCTGTCTTTTGGAGGAAACTTGTTTGTGCACAGTAGTAGGAGCATTAATTTCCTCTTTCAGTTGCTTGGTGAATAGGTGGCCCAGTACCATTTTTCTGCTCCCCTGCAAGCTGGCCTTAAATATAACAGCTAAGTTGGAAACAGGGAGATTTTGGGGGTTTGCATTTCTTGGTTCCATAAGGCACATTACTGGGGAAGAAACTTAGCTGCAGGAGGCATTAACTGTACTTTCGATGCCTTCTTTTCCTGCCTGACATCACCCTTCAGTGAAGGACTACCAGTTGGCCCAGAAAGGAGGAGGACAGGAATGCAGTGACTCTCAGGCCCACTTGAGCCAATATTCCCAGCACTTTGCCTTTATCGCCAGTCACCTTCTGCAAACCAGCATGGACAGCCATTGTCCTGAGGCCGTGGAAGCAACTTGGGTCCTGTCCCTGGCCCTCAAAGGATTATATAAAACACTAAAGGTATCGTGAGCTTCTCCCATTGGCTACTGAATCTGGCTGTGATTTAACATCTGCAGGGCATTAACTGGGAAGAAATGCCATCTGGTTTCAATGGAGGCTTAACTGTAGGATTTTGATTACATTTAGAAATGGTTGAGGCCTTGCACAAGGATAGCTTTAAAGCAGAAACAGAAGTTTCCTGATAGTTGGTTTTCTGTAGTTTTTCAGTACTGTTTTATGAGACCCCTGCCTAATGGCACAGAACCTTGGAAGATGAGAAGAAAAATGGAAGGAATGTTTTTTCACTTTCCGCTGAACCATAGCTTCCGGTTCATCATGGGATAGGAAGAAGGGAAGAATAGAGGGGCAAGCATCCCATGGGATCTTTAAGCAATAAATTTGTCAGTTGGGGTGGGAGGAGGCAGACAAGTTAAAGAGCTGGGCAGTAGTTGGTGTGGAGATGAGAAGCCTTGACTTATGGGGAACATAGTTCTTCTGCTCTCTGAGGGGCAGGGGTGGGGAGGAAGGGGTCACTTTAGGATAATCTTCCCAACAGAATTAGCCATAAAACAAGGATTTCATTTAAAAATTTGTTCCTGGACTTTGGCAGCACTGGCAAGGAAGCCATGGGGAGACTGGATTGGAGAGCGTGTCTGCTCTGGCCCAGCCCTGAGAATTTGTAGTTTTAGGGTTGACACTGTGCATCCACTGCTCGTTGATATGTAACATTTATCACAATCTGCTGAGGATTTAGTTGTTTGCATTATAGTAGGTGAGAGAACATAATAAACTCCCTGAGGGCAGAGACCATTTCTGTCTTTGAATCCTTCATTCAGTGCCTGATAGAACTGAGTATGTAGTTATGGACTAGAAAGAAGGTCCCTGATCTTATGGAGCTTACAGTCTAAACTTCAAGAGAGACAACAAAGAGCCTGCAAGGAAAACTGTCATGAGTCAGAAAAAGCCTTTCTGAGAAGATGAAATTTGAGGCGATAGATAAGAATCTGGGTGGGGTGTTACATGCTGGGAGAGTGGCAAACTCCAGGAACAGGCATGGTCGTCAGGAAGCAGAACACCTCCAGGAATTCGGGGTAGTATAGAAGACGCAGATGAGACCGCAGAAGCAGGCAGGGATCCTAGAGGTCCTTGTCAACTCTTTAGTTTAAAGAGCAGCGGGAAGCTTTTGGAAGGTAGCAAGCAGGAGAGGGACAAAAAACTTCTGTTGTTAGCACAGGACTTAGCACACAGGATGTATTAGGCTTCAGAATATTTGTTGAATGAATGAACAGACATAGATATGGCTAACATCCAGACTTCATTCTTCCTGCTGATTCTTCACTTAAGAATGACCTTGGGCCACTAGTTGAGACTGGGTTCTGAAGGCTAGTGATTCTTACTTCTCCATTCTGAGGCAGTTTCAAATCATTCTTTTTCTGTTTGGCAGGCTCACGATTTTGAAGAGACCCATGCTACCTTCCTTCAGACTGATTTGCTGAAGCTCCTGGTGAAAAAGTGCAGCAAAGGGACTGGTTTCAGTAAAACGTGGCTCCTCCGGGACCTGGAAGTAAGGGATGAGGGTGGCTCCACGTACTGCCAACTGGTGCACATTTCCTGGCTGGGAGTTAGAGTCGTCAGTTATAGCTAGTTCTTCCAGGGCACTCTCACTCTGTGCGGCTGTAAAACTGCATCTTGTATTTGTCTTCCCTTTTTAAATAGGACACCTGTCCTCCCCTGTCAGGGAAAATGAATCTGATGTTTGTTTAAAGAACACTGGGAGAGAAGTATTTTGTATGGAAACATTATATCATGGTAATAAAGTGTTCCCTTAATTATTATTTCCCTTTAAAGTACCTTCGAGCTAAGATGAGTTTCTAAATTGGTCCTCACTTTTATTTTTTGTAGGATGTTAGTTGATATTCTCATTTTATTACTATTCCCCAGAGGCTTTAGGTTGTTCTTAATAGCATTTTTATAGTTCCCTGTGGAGTTTCTGTACCAAGTATCAGCTTCAGGTCCAGGAAGGGCTGCTGCTATGTGAGAGGTGGTCAGTGCCCTTGCTCAGCCCACAGAGACCTGAGCTTCAAGAAACAGCTCGTAGTTGCCACTGTCCTGGAACATATTATTGGATAACCTGGAGAGCATGTGAGCTCTTGTTCCTGGGAAATATTTTAAGTTAATTTTTTTATTATTCAAACAATAGAACCATACTGCAGAAAATTTTTTTTAATATATATATATTTTTATTGATTTTTACAGAGAGGAAGAGAGAGAGATAGAGAGCTAGAAACGTCGATGAGAGTCATCAATCAGCTGCCTCCTGCACACCCCCTACCGGGGATGTGCCCGCAACCAATGTACATGCCCTTGACCAGAATCGAACCTGGGAACCCTCAGTCCGCAGACCGACGCTCTACCACTGAGCCAAACCGGTTTCGGCGCATACTGTAGAAAATTTGAAAAATAGAAAAACTCAGCTACCTGTTTTTTTCTTCTGTATCTATGATAGATAGATAGATAGATAGATAGATAGATAGATAGATTGATAGATTGATTTAGATTGCAAAATGAGCATGGTATATAAATAAATTGAAATCATATCATGGCCATTTTTCTAAGTTGCTAGTTTACATAATCACAATTTTTAATGGCTGCATATGATATGTGAAGGTAGATTTCAGATTTTTGCCATTAATGCTATATCATGACTATATCGTGAATATGACTTTTAACATATTTTACATTATTCCTCAAAGATGAGTTACTGGTCAGAAACTAAACATTTTTATAGCTCTTTATGTAAATAACAGTCTATCTTTACATACCATATGCAACCATTAAAAATGGTATTAGGCCGAAACCAGTTTGGCTCAGTGGATAGAGAAGTCCCGGGTTCGATTCTGGTCAAGGGCATGTACCTTGGTTGCGGGCACATCCCCAGTAGGGGGTGTGCAAGAGGCAGCTGATCAATGTTTCTAACTATCCTTCTCTCTCCTTTCCTCTCTGTAAAAAAAAACAAAAAAAAAAACAATAAAATATTTATTTAAAAAAATGGTATTATGAAAACTAGCAACTTAGAAAAATGGCCATCAGATTATCTCAATTTACCAACATGCATTCTAATTGATATCAATTTACATGGTCAGTGGCATAGTTAATAAACAAAGTTCCCTCATAGTTTTAGTTAGCATTTCTTTGATTATAAGTACAATTGAACATGTTTTTTTTGTTTCTTTTTTAATTATACATTCTTCTTGTGAATCCTGACATCTTTTAAAAAGTTAGGTCAAGTCGAGACCGGTTTGGCTCAATGAATAGAGCAATCGGCTTGGGCACTGAAAGGTCCCGGGTTCGATTCCGGTCAAGGGCATGTACCTTGGTTGTGGGCATATCCCCAGTAGGGGATGTGCAAGAGGCGGCTGATCGATGACTCTCATCGATGTTTCTAGCTCTCTATCTCTCTCCCTTCCTCTCTGTAAAAAATCAATAAAATATATTTAAAAAAAAAAAAGGTCAAATATTTTCTACCCTTTAAGGATTAAGGATCTGGGTAATCTTCTCATCCACCAAACACTCACCTTGCTGCCCTGCCTGATTTTCTTTCGGTGTAGATCTTGTCCATCATGCTGTACTCCTCAAAAAAGGAGATCAACACTTTGGCTGAGCATGGAGACTTGGAGTCAGATGAGCGAGGGGACCAAGAGGAGGAGGTGGAACGGTCCGTCAGCAGCCCGAGTGAGCCAGAGCAGAAAAAGCTAGACCCTCTGGAAAGCCTGGATGAGCCCACCAGAATATGTTTCCTGGTATGTTCTTAGGTCATGGCGTGGACCGAGACAGGGACTTGAAGGGATGGATTCTCTTTGGCTTGGACTGTTTTAGCCTCCACATCCCGAGAATCACTTCCTGCAGACTCAGTCTGTATTGTGCAGAAGAATGGAAAGGCCCTTACAACAGTACTTCTTAACATTTTTGGTTCTTGGGCCCAAAAGCTGTAGATCACTTCTCCTATAAAATACACATTCAAATATATATATAGTATATATATGTACAATTTTGCATGTAATTTCCAACCCCATCCATAAACTCCCAAATGGTAGTTCTTCCTCATAGTTTCTCAGACATCCTATCTCTCTTTCCCTGGGTAACCCACTCTTCCTCAGAATGATGTGAAAATGGGGGAGGGCTTAAACTCAAAGTTCTAATTATATGAAGAGGAAACAGTAGGGATATCTGAAAAACAAGTATAGTTTAAAAAAAATCAAATGTACAGTATACTTAGACATATGTGCCAGTTATCAAACTTGAGAGCGAGGCAGTGACAGAGAACTAGCAATGAATACATTGTGGTGGATAGTTATTGACTATTAGCATTGCATTCTGCTGACATAACATTTCTTTTGGTGTTTCTGTGTTTTAGATTTTCCTTTGAATTTATAATAGTAATGCAAATTTTACAAATCCATGTTTTAGGGCTTATAACTTTATATACTTTAAGTACCCATATGGTGTTTTTAAATTATTACCTGTGATAACTTTAGAACATAATTGTTTTATCACTTTTGAGTTTAGATGATCAATAATGTGTTAAAGCACATTAAATTGTCTCTCTCCTACCTCCTCCCCATGGCCCTCAGATGGCTCACGATGCCCTCAATGCCCCTCTGCACATTCTCCGGGCCATATACGAGCTACAGATGAAAAGGACCGATTCGTTCTTCCTGGAGGTCCAGAAGAGGTAAGGGCTGTCGGGTGCAGCGGAAGTATGTGAGTGTGAGAACACTCGAGGCGGGACTGCGCTACCCGCCTGCCAGCAGGATCTGGAGAAAAGCGCCCGACAGGCCCCGAGCTGGTGTGGACCTGGTTGTTAGTGCTTCGTAAAGGGATCTGAAAGCTGGCTGTGCCTCATTGTGTGTTCCTCTGGAAAAACGTTTCTTAGAGGGAACTCATTATGGATGCAGGAATGGAGACAGACACTGAGGTTTCTCTTTTATGACATCCCAGGGAACACTCTTATCAAAAGTGTTGTTTTGTTTGTTTGTTTCTCACCACTGCATATTATACTCCTGTTTGTGTTCTTTTTTTTTTTTTTTAAAAGAATTATTATACAATTAACAACAGATCCCTTTCTCTTGGATAGGGAGTTCAGAGCTGGTTCTTGGGCCCAGCTCTTAAATTTGTGTAGAACTTTGCCTATCTGCAACTAATTCCCTCCTCTGTCCCCTTATTCTAGTTTTGACTCCCTATTCTAATTTACACCCAATTCCAGTTTAATATTTCTTTTAATTTTTATTTCATATTTCTGTGTTTCTATATGTATTTCTTCCATATGGCCTCAAATCTCTTGTGAGATGCAGCAGGCTTGCATCATGTAGGGCATAGCCTAAGCTGTTGTAACTGAGACACCCAGAAATATCATAGGTCCAGAAAGATAGGATTTGTTTTTGCTGTCATGGAACAGCCCAGAGGTGGGCAGCAGTCCGGGGTGAGTGGGCAGCCCTGCTCCACATGACCCTCCTTGGTTCTCATCCGTGTAGTCCAAGCTGGCTCACCCACACCACCTCTCTGTCCCAGCCCAGAGGGAAGGGGCAAGGTAGGGAAAGGAACACATTCTTTTTTCTTTTCTTTTTTTTTTTTCTTTTTTTTAATATATCTTATTGATTCTTTACAGAGAGGAGGAGAGAGGGATAGAGAGTTAGAAACATCAATGAGAGAAACATTGATCAGCTGCCACAACCATTGATTAGCTTGACTGGAATCAAACCCGGGACCTTTCAGTCCACAGGCTGACGCTCTATCCATTGAGCCAAACCGGTTTCAGCAGGAGCACATCATTCTTAGTGCTGTTTCTGACTGTGGGCTTCCAAAGTGGCACACATCACCTCACTGCCCTCCTGTTGCTAAGAACCTAATTGCATCCCCCCATCTGACTGCAAGGGATCCTGGAAACCATGTCTCCAGCTAGATGATTCTGTAACTTGCTGAAACTCCCAGGAACTTTGTTCTAAAAGAATGGAAAGATGGATCCTGAGGGACAGTTTGGATTCTCTGCCACAAGGAAGACATGCACATCTGCATGCATGAATAAATGAACACTGTGAATCTAGTTTGCAAAATATGGAAAATCATATAATTGTGAAGTAACATTTCTGACAAGTTTCACTGCAGGGTAAACTCTTGCTTTGCTATAACTTACGTACCCAACGTTGTGCTCCTTCTCTTCAGGTTTGATGGTGATGAGCTCACCACGGATGAAAGGATACGGGCCCTGGCGCAGAAGTGGCAGCCCAGTAGGAGCCTGAGACTGGAGGAGCAGAGTGCCAAAGCCGTGGACACAGACATGATTATCTTACCGTGCTTGGTATGTTGCCTCCACTTGGAAAAAATGGTCTCTCCCTGACTCCCTCCTCACCCCTACTTGTGAAAAGGCAGGCCTCAGTAACGTGGTCTTTGGGTTTGCAGTCCCGGCCCACTCACTGTGACAAGGCCACTGCTGAGTCAAACCCCGTGACCCAGAAGCTGATCTCCAGCACGGAGAGTGAGCTGCAGCAGAGCTACGCCAAGCAGCGGCGTACTAAGAGCGCCGCCCTCCTGCACAAGGAACTGAACTGCAAGAGCAAGAGGGCAGTCCGGGACTACCTTTTCCGGGTGAACGAGGCCACAGCAATCCTGTATGCCCGCCACGTGCTTGCATCCTTGCTTGCCGAGTGGCCCGGGCACGTGCCGGTGAGCGAGGACATTCTGGAGCTCAGTGGTCCTGCGCATATGACCTACATTTTTGACATGTTCATGCAGCTGGAGGAAAAGCACCGGTGGGAGAAGGTAATTAAGCAGGCCAAGCTGGGCACTCACCCCTCTCACTTCTCCTCTGTCCTCTCCCCACCCCAGACCCCAAGTGTTTGAATGGTCTTCCTCCAGCAAGTGCCTTCCTGGGATGAGCGCACGTGTGGCTGGAGGACTCCCCGGCAGGTGTGAATGCAACACAGGCAGGGAGGGTCACTGTTGAATTCTCCCAACTACTGGATCTAGAGCTGAGCTCATAGCCCACGATAGACTTGGTGCTCAGAGTGTTTGGAGAAATATCCCATTAAACTTGTCTTTGTCGTTTTCCCTTTTTGTTCTCACATTTTCAAATCTAGCTCTCTTTGCTAGCCTGTCTGTTCTCGTGTTCCTAGCGTCATCTCAGTGAGCCCAGGGCCCAGGGTTCATTACAAGTGTGGTGGCTTGTTCCCCTCATACAGAAGCCTCCCAGGGCGGTTTGTGTCTTGTCTTTTTAACCATTGTTTCTAGGATGTCTACCCCAGGTCAGACCCTCTGCCAGCAATTATACCTGCATTACACCCTGACCCAGAGGGAGGAAACCAGCCGGGAGGCCTCTCCAAGGCTTCCAGCTTCTGGGGGGCAGACGGGCTCACCAGGTCTGTCTGTGCTCTCATTTAAAGTTCAGTTGTGACAGGTGGAGGCCATTTTTAACTTTCTTTTTAAAGCAAATCTTCAACTAGGTCATTATTTTTTTATTTTAGAGAGAGGGAAGGGGAGAGAGAGAGAAAACATTGATGTGAGAAAGGAACATGGATTGGCTGTCTCCCGCACACACCTCAACCAGGGATTGGACCCACAACCTGGGTGTGTGCCCTGACTTGGAATTGAGCCACCACCTTCTGGTGGACAGGACAATGCTCCAGCCAACTGAGCCACACCAGCCGGGCTCAACCTGGTTTTTTAAAGGAGTGCTGGGTTAGCAATCCTCAGAGGCCTAAAAGCATTTCTTCCGCCTCCTGTTGGGTAGAAATGAAGAGTTCACATAGCAGAAAATGGTCTGTTTACTCAGGAGGCCCAGGTACTGTCTGTCGCTGAACTAGAAAGTTTTATCACCACCTTCCCAGTTTCCAAATGCAAAAATCTTTAGTCACATTTGCTGCCGTCTTCTTCCTCCCTATCCTCATACACACATACGCTGTATGTGAAGATTCCTTAGGATGTGCATTTATCCTCTAGTCTAATCCCTAATTTGCCACCCATTTCTAAGTCCTCTAGATCCTTTCCCAACCTCAGAGCCTTAGGGTTACTGGCATGTTTGCTGTAGCCACGTTTCTCATTTGGAAGTGATAAAAGGGGGCGTTTTGCTTCTGGTAGTCCCGGTCTTGAACATGCCCTTCCCGTTCCTACTCCATGGAGCTGCTCATTCTGCTCATTCTCCCTCTGGTCATTTATCCCGTTGTGCTGTAATTGTTTGCATGTCCATCCCCCTGCTGGGCTCGGGGCTCCTCAGAGGCCAGGCCACCTCTGATGGGTTCTGTTGGTTCTTTCAGGCTCCCTTCAAGTAGTATTGCTCCGAAGGCACTGCATGTCCTAATTTTCAGCAAGAGCTCCTTCAGGGCGAGGGGGCCGCTGGGTGGCTTGAGGGGTTGGGGCCAGGGGCCAGGATGATGCCAGCCCTTCGGGTGGGCGTTGGGTTGACATAGCCCCTCCCTTCTTCCTGAGGGAGCAGCTCCATGGCCCTGCCACTGGTAGGCCTTGACGTTGCCTGCCTTGTGTCCTGCCAGATCCTGCAGAAGGTGCTCCAAGGCTGCCGAGAGAACATGCTGGGGACCATGGCCCTGGCCGCCTGCCAGTTCATGGAGGAGCCAGGAATGGAAGTGCAAGTGAGAGAGTCGAAACACCCATATAACAACAACACCAACTTTGAGGTACGATCCAGGGTTGGCCAGGCTCGCCCAGCCTCAGGGCATGCAGCCGGCAGGAGTAGCAAGAATCTCATCAACTCCCACAGCAGCTCTTTCCTCTCCCGACAGCCCCGGCCAAGAAAGTGCTTCCTTAGTCTCAGCTGCAGTCAGAGATTCTGCACAACCAAGTCTTCCCTTCTCCTGACCTTGTTTTTATAGAAAACGATAGGCCATCTGGCCCTGGGAAGAGTTTATTTCCCTGCAGCAAGCTTCTTGCAGCGCATTCTTGGTGTTTTCCAGCAGTGAGTCTGGTTCACGCCTCACTGCCTGTCTCCGGATGACCTGGCCACACCTTGGACACTCCCACCCCTTCGTGTAATGACACAGAACAGAAAAGCCTTGTTGGTTCCCCTCTTAACTTCGTACCCAGGCCGGGGGAGGTAGGAGTTTGGATGAGGCACATGTGGGAAGTCCTGTTAGTCTCACTGACTTAAAAATGTCCCTGCATTGCTTTAGCCCTTTCAAAACGTTGGAGCTGCAAGACATAAGCTTCTGAGGGGCCAGCACACTCTAGCACCATGAGTTTATCTGTCATCTATGGATGCAGAACTTGGGTATTGCTCAACTGAGATGTCATTTTGCAGAAATGTAAACCTCCTCGCTCTCTTCCTTCTAAGCCTCTTCTCTTCGTATGTTCTTGGGTCCAGCCCTTCTCCACTAATCCCACTCCCCCAGCTTCGTGTAGGCACACCTCAAAGGGGATTGCCTATCTTCATCACCCAACTCTCCCCTTCTCTGGCTTCCTTCTCACTGCTGGCCTTGCCTCACCTGGCCTTGGTCACACCAGCTCTCAGAGTGATCCTTGCACAACACAAACTAAGGCTTTCTCCTGCTTACAACCTTTCCAGGGCTCCCCCTGCCGTCCAAAGCCTGAACAGCAGGCTTTCACTTCTGTTCCTGCCAGCCTCTCCGGGCTCACATGTCACCCCGTCCTCCGTCCTTACCTCCCAAGCAGATGTCCTCACAAAGTTCACCCTTTACCCGAGACACAGCAAGCTCCTCTGTTCCCTGAACCTGCCAGACTTTCCAGAGCTACTAGTATTTGCCTGAAATGTACCCCCGATACAGTCACATCCCCCTCACCTTGTCTCCTGCCATTCGTTCCTTCTGGCAGCCCCTCCTCTCCTTTTCGTTCTTGGCAACAACCCAAACATCCCTTCATTGGACTCTTTTCTGCCCTCCGCCTTCTCCAGGTGAAGGCTGTCTATATGCCCAGTCTGCACAGGTGTGCCTGCTGTGCTCGCAGCCTGTGGGTGCTTCCGTCCCGCTAGCCTGGGAGCTCCCAGAAGCAGGGCTCTGACTTACTCATTCCTACATTCCCCGTTCCAGGACTTGGCATGAGGTAAGCCCTCAGGAACTGACCAGTAACGACAAGTGTTCTCATTTCCCCTCCGTAGGATAAAGTTCACATTCCTGGTGCAATCTACCTCTCCATCAAATTCGATTCTCAGTGCAATACAGAGGAAGGCTGTGACGAATTAGCCATGTCCAGCAGCAGTGACTTTCAGCAGGATCGACATAATTTCAGCGGGTCTCAACAGAAATGGAAAGATTTTGAGCTTCCAGGTATATAAATACTTGGTTTTATCAACTCTTAACATTAAGCCTTTAAACTTAATACTAAGAAGGGAAATGATTGGAGGACTTAAAGTGGGGTTTATTACATTTCATCAGGAACCCCTCCCTTGCTATCCCTCTCCCTGCAGTGTTCTGACTGTCTGGTTCTTGTGTGACACAGGAGACACTCTGTATTACCGCTTCACCTCTGACATGAGCAACACTGAGTGGGGCTACAAGTTCACTGTGACGGCTGGACACCTGGGGCGATTCCAGACAGGTGTGTGCTCTTCTCTTCCCCTGATCATCCCCTGCCAGGGACACTCTGTGGGTGTAAGTGCCATTATGTCATTGATCTTTATTAAAAATCAAAGCAGGTACTTTTCTCTAAGACTTCCACACATTTGTCTCACAAACCCTACATGTGTCATTCTTGAATATGCTATACAGTTGGTTCGTTGTAAACCTGAATGGCCAGAGAGAAGAGACACCTAAAAAAAGATGTTTGTTTTCTTAGAATTTCCAGGGCATTTTTGCAAAAAAGGGGAAATGAAAATGTCCCTATGTTGTTTTTACAAAAGGCCTAATTTCAGGGAAAATTTAAATGATGAATTGTTTCATCATATTTATTAAAATGTCTGTGTTTTGTCGGGGTTGCCCAGGATTTGAGATTTTGAAGCAAATGTTGTCAGAAGAAAGAGTTGTGCCGCACCTCCCCTTGGCCAAAATTTGGGAATGGCTGGTAGGCGTGGCCTGTCGCCAGACTGGTCATCAGCGACTAAAAGCTATTCACCTACTTCTGAGGATTGTGCTGTGCTGCAGCCACAGGTAAGCTGCCTTCTGGAGCTGAGTCTCTTGCTGGGTGTTTGTTTTACAAATATCTTCTCCCACTCTGTGGCTTGCCCTTTCACTCATTTAGTGGTGTCTTTGGTGAAAAGAAGTTTCTAATTTTATTTTTAATATATTCTTAAAGTATGTTTTTATTGATTTCAGAGAGGAAGGGAGAGGGAGAGAGAGATAGAAACATCAATGATGAGAGAGGATCATTGATCAGCTGCCTCCTGCATACCCCCTTCTAGGGATTGAGCCTGGGCATGTGCCGATCCATGACCTCCTGGTTCATAGGTTGATGCTCAACCACTGAGCCATGCTGGGTGGGCAGAGGGTTCTAATTTTAATGTCTTCCACTTTACTGATCATTTCCATAATGGTAGAGCTTTTGTTATGCTGTTTAGGACATTTTTGCCTTATTTGGCAATGGGGTCCTATATGTTATCTTCTTGAAGCTTAGTTGTTGCTTTTTCACAGTTAGATCTACAGCCAACATGGAATGAATTTTAGAGAGTGATATGAAGTGTAGGGGCAGATAGTTTTTTCTCACGTGGATCTCTATTTGACTATAAGGACCACCTTTTCCCTCACCGCATTCCAGGGCCCTCGCTGTCATAGAGTAGGCCTCCATATGTGCTTGGACCTGTGTCTGTTTCTTTTGTTCCATTGGTCCATTCGCAGAAGTCTGTTTTCGGCCTGGGTGAGTCTATTTTGAAGAAGTGGTTCTAACGCTGAGCCACACTCAAGGGGCCAAAGAGCCGCTTGTGGTTTGCGAACCGTGGTTTGCCAACCACTGCCTTAGGCTATGACTTCTAGTATTGTGTTGAATAGAACTGGTGAGATGGGCATCCTTGTCTTGATCCTGATTATTTTATTTTATTTACTTATTTTTAAATATATTTTTATTGATTTCAGAAAGGAAGGGAGAGGGAGAAATAGAAACATCACTGATGAGAGAGAACCATTGATTGGCTGACTCCTACACACTTCCTTCTGGGGATCAAACCCGCAACCTGGGCATGTACCCTGATCAGAATCGAATCTGGGACCCTTCAGTCCACAGGCCGATGCTCTACCAACTAGGGCCTGGTTATTTTATTTTTATAGACAACTCACAAGCATGCACACATACCCTTCTCATCTGATGGAATTTTGACTGATAATCTAGATTCTAGATCAGTTTGAGAGAATTAAGATTTTCATACCATTGAATTCTCTAATCCTCTATTATTTAGATCTTAGTAATGTTTTATAGTTTCCTATGTAGAGGACTTGTACACATTTTATTAGATTTATTCCTAGGTATTTAATATTTTTGATGGTATTATAATTGTTATTTTAAAATTTTTATTTTTAAATATTTTTGCTGCTATATAATTAATTTTCATGTATTATCTTTGTGTAGTGACCTTGTTCTATTTGTTAATTCCATGAGTGTATATGTAGGTTATTTAGCACACGGCCATGTTATTTATAAATAATGAGTTTTATTTCTTCCTCTCAGTCTGTAGAAACTCTTTGCCTTTTTGTACTAGCCAGGACTTTCATTAGAATGTTGAATACAAGTGGGGATTGAAGATATAATTGTCTTATTCTTCATCTCAGAGGGAAGGTTTTATTTATTTTTGTTTTTATTTTAGAGCAAAAGAGAGGGAGAGAAACATCAATTTATTGTTCCACTAATTGATGCATTTATTGATTGGTTCTTGTATGTGCCCTGTCCAGAAATCGAACCCACAACTTTGGTGTATTAGGATGACACTCCAACCCAGAGCCACACCGGCCAGGGGCTCCACCTAACATTTCACTTGAGATTTTTTTCAGTCATTGGAAGTTCTCTGTAACAGCCATTTTTAAAGGTGTGCAGTTGATTTACATGAATGTGCTTCAGGATCTCCTGTTTCCGTGGTGTCTTGTTTTGAAGTTTAGGTTCTGCCCCTTTCCTTATTTGCTGGTGAATATTTTTGGCTCTTTTTTAGGGGGGAGGGGAGTGGGACTATCCTGTAATGATTTTACTAGATGTGGGGAAAGTGAGAGTCAGAGTTGCAGTTCCTGTCACCTGCCATCTGTCCGACGTGGTGCTCAGTAAACCTACCCCCCCTCCTCCCACAGCGACCTCTGTGACCTCTCGCTGTTAAAGCCCCTGTGGCAGCTCTTCACCCACATGGAGTACAGCCTGTTTGAGGACGTGACTCAGCCGGGCATCCTCCTCCCCCTGCACCGCGCCCTCACCGAGCTCTTCTTCGTCGCCGAGAACCGCGCCCAGGTGAGGGCCCTGCCCTGCCCCCTCCCCTGGCACAGCGCTGCCAGCTGCTTTTCTCCCTCTGCTGCCCAGGGCAGGAGGGTGGGACTCAGAAACAGCCTATTCCAAGCCCTGGTCTCAGCTGACCTGCACACGGAGGTGCGAGTGGCCTAAGTCGGAGGCCCTCACCACCTCAGTCCAGGCAGCACTGAGACTGCTTATTTTACTAGGCCGAAGGCCAAGGGAAACTGGCTTGGATCAGCCCTTGACAACATTGAGTTTTGGAAAATAAAACGGATGGGTTCGTTCCTCTTCCTCTTTTTTCTTTCCCTCTACTCAGCACAATGGGCTTATTAATGGGGAGATGAAAGGGCCTTTCAGAGTTCTTGAGCTTATCCCCCTCATTTTATACATGAGGAAGCGGACTTGGGGGAGGGAGGGCCTTGCCCCACCCATCACCCTGGGCAGAGCCCCTGGAACAAGCCACCTGGCTCCTCCCGGTCCAGCTCCTTCCATGGCTCTTGGGGAGGTGCCAGCAGCGCGGGTGCTGATCTCTCACTCGAGGCTTCTGTGGTTGGGGTGGGTGCCTCCTACGTGGGTGTCTGTTAACGCGCACCCTGCTCTCCTACAGGAGCTCGGCGTGCTGCAGGATTACCTGCTGGCCTTAACCACCGACGACCACCTTCTCCGCTGTGCGGCTCAGGTACTCCCGCCTCGCGCTGGCCCTCGCGCTGCCTGCTCGGGGCGGCTGCCCCCGCCCCCGTGGCCAGGACGGAGCCTGTGCTTGTGGCCCGCGTACAGAATCCACTCAGGGTTTACACGGAGCTCTGTTCCCACTCAGTCACTTCCTTCAGTGTCTGAGAGAGCAGTCCAGCCCCATTTATCATTGTCATCCGTGTTAAACTGTGGGGTCAGAAGACACTAGCAAGAATTTGTGTCTTTTAAACCAAAACAACCAATGCCTTAAATTTACAGTTTGGCCGGTCCCTGAAGTTTCCATAGAGCCAGATTGCAGATATTTTGGGATGTAACTTTCTCCCCTCGTAGAGCTCTCTCTGGCAGCTGTTTGGTCTCAGGACCCCTTTTCACTTTTAAATTATGGAGGATCTGAAACAGCTTTTGTTTATGTGCATTATGTATATATTGACATATACCATTGGACATTAAATTAGATTTGAAATTTAGAAATTAAGACAAAAATTTTAATTTATCATCAATTAATTTAAAAAATAATAAACCATTCCATGTTCACATGAGTGGCATGTTTGGTGGAAATCGGAGGGAGGCATTGTGTTCCATGTCTGAAAAGCTCTTTAACATCTGCCTTAACGGAAGACAGCTGGAGTCCAGTCTGCTTCTGCGTCCACCTGTTATATCACCACACATCAGCCTCTGGAAAACTCCACAGTGTACTTGTCAGAGTACGAAAGTGAAAAAGGCCAAACCATGTCTTAGTGTCCCTGCAGAAATAGTTTCTCCTGTGTGGAGCCCGGACAGGGCCTCAGGTCCCCGCAGGCCCCACATCCCCTCTGAGAGCCCCAGGCTCAGACTCCTGGAGCCTCACAGAGCGTGTGCCCAGCCCCGCAGGGGACAGGGGAAGGGAGATGCCCAGGCTCCCCCTGGAGGGGCCGTAGCTGGGACCCCCAACCAGAGCTTCCCGCTGCCCCGCCATGTTTTCCAGGGAACCTTCCTCCTGCAGGAAGGGCCAGATGCCTGCTTAGAAGCAGGGATCCCCCGTCCACTGTGGAAGAGTTTGTGTGAATTCTCCTGAGACCTGCAGGCAGAGTGAGGTCTCCTAACAGACTGCACTGCCACCGCCACCTCCGGCTGCATGACACAAAATTAAGTTTTGACATTGCATATCTCTGTGGGCTCCTCCCTCTTGCCTGTGCCCATGTCCCATCTCCTCACCCTATTTCTCACCTTCCCATAGCCCATCCGCTTGGCTGGACCAATGCTGCCTCCTCCCCCTGCCTGCCGCCTCTTCCTCTCCTGGTCAGTCCTCCACTCCTGCTCCCTGAGCTTGAAGACCAGCCTGACCTGGCTCTCCAGCTTCCACCTTCCAGCCCCTCCCCTAAACCCCTCCCCAACACTGCTTCCTGGGTCCCCAGCACTGCTTCTTCCCTTTTGCTCTTTTGTGCTGTTCCCTTCCCTCTTACTTTCCCAGGGCCCTGCAGACAGTGTCCTCTGTATCCCCTGAGGCCTGCCCCCACTCCCGCCCCGAGTTCCCCCTGCCCCTCAGGGCAGTGATGATTTCTACCTTACATTTGGAGTTCTCATGTGGTCTCAATAGCTTTTGTCCGTTGCTCCAGACTGCAGTCCTTCCGCTGAGGAGAACCATGTCTGGCTCATGTCTTTCTCACCCCGCCCCTCAGAAGCTCAGCGGAGGGTCTTGTTCGCCAGCACCCAGCGAACCGAGCAGGGGTGGTTCTTGACACTGGCACTGACTCTCTCCACAGGCTCTGCAGAACATCGCTGCTATCAGCCTTGCCATCAACTACCCAAACAAGGCAACCTGCCTCTGGAACCCCGACTGCTAGCTCCGGGGAGGCCTGCATGGAACCAGCGAATCTGGCCCAGGGGTTTTACAGCAGAAATCTAAACGCATTCAGGAACATCCCTGCGGCGCCAGCACCTGGCTTCCCTGAGCTCTCACTTCCACTCCGATCAGAATGCCCAGCAGGCTGGACACCGACACGTCCCATAGCATGTGAGGCTGAGCAGAGCAGCGCAGCATTACCCAGAGAGGACGTCTGTCTCGGCCGAGCTGGAGCTGCCTGCACACGCCCTCCGGGGGAAGACCAGTCTGCAGAGCCGCCTTTCTCGGCAGCGCCGCAGCAGCCGGCCTACGGGCGCCTCTTGCTTTAGCTTCCTGAGACTGGGCAGTCCCACCTGAAACCAGTGAGAGCCGCCTGCCTCCACCTGGCTCCCAGCATTCAGTGCGGGGCCAGGTGCCCCCCAGCTCCCTAGCCACAGCCGCCCCAGAGAAATCCTCGGTGGGAACACGTGAGAACACGTGCCCTGGGATCAGCAGGCCACCCGCGGGTGTCTGCTCGTGCTCCCAACACATCCAGGCCTTTTCAGTTGTTGTTTTAACATATTTTCGTTTTTAGAACAGAACTGCACTGCCTCCCTGAGAGGACACCAGGAGAATGGCCAGTGGCCCAGTCACTCAGGCAAACTGGTTTGTGTGAAAGCAGCAGAACTAAGGAATCTCTTTAGTTCCTGTGCCTGAAAAGCCCTGAAATGCCATCAGGGGAGACCTTACTTTGGAAGTCACACAAACATGCAGACCCATGATATCTCTCTGCCCCACGGTCACAGTAACTCCTCACGCCCCCTCGGAGCTCCACGCAGTCACTTGGCTGTCACTTGTCCAGCAATAACTACATTCGTTCCAGTGAATGCTTTTCCATTTTTCTTTTTATGGCTGTAGTCTTGCCCTGAAGTGCTGATTATTACTCTTTCCAAAGCCACGCTCTGGAGTGTGAAGCCAGATTGGCATGCGGAACGTATGTAAGCCTCAGTGGGACTTGTGGGCATAAGGAATGCCTGAGGCTGCTGCCATTTAAGGGCTGGTGCCGGGCCTGCGCACGGCCCACATGTGGGACCAGCCCCCAGGCAGGCTGCTTGTAGCCCGGCCACAGCGAGCAGGTCAGCACGGCCGTGGCCTCCACAGCCCCTCTGCAGGCTCCATAGGTGTCCGGACCGGAGAGGCCACGGCTGCGGGTCCCGGGAGGGCCTTGCTGCAAGGCCCCTGCTGCCTTCCGGCTCTGGGGGCCCAGGCGTAGTGACCTTCTGCAGCCCAGCTCTCGATCCTCAGCCAGGCCCAGCTGCGTGGAAGGGAGAATTCAAAGGAGACACAAACAGATGGGGCAGGTCCCGAACTTGGTGACCTGAGGCTCATCACCCTGGCCTGGTCTCCCGCGGTGGTGGGAAGTGGTGAGACAGGCGCTGCCCGCTTGGTAGAAACCCCTTTCTTCTTGTTCGCTCTGCCTGCTTTCCCGGAGGAGGCCCCACGCTCCATACACCCAGACCCACGTAGGAGTCACAGTGAGGAGGGAAGGCACAGGGACAAAGAGGTCCCCACCGTGGGCTCAGACTCACTGACGGACTGCCTGCCTGGAAGACAGACAAGCAGATGGTGCAACTCACCGCCTAACCTCGCCACGCCACCCACACCCTCCACACCTCCCACCGGCTCATGGTGAAGTGGAGACGGGCTGGCAGGTGTCACACCCTCATGGCAGTTGCCACCAGCTTTACCCCCTTGCTCCCGTCAGGAAGATAAATTGTAAATAAGCACTGGACTCCTCATAGCTTCTCTCTATACACCGCCTTTGCTATTCTGGTCTCTCTCTAATTTGCATAGAACAAGCCTAAGTTTTCCCTTCAGACACAACTGCTGCTCTCTCCTGGCAGGGCCTGCCTGGCCCAGCATCCCCGCATCCCGCCCTGCCTCTGCTTCCAGCCAATGGGTGGCGCTGCCGAGCCCTCGTCCCTCAGCTCCTGGTCCCCAGGCGGTGCCAGCAGCATCTGAGAGAACAGTTCCCATGAAGACGACACCCCTCTGACTGCCTGGAATGAGTTGTCTGGCAGGAAGGAAGGTGTTGTGGAAACATGTGCCTAATCTACAAGAAAATTTCTGCTCCAAATCATGTATAATGAACAAACAGATACTGTTCCTAATGAGGAGTGACTTATTTTCATCATCGTTTTTAATTTGTTTTCTTACGGGTTTACGATTTTGAATTTTTCCTATTTGGTTGAAAGAAAGAATGTTGATTATATCAGCTAAGTTCAGCCTGTAAAAAGGATGTTAAGTTGTGGGTAAAATATGCAAATGAAGATAAATATATTGTACAAATTCTATATAAAAAAGTAAAATTGTGTGTGGGCCTTTTTTCTCCTTCCCCTCCGTCTGCCCCTCTGTGAACATTATCCAACATTAGTTTCTACCAAGCCCCAACTGACGGGATTTCCGGAATCTCAAGGCCTGGGGTTGAAAGAAATAAAAAAGTTCTAGGCTCTGGGCTGCACCTCCCACCGCACCTCACTCAGCCTTGTCCGCGGCTCTGCAGGAGGCACCCCACTTCCTGGCCGGTCCTGTCTGCACTGCCACTCAGGTTCACGCCCTTGCGCCCTCCCCCTCCCCCACAAGCAGCTTCCCCCAGCCCATCCCCACCACCCACCCTCCACCTCTCGGAGCAACTGACAGCCTGCAGCGGAGGAGGCAGACGGGGCCAATGTCTGCCTCTGACCTTCTCACTAACCACAGGGCTGGCGTCTGCCTCCCCTTGAGCCTCGCGCTTACTCCTCGTTCACATCTCCGGTCCGTCACCGCTCTGCTCCCTTCTCAGCCATGTTCCTGATGCTGAGGGCCGTGCCTTGGAAGTTAGAGAAGATACACTTTGTAGTGGGGGCCTGGGGCTGGGCTTAACCTCATGGCCTGGCATCGTCTGCCAGCCACGTCCTCCTGAAGCTCCCAGACTGCCTTCCGAGGGATCCTGGGCAGGGGCCGGCCAGGCTCAGCCCTCTCCACCCCGAGGCCGGAGAGAGGGCTGGCTGAGTGTGAGACACAGCAGAGCCGGGTGCTCCCAGTGGTGCCGGTGGAATGAGACCCTCTCACAGAGACACAAGGAAAGCATTCCAGGGACCCACGTGGGGGTGGGTAGGGTTTGACATTAGGTTTATGGTAGAAGCAAGATTGAAGGACGGTCCTGGGCTCAGCTTTGTCCCGCTGCGAGAGAAGTCCAGCCTTGTTCTCACCAGGCCCAGAAACGGCCCGCTCCCGGGGATTCTGTGTCGTTCAGGCCAGGCAGCCCCTCTCCCCATCCTGCTGCTGAGTCCGTTCCCGGCTGCCCCTCAGCGGGTGCTCTGGGCCCGCACTTGCTGTCTGTGTGGCTGCTGTGGAGAGAACGTGTGAATGAAGCGGGTGTGACTGTTACTGACGGAGAAAAAGGGGCCCTTCCCATTGATAGGCTGATTTTACTAGCTCCAGCTTGGGCAGAACTAGGCACTTTTTCAAACCAACCCATCACCTTCCCAGTCTCTTCCAGACTCTTGGGGGGTCCTTCCCCTAACCCAGTGGTCGGCAAACAGTGGCTCGTGAGCCACATGTGGCTCTTTGGCCCCTTGAGTGTGGCCCTTCCACAAAATACCACGGCCCGGGCGAGCCTATTTTGAAGAAGTGGCCTTAGAAGAAGTTTAAGTTTAAAAAATTTGGCTCTCCAAAGAAATTTCAATCGTTGTCCTGTTGATATTTGGCTCTGTTGACTAATGAGTTTGCCGACCACTGCTCTAACCAATCCATGTTCTAGGTCTTCCGGGGTTCTGTGTCCCTTACCCAATCCAACCCTTTCCCCCAGGCTAAACCGACAGGCCTTTATCTTTTCACCGTCTTTTCTCCTACTGCTCTGTGCCTCAGAGTGGAGGGACCTCCCCCTGTGCCAGCTTGGCTTCTACTGGGCATGAGCTCAACAGAGGAACTTCCCCTGCTGTTTTTTATCTTTCCCTTCGCAAAGGCCGGTGAAGGCCGCCGTTTCCTAGTGAAGCAGGCTCGGTGTCTGATTCAGGTCCTCAGTTGATGTTTAATCATGTTGATTCCTTTTGCCCCCTTCCTTCATGAATGTCTAGCTAAACCAAGGCCTGTGCAACCCCCAGGGCTCCCCCTAGGACAGGAGTGGGGAACCTTTTTCCTGTCAAGGGCCATTTGAATATCTAGAATAGGGGTGTCGAACTCAGAGAAGGGGCCAAAATCTAAAATCCAGCCTAAATCGCGGGCCGAATGGTTTACTGAACAGTCATAAACTGACAATGTCATAAACTGACAGCAGAGTGCAGTGATGACAGCGCGGTGCGGGCCACATTGCAAGGCCTGGCGGGCTGGATTTGGCCCGCGGGCCTTGTGTTTGACATATGTGATCTAGAACATCATTCGTGGGCCATACAAGATTATCAGCTTACAAATTAGCCTGCCTGTTTGGACATTTAATTAACTCACTCCCGATGTCTTGGCAGAGCCTGACCAGATGATTTTGCGTGTGTTACGCAGGGCCTGGGGCCTGGTGTCCCCACCTCTGCTGTGGGACTTGGTGACTTTTCCCCCTCCCCTGCCGCACCACGGGCCTGAGCACACTGGGCCTGCTGTCCGAAAAGCTGGTCTGGAGAAGCAGGCTGTTTGCTTTGAGCCCTGTGCTTCTGGCATGACTGGCTCTCTGCGTGGCTAGAAGGCAGGGCCAGAGCTGCTGAAGGTCACCTGCCGAGACTGACCCACAAACAGGCAATAGAAGGCCGCAGAGGTCAAAGGCAATTTGAACTCGAGCAACGGAAGGGAAACCAACCGTTCAACCAGCCAAGCCTCCTCACTTGAGAGGTGGCAGCTGTGAGAGGCCAGCTTGGAAAATGCACAAGAAGGGGTGGCAGAGCCAGACAGCCGAGGCCCAGCCACAAGGCTGTCACCCCTGCGTGCCCCTGCCCGTTCACTCAACAGGTCAGCAGTGTGCGCGGTGTTGGGGTTCCCTGGAAACCACCTGGTCAAACCGCCCGGCTCTCAGAGTGAGGGTGGAGCCTCACAGACCTAAACGTGGCCCAGGGTGCCGGCAGGGGACCCTGTCTCACCCACCTGTCCTTTCCCGCCCACGCCCCTTCTCCCCTGCTAGCAGACCCAGAGCTCTGCAGGTGGTCCCTGCAGGCACTTTAATTCCAGGAAAGGGAGGACCTACTTGCTCATGAGGAAAGTCACGATTGCCGTAAGTCCCCCTCGGGAATACTTTCTCCTTGCCAGATGCCCACTTTCCCCGCCCCCGCCCCCCTGCCATCATCACGCCTCCGGGGCCCAGTTCTGGAAGGAGAGCTAAGCCGAGGCCCCAGGGAGGGAAGGCTTTGGAGAAGGGGGTTTGCCCCGCCCCAGCGGCTCCCTTTGGCCACTGAGAGAGAGCGGGATGCTTGTCACTCCCACTGCAATCTTGCCACCATCGCGGGAAACTGTGAGGGTGTGGGAGCAGGAGGAAGAGAGTCTGATTCCTTTTTTTTTTTTTTTTTTTTTTTTTAATATTTTATTGATTTTTTTACAGAGAGGAAAGGAGAGCGATAGAGAGCCAGAAACACTGATGAGAGAGAAACATCAATCAGCTGCCTCCTGCACATCCCCCACTGGGGATGTGCCCGCAACCAAGGTACATGCCCTTGACTGGAATCGAACTTGGGACCTTTCAGTCCGCAGGCCGACGCTCTATCCACTGAGCCAAACCAGCCAGGGCAGAGAGTCTGATTCCTTAATTATGACATTTGAGCAATGGATGGCTCCTAGAACTATCCACCTCCAGGTGTTTTGTGTGTGTGTGTGTGTGTGTGTGTGTGTGTGTGTGAGAGAGAGAGAGAGAGAGAGAGAGAGAGAGAGAGAGAGAGAGAGTCTATGTTGTTGGGTGATTTCTTACAGCTGAAAGTATTTCTAACCCAAATTTATGCAACAATTTGACTCCAAAAGGCTGAAAAAATGTCCTAGTTCCCTGTATCATCACATCACTATGAACAGCAAATGGAAAAGCAAACATGTAAAAATTCCTGAAGTGAATAAAAAAGCCTCTGAAGCATCAAACCACTGATGGCAATAAGCTGCAGGCATGACCAGGTTGTCCTTCTTTAAAACCAGTTTATAACTTATGGATACGAGTTCAGAGTCCCTATAGCAGCTTAATTTCACAAAGTGACCACATGGTACGTTGTGTTGTAATGTCTTATCTTGACTGTATGCCTTCAGCAGACTGGCGTTTCCACATCTGCGTCATTCTTCTCCTTTCTAGGGATTCTTGCACACACAGCTCTGCTCCCGTTCCGTGAGTTCTGCCCTCGTTTCGGAGGCAGTGCCCCGATTCCCTGGGTGTTCTTCCACCCCAAACGAACTGAATTTGAAAGGAGAATTCATTGACTTCCAAAGCTGAAATCCCAAGAGTTGCGTCTGGTTCCAGATCCGGGGGCTGGCGATGCCAGGTCAGTCTGTCTCTTCCTCCCATCTCTCTCCTCTCCCCACCACTCCCCCCACCCCACCCCCTCGGCTCTGCTTCCCCGTTGGGCTTTCACGAAGGTGACGGGCCTCTCCTCCCTTTCCGCCTGACTGCTGACCCCACAGCCCCGTGAGGCTTCGCTAAGGCCGTAACGGACGTTTCCTAGCTATGACTGAACGTAATGTTTTACAAACGACTTGGGAGACCCATGAATTTTCAGGTTGTCATCCCCAGACTGCTGAGCAACACAACATCCATGACAACGGGGCAGACGATGTGCCTGGGAGATCCCCACGCACCCCTGTGAGTCACAGCACCATCTGCTCCACCACCCGACTGCCCTGCTGGGCGAGATACCCCGAAGGTGGGGGCAGCTCACCCACGCGGGAGTGGAGCGAAACATCCCAGACCACCAATTCCAAACCAGAAAGGTTACATGGAAAAGAGTGCGCACAGTGTACTGAGCAGATGCAAAAGACAAGCAGGCCCATTAGTATCAGGCCAGGCAATTCCAGAACAAAAAATTACACTAGACCAAAAGTCATTTTATGTATCAATATTTTCTATAAAGAGTATACTTTGCAATTAAAAAAAACAACACTTTCCTGCCCTAACTTGTTTGGCTTAGTGGATAGAGTGTAGGCCTGCAGACTGAAAGGTCCCAGGTTCGATTCCAGTCAAGGGCATGTACCTTGGTTGAGGGCACATCCCCAGCGGCGGGGAGGTGGGTGTAGGAGGCAGAAAAAAAAAATCAATAAAATATATTTTAAAAACACACACAACAATTTCCACCCTGGTCAGTGATCACAGGAATTAGAATGCTGGCCTGCACACCAGAGGGTTGTGGGTTCGATTCCCGCATGTACCTGGATTGCAGGTTCAATCCCAGTCCAGGTCGGGCACATCCAGGTGGCAACCAATTGCTGTGTCTCTCTCAGATTGATGTTTCTCTCTGTCTCCCTCTTCCCTCCCTCCCTCTCACTCTCTCTAAAAATCAATGGACAAAATAACCTCAGGTGAGGATTAAAAAATAAACAAACAAACAAAAACCACTTTTCTGCCCTGAATCCCACAAGAAGTTATATAAAGCAGAAACGGCCGGAAATGTGTGGAGAATTGGGCAAACTCAATAGCAATGGGAAGTAGCATCTTTCTCGGTGGCTAGCAGGTTATTTGAAAGAAAGAGCAGCAGAGCTGTAAGGAAGCCTTTATGACAAAGCTCCCCATCTCTCCAGCCGGAGGGGCGAGCAAGTAACCGTCCCTCATGGCCACGCAGGTGATGGGCGCAGGCGTGAACACCTGACCCGAGTCAGGCAATCGGGTCATTTCGGAGATTGGGGTTTTAGGAGCCCCAGGCTGTGGCGCCCCTGGGCCTCAGGAATGATGGAAGTTGGGGCTGGTGGTCATGCTGAGCCAGGGTTTAGCAAAGGGTGCTCAGCGCGGAGCGGATGTTGGGGATGAGGAGAGAGGGACAACACACCTGCCGGCACAGAGGAGCTTCCTGTGACTTCCTTCTTCCTTCCCAGCCCAGCGCCGGCTCCTGCACTCACTGCTGGGAGAGCCCCCTGTTTACCTGTCGATGTGAGTGGGCTGTCAATGAATATATATGTTTAAAAATATATTTTATTGATTTTTTTACAGAGAAGAAGGGAGAGGGATAGAGAGTTAGAAACGTCGATGAGAGAGAAACATCCACCAGCTGCCTCCTGCACACCCCCCACTGGGGATGTGCCCGCAACCAAGGTACATGCCCTTGACCGGAATCGAACCTGGGACCCTTGAGTCCGCAGGCCGACGCTCTATCCACTGAGCCAAACCGGTTTTGGCTCAATGAAATTTTTAAAGCCGGAATTTGATCATGGAAACATTCTGAAATAGATAATGGGGATGGAGGGGCAGCATGCTGAGGATACTAAAAATTACTGAATTGTGTTTCCTTTTATTTAAAATGGTAAATTTTATGTCACCTGAATTATATCTCAGTGACAAGCTTAAAGCAGAAATGACATGCCATATGTTTATTAATGGCTGTTGTTAACAGATGTTATTAACAGAAGGTTTAGAAACCCAACCACCAGGAAAAGGGGAGTCTCGGTCTTTCTTCGGTGACAAGAGAAAGTCCAAACTGCAATGACACACTATTTTGAAGTTAACGACAGTGAGAAAACATAAACTGTGTGTATGTGTGCGTGTGCGTGCGTGTGCGTGCGTGTGTGTGTGTGTGTGTGTGTGTGTGTGTGTAGTGGGGGTGGGCAGAGTTTTATTCAAGGAAATCATAACTATAAGTGCATTTTTTTTAACATAAAGAAAGCAAAATTAAAAGGACTAACATTTTATATCAAGAGGTTAGAAACAACAACAACAAAAACCCCACAAAATTAATGTAGCCATGATAACAAACAAAAATGAAAGTATATTTAATTAGAAAAAATAAAAAGCAAAGTGGATGAATGTGGGCCCTCAGCATCCGCAGAGCGAACAGGTCCACTGTCATTCCCGTCGACAGCAGCTCGCCCTGTCCTCAGGCCGCGGCCGCGCTGCTCCTGGCACAGGGAGCCCCGAATGGAGGGTCCGCTAAATAAGCTATGGGAATTCTCCTAGCCTGACAACGGGAAGAGCTCCACAGACCATCCCCAGTGAAGCTGGTACAACTATTGATATGTTTTATAAACCCAACCATTTTATTTATTTTACTTTTATTTTTAAAAAATATTTTTTATTCATTTTCCACAGAGAGGAAGGGAGAGGGTTAGAGTGCTAGAAACATCAATGAGAGAGAGAAATATCGACCAGCTGCCTCCTGCACACCCCCACTGGGGATGTGCCCTCAACCAAGGCACATGCCCTTGACCAGAATTGAACCCGGGACCCCTGAGTCCACAGGCCGACGCTCTATCCACTGAGCCAAACCGGTCAGGGCAACCCAACCATTTTAGACTTTCCAGAAATAGTCTTAAGAATGTGCAGTGATAAACAATATTAACTGGTGAATATAATAGAATCAGAAGTATGGAAGGGGAGTGGACTAAGGATTCTCGGGGGAAAGGGGCGTGGGGGTGCAGGAAGAGACTGAACATAAACTGTGCACCTATGGATGAGGACAATGGGGGGTGGGGAAAGGGCAGGGGGTGGGGTGGGAACCTGGTGGAGGGGAGCAATGGAGAGAAAAAAAAATGAGGAACATTTGTAATAATATGAATAATAAAGATTTATTAAAAAAAGAAAAAAGAATGTGCAGCAATTGATGAAACATTTACTTGAGAAACTCTATTGAAATTTGGTAAGAGCAGTGAGAGATAGAGAAAATCAATAAATAGACTTCCTTTTAAAAGAAGCTATGGGAAATTCTAGAGTTGGTAAGTACAGTAGCTGAAATGAAACATTCACTCAAGGGGCTCAGTAGCAGATGTGACACAGCTGAAGAAATAAATAGTGCGTTTGAAGACAGATTGATAGAGACTATGCAGCTTGAAGAACAGAGAGAAAAAGAATAAAGGAAAATAAAGAGAACCTCAGAAAAAACGTGGGACACCTACCTGCATATGTGAAGTGGGAAGAAGGAGAGAAGTGAGAGAAAGGGGAAGAAAAATTTCTAAGAAAGAATGGTTAAAAACTTCACAAGTTTAAAAAATATATATTTTATTGATTTTGTACAGAGAGGGAGGGAGAGAGACAGAGAGTTAGAAACATCAATGAGAGAGAGTCATCGATCAGCTGCCTCTTGCACACCCCTACTGGGGATGTGCCCACAACCCAGGTACATGCCCTTGACTGGAATCGAACCCGAGACCTTTCAGTCCCCAAGCCAATGCTCTATCCATTGAGCCAAACCGGTTTTGGCACGTCACAAGTTTTAAAAGCTCTACATATTCAGGAAGCTTAATGAAGTCCAAGTAGTATGCACACAAAAAAATTGACAAAAGACACATAACAGAAACAAGCTGAAAGTCAAGGAGAGAATCTTAAAAGCAGTAAGAAAAAAATTATGCATCACTTACAAGGGAACCCCCCAAAAATTAACAGCTGAAAAACAAGTGACCCTGGACAATAATTTGAATCCATATGAAAAGACAAAGAGAAGTGGTATAGGCAATAATGTGATCATAAGACAATAGAGATGAATTTTTGTCTCTTTTCTTAACTCCCTTAAAAATCAATTCTATGAAACAATATGTGATAATGTATTGTAGTGCCTATTTCATATAGAAATGTCATATATTTACCAACAATAGGAAAGGAGATGGGTGGGAGCACAGCTGTATTGGGCTAAGGAAATAACTCCAGATGGTAACTCAAACCCACAGGAACAAATGAATAGAACCAGAAATTATAAATAAAAGATTAAGATAACAAAAGCTATAAATATATACCTGCTCTCCTCTTCTCTCTGCATCCTTAAAAGTCATAAAATTATGTAAAACAATAATTATAACAATCTGTTGTTGGGTTTGTGACGTTTATAGATGCAATCTGTATAACAATAATGCCACAAAAAGGGGAGGGACAGCTATAGAGGAGTCATGTTTCTATATTTTTCACTTGCATTAATGTTATTATAAATCTGAAACGATTCTCAGTTAAGATAGATGAAATAAGCCCTAGAACAACAATGAAGAAAACAATGCAGAATATATAGAGTGAAAAAAAAATCATTAAAGAAACATAAATGCTACATTAAAAATATTTACTTAATGCAAAAGAAAGCAATGAAAGAGAATAGAGAATCAAAGAAGACACAAAACATTTGAAAACAAAAAGTAAATTGGCAGACATAAATTCAACTATTAATAGATCAATAATAACATTAAATGCAAATGAATCAAATAATGCAATCAAAGGAGATATTATCAGACTATATAAAAAGAAGATTCAGCCAAAACCGGTTTGGCTCAATGGATAGAGCGTCGGCTTGGGGACTGAAGGACCCGGGTTCGATTCCGGTCAAGGGCATGTACCTTGGTTACGGGCACATCCCCAGTGGGGGGTGTGCAAGAGGCAGCTGATCGATGACTCTTTCTCATCGATGTTTCTAACTCTCTATCTCTCTCTCTTCCTCTCTGTACAAAATCAATAAAATATATTTTAAAAATAAATAAATAAATAAAATAAAATAAAATAAAAAAATAAAAAGAAGATTCAGCCGAAGCCGGTTTGGCTCAGTGGTAGAGCTTTGGTCTGCGGACTGGAAGGTCCCAGGTTCGATTCCGGTCAGGGCCACGTACTTTGGTTGCGGGCACATCCCCGGTGGGGGGTGTGCAGGGGGCAGCTGGCCGATGTTTCTCTCTCATCGATGTTTTTACCTCTCTGTCTCTCCCTTCCTCTCTGTAAAAAATCAATAAAATATATTAAAAAAAAAAAAAGATTCAACTTTATGCTGTTTTAGGAACACTTTAGATTTTTAAAATACAAATAGATTGAAAGTAAAGGGATTGATGAGGACATGTCACACAAACAGCAAACACAAAAAGAAAACTGGAGTGGGCTATCCTAACAGACAAAATGGACTTTAAAACCAAAAAATGCTACTGGAGAGAAAGAGGGACATTTTATAATGATAAAAGGGTCAGTCCATCAGAAAGATATAACAACTATAAACATATATGCACCTAATAACAGAAAACTAAAATACATAAAGCAAAAACTGAGGGAAATGAAGGAATAAATAGATAATGCAGCAATAGTTGGAGACTTGAAGACTCCATTTTCAATCATGGATAGAAAAATGGCACAGGAGATCAGCAAGGAATGAGAAAAGACTTGAACAGTACTGTAAGGTAACTTCACCCATCAGACATTTATACGACACTCACCCAACAGCAGCACGTACGGTTTTGACATGCATGTGGGACATTCTTCAGTACAGACCTATGCCAGACCATAAAACAAATACCGATAAATTTAAACGGATAGAAATAACACTATGTTCTCCAACTACAGTGAAACTAAATGAGAAATAAATTGTTATTTCCTTTAAAGAAATTTAGAAAATTCACAAATATATGTAAAATAAATAACATATTCCTAAATAAACAATGGGTCAAATAAAAAAAGAAAAAGGAAAATTAGAACATTAAGTGAATAAAATGAAGATACAAAAAACAACAACCAATGAGAAGCTAAAGCAGTGCTGAGAGAACATTTTGCGGCTGTGAACGCTGACAATAACAGAAGAATGATTTCAAATCAATATGACAATGATAAGAGAAAATTAAGCCTAAAGAAAGCAAAATAAATATTAGAGGAAACAAATGAAATAGAGAATAGAAATACAGAGAGAGCTACTGCATTAATTCAGAAAGGTTGCAGCATGCAAGGTCAATGTACAAAATCAATTGGATTTCTATACATTTGCATTGAACAATCTGAGAATGAAATTAAGAAAACAATTCCAATAACAACAGCACCAAAAGAATAAAATGCTCAGAACTAAATTTAACAAAAGGAGGCCAAAGCTTATTGTTTTGTAATTTCAACAGTAAACATTGTTGAAATAAATTAAAGATCTAGATAAATGGAAATTGTAGATCAGAAGACTTAAGATGGCAATAATCCCTGAACTCCATGCCACTTCTTTCAAGAACTGGTGCACTGATTCTAAAATTCACCTGGGATCACACCGGACCCTGCACAGCAAAACAATTTGAAAAAGAACAATGCTGGAGGACTCTCAACTTCAGAACTGACTATGAAGCAACAGAATTTCAGGACAGGGTGATACTGGCCTAAAGACAGACATGCAGAATAATAATAAACTGGAAAAATAGCCACAACACATACAACAAAGGGTTGTTTTCCATAATCCAATAGGAGCCCTTACAAATCAATAAGATAAAGACCAACCCACCAACAGAAAAATGGCCAAGAACCTGAAACTGGAAAAAAAAACCACACACACACAAAATGACCAATAAGCAAATGATAAATGTTCGTCTGCATGAGCAATCAAATAAATGCAAAAAAGAAAAGAAGATGCAAATGTTCACTTACCAGATTGGCCTGAGGATTTGAAAAATGGGTGAAGCTGCACGGGGGTGGGTGCTGGGAGAGACAGCGGAGTCTCCTCAGCGGCCTCGGCAGCAGGTCAGAGCTGTAAAGGAGCAGACCGTTAGCTCCCAATGTCCCCTCTAGAGACTCAGCCAGAATCAACTGGCAAACGTGCTCAGATGCGTCTTTTATGGCACAAAACAACTACATTAGAAAATGTAGTGAATAAAATGAAATACCACGTAGGCGCTTTAAATAAAACGGTGCATGTATCTGTATTAACATGTAAAAAAGATACATTACTAAGTGCGAAATATATTACTAAGTGGAAAAAGATATAAATAATGTCAACAGTCCCGATTATATAAGAAAAACGTATTTTTTTTTTTTTAGCAATTTTTTTAACCCGTTGGTTGTTCCACTTCCCAGTGCATTTATTGGTTGATTCTTGCATGGGACCGACCTGGGATTGAACTCGAAACCTTCACTTACCAGGACAACGCTCTACCCAACTGAGCACCCAGCCAGGGTGGAAGGTAACATTTGCTGCCGGTAGGGAAAAGTCTGACAACATCTGCAGAAAAGTCTTAACGTTCATCACCATGGGGGGCCAGATTACGGGAAACTTTCTTTCTGCTTATCTGAATTTTGAAAAATTTCTGCATTAAATGTGTAGTACTATATAATAAAAAAGGGGGAAAGGGTGGTGTTTTTTGTGGGTTTTTTTTTTTTTTTTTTTTTAATTCTATTGTGAGAGTTTGCTTTTTCAAGTTTTGTTTTTAAATGTGTCCCAGGGCTTGGCTTTCTGGGTTTCCTGCTGGGGGAATTGTGTTTTTCCAGGTTGCCGAGAGGCACTGGGGATTGGGAACAAAGAGGAGTTCGCACAGAGCCCTGACCCTGAGCAGCTCCCTGGCCTGCGTCCCCACACCCCCGGACACAGCCCCACACGCCGCCCCCTGCCCGGCCAGGCCTCCAGCCCCTCTCCCAGAGCCAGCACCAGGCCTAGCCTTCCCTTCACCTGCGTGCAGGTGAGCACCGCCCGAGCCTGCCCTGGCCATTCCCCCTCCTCTCGGAGGTTCCTCTCTCCCTGGGGCTCAGCAGGACGAGGCCTGGACGCAGGCCTGGCCCATCAGCGCCTTCTGATGGGTCCGGGGCTGGGCATGGGACCCCAGTCACCCCAGGGGAACTGCCCCAGGACTTTGCGGTGACGGACGGTTTGTCCCCTTGGACAGCCGGCCTGAGGCCGGCTCGCCTGGACCCGTCAGCCCCGTACGCCAAGAATTCCCCTTTTTTGCACAACCACTCGGAGATGGAACCCAGAGACTAACGAGGAGCGGTGCTGGGCGAGGCCCAGAGACACGGTGGTGATGGGCAGACGCAGCCTCTGCCTCGTCGCCCACAGCCCAGCGCGTCCTTCCTCCGGAGGCCGGCCTGGCCCGCGGTCCCCCCACCGGCCGGCCCTCTGGGTCCTCCCAGCGAAGCGGGGCAGCTGGGAAACTCTGCTGCACGACCCCCTCCTGGACCCACATCCCCCAAAGGCTTGACTTTGGGGATCCAAATTCTTAATGTCTCCACCGCAGCTTCCACTCCGTGTGAATTTTTCATTCTCTGCCAGTACGTCTGCACACCAAAGGCATGTTCTCTCTCACGCGTGTCCCGTGACTTGGACGCGGGGCCCTTACTATTATAGATACATGACTTGGGAATAGTTTCTCCCGTTCTGTCAGTTGACCTTTCACTCCCTTCATCGTTTCTTTGATGCACAAAAGCTTATCTTCTTGGTAAAACCCAATGTATTGCTTTCTTTGGTTGTTTCTGCTCGTACTGTCATAGCTAAGAAACTATGGTCAAGTTCAAGGTTAGGAAGACAGTTCACTTTGTATGTGGAATGAGGCAAGGGTTCAACTCCCCTGGCCTGCATGTGGGTAGCCAGTTGTCAGACACACAGACCCTAGGGTGCGTGTCTGCCAGTTCCCTCAGAACCTTGAAGGGGGCACACACAGCGGTTTGGGAAAGAGGGCCTAGTCAATGCCAGGCCCGGTGCAAGCCGGGAGGGCTGGGGACTGAGAGGATGGGGGACAGACTAAGAGAAGGGAATAGTATGACAGGACCAGGGGACACAGCCGGGGGGGAGGAGCTGGGAGGGGGAGGGGCCTGAAATGAGGGGGCCAGCTGCGGGAGGGGGAGCCCACCCTGACCAGGGGGCAGTCAGCTGAGCCCAGGGCCCAGAGCCTGGGGTTGGGGTGAGGCGGGGACAGGAGACAGGAGGTGGGCTGGAGCCGAGGGCTCTCACTCACCCCGCCTGGCCCTGGAGAAGGACCCTCAGAGGGTGACCAAGGCGTAGAGCACCTTGCTGACTGTTCTCAGCTCCTGGAAAAGCAATTGGTCCCGACGCGCCCCCCTCCCCCATCGATTTTACCCCCCCCCCCACAATGACGTCAGCATTTCCCGGCAGCAGGTGCAGTGGCCAAGCTGGTGAGTTCGGGGCCCCACCTGACAGGGTTCATTCAGCTCCTGGATCTACCCCAGACACATGCGTGACCTTGGGGAAGTCACTTAGGCTCTCTGAGCCTCTGAGCCCCGATGGACTGTCAGAGGATGACACCCTCAGGAGGAACAGGGAGCCGAGTCATGCAGAGGGCCTAGGATCCGGGTCGCATGCCACGGATCCGTTCGTATCTCGTCTGAGGGAAATGGAGGAGCAGGCACCGGGCTGTGTAATGGCACTTCCTTCCTCGTCATTTCCACACGTCGAGCTTGTACGAGGCTGGCGTATACACTCCTGAAGAGTCGGGTTTGTGTCTTGGTGCTGTTGTTTTTTAAATAAATATTTTATTGATTTTTTACAGAGAGGAAGGGAAAGGGATAGAGAGTTAGAAACATCGATGAGAGAGAGACATCGGTAATCTGCCTCCTGCACACCCCCCACTGGAGATGTGCCCACAACCAAGGTACATGCCCTTGACCGGAATCGAACCTGGGACCTTTCAGGCTGAGCCAAACCGGTCGGGGCTGTGTCTTGGTGTTTCAGCCGGGCCCGCTCCTGGCTGGGACGGAGCCCAGGGCGAAGGCCACGCTATCAGTTTGACCCGCTGCAGCAGGAAGCGGCTGCTGCCGGGACTCCCTGGCCCTTGACCCTGGGGCTGCCTGTCTGGGAGGAGCCCAGGCAGACCCGGCTCAGGTGTGGGTGCCGGGAGCCTCACCGCCGCCTCCAGGCTGGCACCCGGCCCGGATCCCCGCCAGGAGCCATCCCCGCGGGGAGGGGCCCGCTCAGGGCTTCCCGCCTGTCTCCGGGGGCAGAGGCCCGTTCGGACCTGGCCCCGCGCCCTCACCGGAGGCCGGGGCCTGGGGCCCGGGACCCCGGAGTCTGAGACGCCTGGTGTCGTCGGCGTCTGCCCCACCCCGGCCCCCGCCCCGGTCACGTCCGCTGTTTGGCCTCCTTGGGGGGAAGCTGGCATTGTGTTCTCAGCGGCCCGTGGTGGAAAAATCACACACACACACAGCCGAGTAAACAGAGACCGGGGGCCGCCGCCATGGGAACCGCGGGGTGAGGAGGCCGGGCAGGCTGGGGAGGAGGAGGGCAGGCTGGGGAGGAGGAGGGCAGGCCGGGGAGGAGGAGGGCAGGCCGGGGAGGAGGGCAGGCCGGGGAGGAGGGCAGGCAGGGGGTGGGGTGGAGGAGGAGGGCAGGCTGGGGAGGAGGAGGGCAGGCCGGGGAGGAGGGCAGGCCGGGGAGGAGGGCAGGCCAGGGAGGAGGGCAGGCTGGGGAGGAGGCAGGGCAGGGCAGGCCGGGGAGGAGGGCAGGCCGGGGAGGAGGCTGTGGCTTGGCCGAGACTCACCTTGGAGCCGGGAATCTGCCAGCACAGACCCAGAGGACTGAGGGTGGCTTGGGGAGGTCCAAAGCACAAGGATTCCCCAAGGTCACCCAGTGAGCGGGGGCCAGGGCCAGGGCAGCCCCGCGCTCCGCTCCCTGCTCCAGCCTGAGGAGCGGGCAGAGAAGCAGAGGGACCTGCTTTTGAACTGTCACTCAGAGGAGCCCCGGGGGCCTGGCCTCTGCGGGGCTGGGGCCGGGGAGCCAGGGACGCCAGGAGCCCCACGCACTGCCCTGTGCTGTCCGCTAAAGCTCCTCAGGACCCCCAGCAGGAGGTGAGCGCCTGGAAAACACGGGCAGCAGCTCGCCTGCGCCTGTGGGCCGTGCTGGCACCCGGGAGGGCCCTGCGCCTGGAAGGCGTGGCTCAGAGAGACTCCGTGGACAGAGAAGACAGATGGCACGCCACCTGCCCCCCTTGCTAGGGGCCTGAGGGTCACCCCCTCCAAGTGGAGGCTGGTTCACTCCGCGATGACACGTGGGGAGAGGGGCCAGCTGTGGCTTCGCTCTCGGTGCTTCCTCGGCCGAGCTGCAGCCACAGCCCTTCGGAAGGCGCTGGACCCTGAGCCCTCTCAGGGCTCGGGGAGGAGGTCGGTTTGGTCTCAGGAAGCTACCACTTCCTGTTTCTAAGAATAAGGGTCAAAAACATTTCCCGCCCCGGCCGGTTTGGTTCGGTGGCTAGAGCGTCGGCGTGCTGGAACGGGGTCTTCCTGGGCAGGTGATGGCTGCGGAGGGCGTGGTGGGGGCGGGGAGAGGTGGAGAGAGGTCATATATGATCCGTTTACAACCATCAGATCAAAGAGCACAGACCATGCTGAATGGGGCTAGCCCAGTGGTCGGGAGCAAACTGCGGCTCATGAGCCACATGCGGCTCTTTGGCCCCTTGAGTGCGGCTCTTCCACAAAATGCCACGCGCATGCACAGTGCGATTGAAACTTGGTGGCCCATTCGCAGAAGTCGGTTTTCGGCTCTCAAAAGGAATGTCAGCCGTTTTACTGTTGCTATTTGGCTCTGTTGTCTAATGAGTTTGCTGACCAGTGGGCTAGACTCTTTCCAGAAAGACAAGGCCGTGTCCAATGACACACCCCCTAGCCCAGCAACGCACCTGCTTCCACCCAGCCCTGGCCTCACCTGATCTGTGTTAGTGTCAGAGGCCTGCAAGGAAACCCTCATGCCGTCCGCATTTGTGTTCCTCTTGCCAGGGAGATTCCGTGTGCACCTGGGGACACCGGGCCGGCTGGGGCCGGCCCCACCTGCCCGACGTGAGCCAGAGCGTGGCTGCTGCCCACAGCGGCCCCTCCCAGGTGGCTCCCACTCGGTAGCTGTCCTCTCGGCATTTACGGCAGAAAATGTCACCACACGAACGGCATCGTCTTCACTCCCCTCACTCATCTTCTCTGGGACAGCACCCTCCGTTCCGTCAGCTCCCGTGTCCTTTCCTCTCAGATCGCCCCCGCCTCCCTCCCGGCTTTGTGTCCGTCTGGGCAAGCAGAGGCAGGAGGTGGTCGCTCAGGGGCTGGTTCCAGGTCAGACACCGGGGTTCCCTGTCCTATCATTTGTGGGGTGAGGGGCACAGCCCCAGCCTCCTCCCCCACCGCTCCCCAAGGCGGCAGTCCATCAGCCCGCACGCTTCACACCACACCACACCGCTTCCTGATTAACCAAACAGCAAACACCCTCCCTGGATTGGCTCAGTGGACAGAGTGTTGGCCTGCGGACTGAAGGGTCCTGGGTTTGATTCCGGTCAAGGGCAGGTGCCTCAGTTGCAGGCTCAATCCCTGGCTGGTCAGGGTGTGTGCTGGAGGCAACCAATTGATGTGTCTCTCTCAGACTGATGTTTCTCTCTCTCTCTCTTTCCCTCTCCCTTCCATGCTCTCAAAAAAAAAAAAAAAAAAAAAAAATCAATGGAAAAATACCCCGGGTGAGGATTAACAAAAAATGAAAACAACAATAAAGCAACTTAAAACAACAGCACAGCAACCAGCCCTGGCCGGTGTGGCTCAGCTGGTGGGGCGTCTTCCGTGCTGGTTGGATTCCCAGTCAGGGCACAGGACCAGGTTGTGGGCTCAGTCCCAGGTAGGAGGCATGCAAGAGGCAGCTGATGGATGTTTCGCTCTGACTTTGATGTTTCTCTCTCCCCCTCTCCCTTCCCCTCTCTCTCAACAATAAAAATATTAAAAATAAGCAAACAAAAAACCCAATTGGGAATATGTATGACCCAGAGCTAATCAGAAAGCCTGGGGGGAGGGACCCCAAATGGGATTCATCCTGATTGGAACGTGTCCTTTACCACAGTCCCAGCCCCTCCCCGCCTCCCCTGACTGTTAATGGAGAATTCAGCCAGCTCCTGAGACATCCCCTCCGGCTGGGACATCGCAGAAGGCACAGGAGGGCCTGGTGTAGGGAACAGAGTCTGTCGTTGGTAAATTAAGACCGAAATGAATCACTGAGGTTCGAAGTGAGCTGTGTTTCTCCCTTTTCCTTTCTTTGTTCTCTCTGGAAAACTGGGGGGCGGGGCAGCCCCTCGGTCTGCGGGCTGCTGTCCAGCTCCCGTGCAGCTGGGTGACCAGGCTGGTCAGATGCAAACACCCGCCAGGTGTGCCCCTCCCGCCCCTCCAAGCCAGAGCCCGGGGAGGAGGAGGGAGGTACCCCCGCCCTCCTCCAGGGAGGGGTGGAGCCAGATGCCCTCGCTGTCCGTGGTCCCAGACGGCCGGCTCTCCTGCCGGGCCCGGGGCAGCCTGGGTTCCTCCAGTGCCGCGGTCGGCAAACTGCGGCTCGGAGCCACATGCGGCTCTTTGGCCCCTTGACTGTGGCTCTTCCACAAAATACCACGGCCTGGGCGAGTCTATTTTGAAGAAGTGGCGTCAAAAGAAATTTCACTGGTAGCGCTGTTGATATCTGGCTCTGCGGACAAATGGCTTTGCCGACCGCTGCTCCAGCGGAGCCCACACCCAAGGCCATCTTCACACCCGAGGTCCCGAGAGAGGCTCGGGGCAGCAGGCTGACCCACGGAGTGTCAAGGCGAATGGGGGACCCACAGCATTTATACGCTCCCCTCCCCTCCCCTGTCCGTCTGCACGGTGCGCCCGGTGACCGTGGAGCGTGCCGTGACCTCTCCCAAAGGGCGCAGCCGGCACTCACGGGCACGGACCCGGGCTAAGTGAGCGTGGTGCCGGGGACCGTACCGCAGGGTGCGGCCGGCAGAGGCGCGCCGACAGCCCCTCTCCCAGGTGCTTTGAGTGAAAGCTTGTAAAGCCTGGAGAGAGGTCACCCAGGCTGTCCTGCGGCTTAGCCACCCTCCTCTGCCCCCCTCCCTCCCCTCGGGCCTCCTCAGGACACAGGCTTCACATCCTAGGCGGGATGCCTCCTGGCCACAGAGCGGCCGCTGCAGCTCCGGGTAGCACAGCTCTCCAGGGGCAGGAGCAGGAGGTGGGCGGCCTCGTCCTCCGTGTTTTATTCGGAACCCCCCCCTCCCACCGCCCCCCTGCACGCCATTGGCCATAGGTGGGCCATCGCGTCCTCGGCAGCCAGGGAACCGGGGAGAGGACGGGCCCTGCGGTGGTCGGCTCTCCCTGGTGGTGGCCCACGCACTGGGCCAGGGCAGGTTGCTACCTGGAGCAGCGTCGGGGCTCCGTTAGCCAAAAGGCGGCCCTGCCGAGGGGCAGCCAGGTAACAGCGCCGTGCGTTCGCCAGTCACACTCAGAACAGTCCGCTGAGGCGCGGCTGGTCCTTATTCCCACTCCACAAAGGAGGAAACGGGGCTCAGAGCCATTCAGTACCGCGCCCGAGGCCACGCAACCGGCAACGCGTAGGGATTTTACCCCCGGTCTGTCTTTGAAAGTGCGCTCTTCCCCGGCCCATGCCCCCAGGTCCCCGCTGCCCAGGGGTGCCCGCCGCCCAGGGGTGCCCGCCGCCCAGGGGTGCCCGCCCAGGCCTGCGCCTCGTAGGGGGAGGACTGTGTCTTCCCGTTGACAGAACCTCCGTTGAGATTTGAGCACACATGTACTCCCGTTTTGATACTTGCTGCTCTGTAACGTATTTTAAAACCGAGGGTGCAAACCGGCCAGCTCTGCCTTCTAAAAGCACACCTATCTCCTCTTCCGTGTGGCTCTCCGCTCACCCATGCCGGGCTCCTCAAGTCCTGGGAAGAGTTCCAATGTAAATATCACCAGTGATGGAAATGTGGGGGGAGGCGGGAGGGGGGGGCAACTGAGGCCCCGAGAGCGTCCGTTCCGCATTAGCTGGGAGCCTCGGAAAATCCTTTGTTCCCGCCTGCTGGCTCCTTGCCTCCAGGATCTGGGAGGGTATTGCCCTTGGCCAGCTTCCTGGTCGGGTCACAGACAGGCTTGTCGGAGGGCGTGTGTGTGGGGAACAGAGGGCAGAGCCAGGCCGGGACCCTGGGAGTGGATGAAGGAGAATAGTGGGCCCCTGTGGCCCAGCAGGCCCACCTGGACCACGCTGCACACACCAGCTCACTCAGCACTCACAGTGACCAGAGGGACTGGGGCTGCTGTGTTTCCCACTTTATGGCCGAGAGAACGGGGGTTCAGAGAGGCGAAGCCACTTGTCCAAGGTCACACAGCAGACCGGAGCTTAAAAACTAAAGCCCACAGCCGAAACCGGTTTGGCTCAGTGGCTAGAGCGTCGGCTAGGGGACTGAAAGGTCCCGGGTTCGATTCCGGTCAAGGGCATGTACCTTGGTTGCGGGCACATCCCCAGTAGGGGGTGTGCAAGAGGCAGCTGATCGATGACTCTCTCTCATCGGTGTTTCTAACTCTCTATCTCTCTCCCTTCCTCTCTGTACTACAAAATCAATAAAAATAAAAATAAAAAACAATAAAAAAAACAAAAAACCAAAAACTAAAGCCCATGGACTGGCTTCTCAGGTGGGGCTCTCTCCCTAGTCAAGAGTGGCCACTGTCTCAGGGTTCTTGAAGAGGACACTGAGGGCAGGTTGGGGGCTGAGGGGGTCCCTGGCCCATCCTCAGAGCTCTCACCAGGCCGTTTAACTCAGGGATCACAAGCAGGAGCCTTGAGTCAGAGCCAAGTTAGGCTCTTGGCCTTGAACCGTTTAGGGACCTGGGACAAGTTCTCTCCTACTCTTCTTTCTGCTCCGAGCACAGTGGTTAAAGGTCTGGGCTCTGGGGCCAGATGGCCCGGGTTCAACGCCCTGCTCTCCCGGGTGCCAGCTGTGTGGCCCTTCGCTCACTGGGCAGCTCTGTCAGGCAGGAGCGTAGGGAGTCCGCTCACAGGCTGCTCATAAAGATTCAATAGGCCGGAGGGGAGCAATAGAGGGGGGGTGGGGGAGGAGAGGAACATTTTTAATAATATGAACAATAAAGATTTATTAAAAAAAAAAAAAAAAAGATTCAACAGGCCTGGCGCCCGGCCCTTAGCAGGCACTGCGCCTCCTGGCTGCTCTTGGATCCTCAGCGCAGACCGCACTGTGAGGGTCCCAAGGCAGACCCCCTTCAGGGTATCACCCTCCCTCGGAACCAGCAGCTGGAGCTGTGAGCGGGGGGGCCCCCGCAGGGCCTGGGCTGATTTGGGTACACAAATGACGTGGGGTGACTCCAGGGAATTAAGGGCAAATGGAAGCCAACTTGCAAATCTGGGCATTTTCATGTGGGGCTGCTGGTGGGAGGGGATGGAGCTCCCCACCGGCCCCATCCCCGCGCCCTGTGCAGAGGCCCCAGCACGGCCAGCCTCCGGCAGGCCCGCACTCACTGGTCACCCAGATCCCTCCGTCCGCTGGGCCACGGCTGGCTCTGCCCGAAGTCAGGGCCTTGGGGAGGGCGCCCCGAGGACATGCCAAGGTCACCCCTAGGGCTGGCAGCAGGCAGGGCGCCCCGCCTGCGTGTCTTCCCCGGGGGCTGCCCCCGGCCCGGGTGTCAGGTGTCGCGGGCACAGCGCCCAGCTCTGCCACCCCGGGATCGGGGTACCTTTGCCAACTCCCCTGACCTCTCTCGGCCCCACCTGGGGACGCGGACAGACCCAGAGTGCCGGGGCTGACCTGGAAAGAGGCAGCGCCGGGCTCCGGGCCACAATGACAGGATATCCCCAGGGAGCTGGGCTGGCCGCCACGCAGGGAACACCGGGCGGAGACCTGGCACCGCCGACGAGAGGCCCGAAAGGGCACGGAGCGGGGGACGTCAGGACGGCGGGCCTGGGAGTCAGAGCGGGCCGGGGCTGTCGCTAGGGGCCGTGAGGGGCCCACAACCAGACTGAGCTTTCCCTCTGCCTCCCGCCTGGGAGCCAGGGGCAGCCCGGGTCTGCGGCCACTTCACCTGGGTTTTGCTCCTGTGTGGGCAGTGTGAGCAAGTTCCTACCAGGGCCCTGTGAGTTCAAGACACCAACCGCCCCTCCCTGCTACACAGAGACCTGCGCCCAGAGCACAGAGGTCTCTCTGACTCCCGTGGCCAGCAGAAGGACCCAGCCTTGCTGAGGACTGGACAGGCCCCCAGAGCCCAGCCCCGGGCCTCAGGCACCCTGTGGGCGAGGCTGAGCCAGCTGCCCCTGCTGTCACACAGGAGGGCTGAGGACTGACCAAGACCAGCCTCGCCTCAGGTGCCCCCGGGCTAAAGGCCGTTCCCTGAACCAGGAAGCCAGCCCCAGATCTCACATTCCTTTTCAAGTCAAGCCCAGGGTTTACGAGCTGGTCTGGTGTAACCATTTACAAGGCAAATGGGGTTTTGTGTTTTATCGCCTTACAGCCCACTACCAGCGGAGGAGGCCCCGTGGGCAGACCGCCAGGCATGGCCCGGAGCAAAGCACCCTCCCTGGCAGGCAGGGCCCTGGCCCCACTGACCAAGTGCTGATGGGCCCAGCCCCGGCTCACAGAGACTGTGCTTTTGTGCCAGACATGGCAGCGGAGAAAGAAGCACAGGGCTGGGAGGAGACCCCGCCCACCGCACGACCCTGGGCCAATCCCAGCCCCTTGCTGGGTCTTCGCCCTCTGGCCCCACAACAGGAGGGCTGACGGATGTATCCGGAGTGAGGGTGTTCCCGATCATGGATGCGATTACACTAAGGCACACGTGTCAAACACAAGGCCCGCGGGCCAAATCCAGCCTGCCAGGCCTTGCAATGTGGCCCGCACCGCACTGTCATCACTGCACTCTGCTGTCAGTTTATGACATTGTCAGTTTATGACTGTTCAGTAAACCATTCGGCCCGCGATTTAGGCTGGATTTTAGATTTTGGCCCCTTCTCTGATTGAGTTTGACACCCCTACACTAAGGTGACCAGACGTCCCGCTTTTGGCGGGACAGTCCCGATTTTTAACAATTTGTCCGGCATCCCGAGGCGTTTTTAAAAAGTCCCGATTTTGGGAAAGATTTTTGGAAAGATTCTTTCCCAAAATAGGGACTTTTTTAAAACGCCGAGGACTCTTCCTAAAGATGAGACCGTAAAGCTTCCTGGAATCCATCTTAACGGGCCGGAGTTCAGGCTTCTTTTATGTCAGGGAAGGGAGAAAGGCTAGGGCAAGAGGTGTGTGCCGCCTGGGCACCCACAGGGATCCGAGGAAGAGGGGTGGGGACAGGGGGGTCTCTAAATCTCTTTGTTTCCTGCCTCCCCTGCCCCCCTACCCCACCCCCTGTCCGTTGACCTCTGCTGATCGGAGTGGAGGCTCCTGTAAATCTTTGCCAAAAGCTCAAGCCTCACGCAGAGTTCCTCTTCAGCGGGAGCTGCTCCCCCAAAGCTACTCCCCCAAAGGCAGAGGGAGAAATGCTGGCTAGAATCACCCGCAAGACAGAGCCAGAGGAAGCAAGCATTCCACCCTGTGAAGGCGCCAGAGAGGACTTTTGGGAGGAGGCAGCACCTGAACCTGGCTTTGAAGAGGGAGCAGGACTGCTGAAACCGGTTTGGCTCAGTGGATAGAGCGTCGGTCTGCGGACTGAAAAAGGTCCCAGGTTCGAGTCCGGTCAAGGACATGTACCTTGGTGGCAGGCACATTCCGGTAGGGAGTGTGCAGGAGGTAGCTGGTCGATGTTTCTCTCTCATCGATGTTTCTAGCTCTCTATCCTTCTCCCTTCCTCTCTGTGGAAAATCAATAAAATATATCTTAAAAAAAAATTAAAGAGTGAGCAGGGTTGAGACAGGAAAAGATGAGAAGAGCGAGTACCAGTAAGGACGAGAGCGAAGGCAGGCAGGGAGGGGATCTGGAGCGGGGATGAAGAAAACAGTCACAGTGACTGAAGGCGAAGGCGCCGAGGGGGAGGGCCGCCAGATCCGGCTGGCGAGCTGAGAATGTGCTCTCTGTCGTGAAGACCACAGGGAGCCATGGAAGGCTCCGGAGCAGCAGAGCGGCGACATGGCCGCGTTAGGAAGAGGACTCTGGCAGCCGCAGAAGGGGAGGCAGGCCCGGGAGAGGCAGGCACACCCTCCCATGACATGCTCCCCCCTTCCTGCGGCCCGGGGGTGTCTCTGTCCACCGCGCGGAGGAGAGCACTGCTTCCTCTCTCCGGCCTGGCCCGGGAGATAAGGGGGTGAGGCCAGGAAGCTGCCTCAAGGCGCTGAGGACTGAGCAGCCCGGCCCAGGGCCCCCGCCCCAGCCCGGCCAGGGCGTTCCCGAGGAGGTGGATGCGAAGGGAAGGAGGCCGTCAGGCCAAAATGCAGCAGCGGTCCGGCTGTCCTGGCCCGCAGAGGGGCCCGGGCACCCTCTGTGCTGCTGCCCACAGCCTCTCCCTCCCGGCCCTCGAGGCTCCGGGTGTTCCTGCCATTTAAACGCCCTCCCCGACACCCGCTGGGACCCGGTGAGTGGGGGCCGGTGCCTGCCCTCGAGGGTGTCTGCGGACAGTGAACTCGGGGTGCCGTGGGCTCCATGGGGCCCTGAGGGCGATGGGGGCCCTGTTGGCCTGAGGGATGAGGGTGAGCTCCGGGCCTTCGGGGCCAGCAGCACTGAGCACACACGTGCTCCCGAAAGGCAGAGGTGTTTCAAGCGGAGGAGGCAACCTTGCAAAGACCTTCCCACTGTGTGCAGGGAGCTGGGCATGGCCCCTGGAGGCAGGAAGAGGTGAGGATGATGGTGGGTGAGGAAGCTGGAGGCCTGAGGGCCAGGGCTGAGGGGAGGGGACACGGCGGTCCCCATCTTAGAGGACAGGGAGGGGCTGGGGCTGCGGGGTTGGAGGGAGGCCCAGACTAGGTGGGGCAGCAGCCCCAGGAGGACTGATGGGGGTGCATCAGGGACGGGCACAGGGGTCCCCAAGCCCGAAATACCAAAATAAAAGTACTCGGGGTTGCGGTCTCCCACCCTGAACAGCTGGTAGCCAGCCTTCTGTGCCCCTCCAGAGGCAGGCTGCCAAGGTGGGTGGGCGTGGGGGCTAAGGCCGTGGACATCAGGGCCTTGGGGAGCCTGGGACCCGGGGGCTGGGAGGAGGAAGGGAGAGTCCCGGGTCTCTAAGGCCATTTGCATTTCGCGTCAAACCCATTTACAAGCCAAAGTGGCCAGCGGGAAGGCGGGAAGGCACCTCGGCCTCTGTGTCTTGTTTAAGGATGGCCACGGCCTGGGCCACGCCCACTGCTCGCAATGACCCAATGGGGAAACCGAGGCCCAGAGCCGGGCAGGCTCCTCCAAGGCCTCAGGCGAAGCTGGCTCTGCGCAGGCGGGACCCTGGGCGTGAACATCTTTCCCTGCCCCGTTCCTTCTGATCTCAGCAAAAGCATCAGTGCCCCGGGAGCCCGCCCCTGACCTCCCTGAGGAGACCCCTCACCGCCCTGTCCTCCACCGACCTCCCTGCAGCCTGTTCCTCCTGTGGCTGTGAGCTCAGGGAGAACCGGGACCAGCTCTCCAGGCCTGACCTGTGCCCGGGGCAGGCTGGGCCCTCGATAAACACCTGGGAAGGAAGGAGGGAAAGGAGGGAGGGAGGGAGGGAGGGAGGGAGGGAGGGAGGAAGGAATCTGTGATAACAGGTTAGAACCCAATCCTCCTGCCACCTGCCCCCTGAACTATCGCTCGAGACCCTTCCCCAGAGTGGGGGTGGAGTCCCCGTGAGGCCAGGCTATCCCAGGGTCACTCGCTGGTCTTGGAGGAGACTGCCCTGGCCCTGGCCCTGGCCTCCAGGACAGGAGTCACGGCCAAGGAGTCCCAGCGGAAGCACGGCTGTGGCCTCCCTGGCTCCTGGTCCCGGCTGGAGTCCCATCCTCTCCCTGGGCCTCAGTTTCCCCTTGTGCACAATGGGGAGGTAGGCTTGGATCTGTGGGGCTTCGTCCAGAGCCAGTCCCAGGTGTGCAGGGAAGAGTGTGCAGACACAGGATTGGGGGGCCAAGGAAACAAGTCCCCAAGGTGGGAGAAACTGGGAGAGGAGCTGGGAGAGGAGTCTGGGCCGGGACCAGCATGATCGAAGGGGTGAAGCGAGAAAATGCAAGGCGGGTTGGGGGCATCTGAGACCAGTTTGTCTGCGTATGAGCAGGAGCCAACTGGAGAAGCTGGGGTTGCCGGATTGAAGAGTCTGGGCTTTATCCTGCTGATAGTTGGGAGCTAAGGAGGAGATACATATAGAATGGATTTCAGAGAGGAATAATAAACTTCTAGGGCACTGAAGTCCTTACATATTTTGGGGGTGACTGTTACAGCAGTTGGCTTACCCTAACCAATGAACAGGTGAGGCTCAGAAGGGTGACATAGAAACCTCAGAGAGAGAGAGAGAGATAGAAACCTCCATGATGACAGGGAATCATCCATCAGCTGCCTCCTGCACGCCCCCTCCTGGGATCGAGCCTGCAACCTGGGCATGCGCCCTGACCAGGAATCCAACCAGCATCCTCTTGGCTCCTGGGTGGACGGTCAGCCGCTGAGCCACGCCGGGCTGAGGAGGGCTCCTGAGCAGAGCGGGAAGCGGTGCAGGCAGCAGCTCGGGCAGGCAGTCTGGTGTACGGAGGGAGGGAGGTCTGGGGGGGAAAAGGTCGGGCTCCAGAGAGAAGCTGGGGCCTGAGCTTGGGCAGTGATATGAGGCCGGAGGCAGGGCGGTGGAGCGTGCAGACCAGCCTTCTCTGCTCAGTCAGTGTTCCAGTGACCTGACTTAGGGAGGGGCTCCCAGACAGGCCAGCTGGGGGAGGGGGTCCTTAGGAGCTGACTCTGGAGTCAGAGCAGCTGGGTCTGACCCCCAGCGGAGTGCCCTTGGACAAGTCGCCTGGCCCCCGAAGCCTCACAGAACCTTGCTTCTTCTGCGACGGAGAACAGGACTGGCCGAAACCGGTTTGGCTCAATAGAGCATCAGCCTGTAGACTGAAGGGTACCAGGTTCGATTCCGATCAAGGGCATGTACAGTACCTTGGTTGAGGGCACATCCCCAGTGGAAGGTGTGCAAGAGGCAGCTGATCAATGACTCTCAGCGATGTTTCTAACTATCTCTCTCCCTTCCTCTCTGTAAAAAATCAATAAAATATATATATCTAAAAAAATCTTACATTAGAGAGAGAGAGAGAGAGAGAGAGAGAGGGAGGGAGAGAGAGAGAGAAAGAAAGAACAGGGCTGGCTACATACCTTGCAGGGCCCCGGGCAAAATGGCAAGGTGGGGCCCCTGTCTATGAAAAAGTGCTACTAAAGGGACTAAAACCAAGCTTTTCCTTTCTTCCGCAGTCTCTCCTGTGCTGCTCCTGTGCTTTTCATTATTTCCTATTTCATTTTCCAAGTACAGAAAAAATTCAAAATTTAAATTACTAACACGGATTTCCCCATTCAGCTTTGTTTTAATTTTTAAAAATATACATTTTTTTTTATTTTATTGATTTCAGAGAGGAAGAGAGAGGGAAAGAGAGAGGAAAACATCAATGATGAGTGAGAATCATTGACCGGCTGCCTCCTGCACACCCCCTACTGGGGATTGAGCCCACAACCCGGGCATGTGTCCTTGATTGGAATTGAACCCGAGACCCTTCAGTTCACAGGCTGACACTCTACCCACGGAACCAGGCCAGCTAGGGCTGGAATGCCAGTTTTAAATGCAAAATGAGGAGCACGTCACTCATCTGTGCGGTCACTAAAGGTACCCAGGTTGCATTTCATAGCTCGTTACACGTGTGTATTGAGTTCTGCCAGAACCGGGCGGATGCTGCCCAATGTCACTTCTTGATACACACACGTCCCACCCGCACTCGCCACCGTGGCTCCCGGCTGAGGCAGGACGCACTGAAAGGCAAGGCTCTGGGTGGCCCTCCCTGTTTGGGGCATCATTTTTAGTCTACGTGGCTGGCGAAGGCAGGGAAGTAACGTGAGCAAGAAAGGCGAGGCAGGGCTCCAGATCCTCTGGCTTCCTAGAACACCACTGCCTTCCGTGGGCGTTTGAAGCAAGTCCTGGTTCGAAGGGAAGGCATGTCCTCCTCCACTTACTCAGCTGCAGGCCTGTCCTGCTTCCCTTATGCCAGTGGTCGGCAAACTCATCAGTCAACAGAGTGGCAAACCGGGCGAGCCGCATGTGGCTCGTGAGCCGCAGTTTGCCGACCACTGCCTTGTGCTAACTGAGTCTCACCGAGTCCCACGCATCCTGAGCCCCCGAGAATCCCGCGCTCACAGCATCGGAGCGGAGCGGACACTCCGAATGGGGCGGCATACTACCCACGTCCTCCTTGCTGGCACACGCACAGCCAACTTCGCTTGCAAAGCCCAAGTTCAGGGAGAAAATGAGTATGAATTTCAAGACAGCGGCCGCATTAAACCAAGTGCAGGGCCTTCTCCTGGGTCTGGGTGAGTGCACAGCTTGCACGTCCACGGAGCCAGCCCGGCACAGGCTCCATCGATGTATCCCTCGTCTTTGTGAGGGGCCAGAGCCACGAGGCCTGAATGAAAGGAGCACAGGGCTGGGCGCCTGGTGAGTGCTAACTCAGCTGTGGGCCAATCAGGGTGCTGGGCAGAGCCCCAGTGCCAGCCAATGGGGCTCCAGGACAAGGCCCAGAGCAGGGGTTTCTGGGAGACTTCCTTTCTTCCTCCAACCCCCTGGCTGGCTGCTGCTTCTCAGTCTCCACGGCAGGTCCCTCCCCCAGACCCCAAACAGCAATAGCACCAGAAACCATTGGTGGGTCAGGCACCACGTCTAGACCCTTCACATCCCTCAGCAAGTTCCCGCAACAGCTTTCTAAGAGCCAACTCTCCCATTTTCCAATGGCAGAAACCCAACCAAAACGGGAAGGTGCGGACTCACATAACTGAAAAGCCTGGGGATGGACCCATTTCAGGCAGACGTCATCAGAAACCCGCCGCTCCCATCGCTGCTTCTCTTTGTGGCCGCTTCCCTGGCAGCCAGAAGCCGCCCTCCCGCTGGCGCTGGCGAGGTGGCCTCCTGCAGCGCCACGCTTACACCACACCAGCTTCCTCTCCACCCCAACTTTCGGAATGGGATATTTTCCCCAATCTTCCAACAAAAAAAAATCCAATTCTGTGGTGCTGAGCAGCTGACTTCTGGTCACATGCTCATCTGGAACCAATCAGTCTCTATGGCCAACGGGTTGTAGGCCCCTCATTGGCTAGGAAAGAGTCCTAGGCCCGCCCCTGGATCTAGGGGAGGAGGTCAGCTCTTTTTTAAAAATATATTTTATTGATTTTTTTACAGAGAGGAAGGGAGAGGGACAGAGAGCCAGAAACATCAATGAGAGAGAAACATCGACCAGCTGCCTCCTGCACACCCCCCACCAGGGACATGCCCACAACCAATGTACATGCCCTTGACCGGAATCGAATCTTGGACCCTTCAGTCCACAGACGGACGCTCTATCCACTGAGCCAAACTGGTTTCGGCTATGAGGTCAGTTCTGTGGGAACAAAAAGGATGGAGGGAGAGGCAGGGAAGATTCTCATAAAGAAAACCAAGCGAGGAGGATGGATGCTGACTGTGCAACCCACTTCATCAACCCCGGGAGAGGTCCTTTATCATCTCGAAGACTCCATGCTCCCCAGGCCGGCTTCCCCTTCTTTCCCAGCACAGCTGGACTCTGTCCTCCAACTTCCTTTGCAGTAGGCGTGGCCATGTGACCAAATCCTAACCAATGGGATTGGAGAGGAAGGGATGTCCTAGCTGGCTGGACCGTTTCACGTGCGTATTGCCGCCGTCCATGCTCTCTGTCCTTGGGCTGGGAGGATGCAGATGAGTCTGGTGACCTAGGGACCATGCTGGAGATGGCAGAGCCACCAAACAGAAGGAGTGTGGGTCTCATATCGCCAACAACACTGAGTACTGCCAAGCAGAGCACCTGCTTTGGACTTTCCGTGACCGAGAAATAAACTTCTATGACGCTCAAGTCCTTACGTGTTTTTGGGGTGACCGTTACAGCAGCTGGCTTACCCTCACTAATGAACAGGTGAGGCTCAGAGGGGTGGGTGCCAGGCCTTGCCCAAGGCCACACATCCTGTAAGGGGCTGAGCCCAGATTCAAAGCGAGGTCTGACCCTCGTCACAACCCTGTGGCAGCAAAAGACAGAAGCGTGTCTGAACGGTAACAAAGGAAGGCAGGTCTATGGAAAGACACTGAACTGTGGCCTCTGGAATCTGGGGGAGCCGAGGGCAGAAGTAGAGGCTCTTGAGGAACTCGAGTGCCATTAGGGAGTCTCTGTGTCTCTCTTTCTCGCTCTGACACCACGTGTTATCTTGTCTCAATTTCTCGTTTCACAGGACTTGGTTTTCCTCCCTGCCCTCCCACGGCTATATTTCAGATGATGTTAGCGTTCTAATGCTGCTCTCAGCACCCACGGCCCTCCGATATCATCCCTGGATCACTGCTGGAACTCTCAAGAGAGAGTTAGGTTGGCTCTGCTCGCCTGCCTCTGGCTGAGGACTCTTGGGTCAGGGCCCTCCCTGTCCACTCAGCTGGGGAACGGGGGGTCCACGGGCAGCTCAGGCTCCTCCCAGCCTTCTCTCTTCACCCCAAACACACGGCTGCCCTAAGACATCTCCGGCTAGAGTCTCCCTCACCCCCCACACTCCGCGTGGCCCCCAGGTCACTCCCTGACTCTCCTCCTGACCTCAACCTGCTGCTTGCCCACCTCAGGGCTATCCCCCTCATCTTCCCACTATGGAAGCCAGAAATTCAAGAGTTGGCTGTGACTCCTTATGGTCTCTCATCTCTGAATCTAATCCAGTTCCAAGTCTTATCCATTGCGTCCCCACTGGGCCTTGGTCTAGACCTCATTTTTCTTTGGAACTATTTTGGGGTTCTTTCAACCTGTTATCCCCTTCAATTTCTTCCCCACACAATCTTCCAGCAGGAAGCCTTTCTTTCAAAAAATATATCCTATCTATATAATAAAAGCCTAATAGGCTAAGTGTCTGGTTAGCCATTCAACCAATCAAAGTGTAATATGCTAATGATATGCTAAGGCCGCTCAACCACTCGCTATGATGTGCATTGACCACCACGGGTTGACTGGTTGACCAGTTGCTATGATGTGCACTGACCATCAGGGGGTAGATGCTCCGACCGGTAGGTTAGCTTGCTGCTGGGGTCCAGCCAATCAGGACTGAGTGAGATGGCCTAGAGCCCTCCTGCTATCCCTCCCCAGCTGGCCAATCTCCAGAATCCCTCCCCAGCCCTGGTCCTGCACCATTGGGGTCCCTTGATCTGGCCTTCACTCTCTTGCAATCTGGGTTGAGGCCCCCCCTCTCCTGAGTGCACAAATTTCATGCACTGGGCCTCTAGTAGGTATATATAGACACACACACACACATGCATATATATGCATATGTGTGTGTATACATACTAGAGCCCAGTGCATGAAATATATATGCATAAATATTTATATATATTGATTTGTGTGCATATATATATATATATATATATTGATTTCAGAGAGGAAGGGAGAGGGAGAGAGACATAGAAACATCAATAATGACAGAGAATCATTGATCAGCTGCCTCCTATACGCTCCACACTGGGGATCAAGTCCACAACCTGGGTGTTCCCTGACCGGGAATTGAACCGTGACCTCCTGGTTCATAGGTCGATGCTCAACCACTGAGCCATGCAAGCTGGGCCAGGAAGCTTCTCTTTAAGGCAAATCTGACCCCATCTCTTCATTACTCAGAAAGCCTTCAGTACAAAATCCAGGCTACTATAGAGCAATCAAGTTCTCAGTGCCCTAGCCCTGCCTCTCTGATCTGCTCCTGATCCTGTGCTCATGCTCCTTATGATCCAGCCGTGCTGAGGAATTGAATCACTGTCCCTGGCATATAGCTGAGGTTTCCCACTTTCAACTCAGGCTGCCTTTTCTGCCTGCAACCCCTTCATCTTCCTGCGTCCCAATCTTTCCAGGGAAGAGCTAGCTAGCTGTGCCCCCATTCTCCACCCTGGCCCCCTCAGGTGAGGTGCCCTATGCCAGAGAGAGGGTAAGTTTCACCAGCACCTGTTCTGTGAGGAAGTTGGAAAGAGCTGGGACGGGGTTTCAAGCCTGCAGCCCTCTGTATATTTTAGTGGGGAGGGGGAAGGATAGAATGCCCTTTGGACAGCACGTCCGGGGCCGTGTCACGCTGGCCACCAACTATGTGTCCAAGTACAGAGAGAGGCCACCAGCAACCAGACAGGTGGCTTGAGTGTGACATGACCGTGTGTGATTCTGTGGAGCTTGGAGGCACGCCCAGGTGTCGTCGTGAGGGCAGCCAAGCAGGTGGGCATGCTGACAGGTGTGTGAGCCTGCCAGGCGGGGGCTACCGTTTGCCCTGCGTGTGGTGGTTTGGAGGCAGAGTGGGATGGGGTGGGCTGGGGTGGGGTGGGCCGGAGAAAGGGAACGTAGGCTAGCCTGCCAGAGCAAACAGGCAGCCGACCGGCCCTACCTTCTAGCACACACCCTCACACCTGAGCGGAGGAGAGTATGGGAAAGGCTTAGGGTTAAGGTTCCTGGGCCCCAGGATGTGTCTGGGGGAGGGGCATTGGGCTCCCACCTGCTTGAATTTCCTGGGACAGAGACTCTGGTGGGAGCCACAGGGCCCTGTCCTCACCCAGCCCTGGCTAAAGGTTTTTCCTGGCAACTGAGGAATGCAGGTGGGGCGGTCTGTAGGGACTGAGGGGGGGGGGCGGGGAGAAGAAAGGGACAGGGGGGAAATGACAGGGATATTGGACTCGAGATCTAACATGTCAGGCTGGAAGGAGCCTCGGCTAAAAAACCAGCATTTCCCTACCTCCCAGGCGCAGGCCGACACCCAGCGGGGCCCTGGGAGTCAGTCTGGGTGACCCCACCAAGGCAGAGCGAAAGGCCGGGCCATTCTGTCCACTAGCCCCATGGAGTGTCTGTGCTCAAGGAGGCGTGGCCAGGGGGACACAGTGAGCCCTGCAGCCCTGGCCTGCAAGGAGGAGGTCAGAATCGGGGCACCCATGGCTGGGCAGTCAGCAACTGAGCCAGGCTGACACGTGTGTGTGTGTGGGGGGGAGGTGTGTATGTGGTGTGCATGAAGTATGTGTTGTGTGTGTGTCATATGTGTGTGCATGAGGTGTGTGGGATGTGTGTGTGAGGTGGGTGCATATTGTGTGTGTGTGTATGTTGTGCATGTGTGGTGTGTGTATGTGGTGTGTGTAGTTGCTGTGTCGGGGAAGGCTTTCTGGCTGCAGAGGCACTGAAGGGTTTGGGGTTTTGAACAGCTGGCCGGGTGGGCTCAGTCCTGGAATCTCTGACCCTGTGCGGCCAGGGCGGACAGCAGAGGCCAGCTGGTGGGGGTAAGACTGCCCCTGGGTGAGGGCTGGGTCTCTCACCCTGGAGGGGTGCCAAGCAGACTGTTCTCTGCTTCCCTGACCTGCAGCCCCGGACCTAGGAGCTCAGGGGCGCCGGAGGTCCTGCTGGCCCCCCTCTCCCGGCCAGAGGCCTCCACCCGCCCTCAGCTCTCCAGGGAGCCCCACCCACCCGCAGCCACATTTCCTGCTGGGGTGAGGGTGTGTGTCTGGGGTGACAAGACTGGTCTGCATTCTCATGTCCTGGCTCATTGTTAGAGGTCTGCTTGTAGGGGTACCCGCCAATCACTGGACGTTTGGAGAAGAAGGGGAAAGCACAAACACCAAGGAGGAGGAGACCGGCTTGTTCTCGGCCTCTGGGTTTCCTCCAGACCTGCCTGCAGAGTTCGGGGTGGGGGAGAGGGGGGAGGGGACCCCTCTAAGGACAACTCCATTTGGCAACCTCCCGGGGCCCAGAGGACTCAGAGCCCCGTGCTCCGAAGCCCCCCGGCGTTTGGCCCTTGGAGGCGCCCTGAGCCCTACGACTTGGGCCAGGGTCCCTCGGGCCACGCTCGGGCGCTCCCCTGCGGCGGCCTCGGTTCCCTCTTCTGCGGAATGGGCGGGCAGGGGCCTGGGCGCCCCTGGGCGCCGCGGGGGCGGGGCGCGGGCTCGGCGGGCGGCCGGAAGGGGTGTCAGTGCGGGGGCGGGCCCCGCGCCGCCCCGCCCCGGGAGGGAGGCAGCCCAGCCCCGGGCGCAGCATCCTGGCGCGGCCTCGGCGGCCGCTGTCACTGCCGTCGGGGAAGGTCCCGGCGCGGACATGGCCCTTCGCGGCGGCCGCCCGGGCCGCAGCCGCCGCTGCTCCGCGCAGTAGCCCCGCAGCCCCGCACGGAGGCCGCCTCGACGGAGCCCGCGGCGCGGACGGCCGGGCGGGCGGGCGGCATGGAGGCGGCGCACCTGCTCCCGGCCGCCGACGTGCTGCGCCGCTTCTCGGTGACCGCGGAGGGCGGCCTGAGCCCCGCGCAGGTGACCAGCGCGCGGGAGCGCTACGGCCCCAACGGTGAGCGCGGGCCGGGGCCGGGGCCGGGGCCGGGGGGCCGGGGCCGGGGCAGCCCAGGTCTCCTCAGCCCCGTGGCGGCCGCGGGGGCCCCCACCCCACCCCACCCCACCCCCAGCTCTCGGCCCCCGCGGGCGGGCAGGAAGCGAGGGCTCCGGAAACCCCTGCAGATGTTCTTGGGGCGCCCGGCGGGGCTGCGAGGCCACCTTCGCGGCGGGTTCCGGGTCTGGAGCCCGGACGCCAGGCTCCCCTCCCTCCGCGTCCCCCTCCCTGCAGCCCTGGACCCGCACCGTCCTCCCCGCCAGCCCCCAGCCCCGTGCGCCCCTGCACGCTCACCCCGCCGGCCGCCAGCGACGGTCCCGTGCAGCAGGGCACCCCCCCCATAGTGCAGGTGCACCCCCAGACCGGGGCGAGGGGCCCGCGGGGACTCAGCCTGCCGCCGCCCAGCGTCCCCAGGGCCTCCGAGGCTCCGTAAAGTGCCCAGAGGGTGCAGCATGTCAGCTGGCGGCCGCGGGGCCCCCGCCCCCACGCCACCCCCACCCCCACACCCAGGTCTTCCTCTTTCTGCACCCGAGGCGGATGTGGCTGGCGGGAGCGGTGGGGGCTTTGAACTGCCGAGGCGAGACCCTCCCCCTTAGGGTGGCAGGTTCCAGTCCTCACTTCAGGGAGCTGCCTGGAGCCTTTCCCGCCTCCGGGACCCCAAGCCGTGCTGCCCACCGCTGGGCACGGAGGGAGCCTTCCGCTGTTGCTGTCTGCAGGGGGGTGGCGTGGGGGGAGAGGTATCATTTCTTCCTCGTCTTCAAAGGAATGTGGGGTTCTCCTTCTACCCCAAGGCACAGCAAGTGCCAGGGGCGGCGTGCCCCCGCCCTCGGAGGCCTGGGGACAGGTGGCAGGTGCCTGCCGGGCAGGGCTGTGCACACCTTCCCCGCAGGCTGCTGGAGGCCCATGTGGACATGGCCCCGACCCCAAAGCTCGTGCTGGAGCCCCTCAGGGCTTGGGGCTCGCCCTCCCGGGGTTCCCTCGCCCTCCCGGGACTCCCCTCGCCCTCCCGGGGTTCCCAGCCCCGGCCTGAGTGCCTCGCTGCTCCCAACTGGCTGCAGATTAAGAAGAGCTGTCAGGAAGGGAGCTGGGGGTTTTGTATTGGTTTATAGAAACCACCTCTTACATAAATATTATCTTTCTGGAGCAGAAATCCTTTTTCAAAAAAATTAGTTGCTATATTTAGTGGCGCTGTGGGAGGAACTGGGGAGATAAATATTATTTAATGCCCCCATTAGTGACTTGGCAGGGAGGGTGTCGGCTGCCGCGGGACGGAGGGCGGCAGGGCCTGCTTCCCGGCCCTGGGGTCGGGGTGGAGGTGGAGGCGGAGGTGGGGTCCGGGGGTCCACAGCCTCTTCTGTGCTGCCGTGGCCCCCGAGAGCGAGTCCCGAGTCCCAGGGGAAACTGGAGACCCAGCCCTTGGTTCTGCCTCCAGAGTCGCACAGATTCTGTCCGGTGGGACCCTGGCCGCTACCCCTCTCCTTTCTGACCCCATGGCTTTGTTGGCAGAGGAGGGTGTGCACTGGGGGCAGGGGTGTGTGGGTGCCTCCCGCGGTATATGCATTAGGGAAATTTGGGGGGCCACCGAGGGCTCCCCTGCTTCTTCTGTGCGTGGACAGCAGTCCCGGGGAAAGCTAATGTTCGCTGAGCACTCCTAGGTGCCAGGCTCTGTCCTCAGGACTTGCCGCTCCCATTTCTTCCTGAGAACAGCTGTTGCCACCCGCATGCCACCGAGGAGCAGCTGAGGCACCAGGAGCGCAGTCCGCTTGCCCCAGGCCACGGAGCAGTGCTGGAGCTGGGACTGGGTGCTTGTCCCCGTCGGCGGGCCTGGCTTTCCCTGTCTGTACAAGGGGCTCACAGTTTCTGGGACCTGGCGGGGGTGCCTGTGCTAGGAGTTGGCGTCACTTAGGCAGGAGCTATTCCAGCTTGGCCCCCAGCCCCAGAGGGCTCTTCTGATGGCTTTTCCCAGGAGGCCTCAGGGCCCTGGACGTGGTCAGGTGAGGAGCGGAGAGCCAGCCGCCCCTTCCCGCCTCCTGCTTTCCCTGCCCAGCTGCCGCCTGAGCAGGTGTCCTGCTGCCTCTCCCGGCACAGCCTCTGAAGGGGGACTGCTAGGGGCTTGGACCCTGTCTCTGCCCCTTCATAGCTGGGGGACCCTGGGTAAGACTCTGCCTCTCGGTGCCTCCCTTTCTTCATCCTGAGTGAGGCTGCACTGGGCTCCACGTCTCGGCGTTGTTTGTGGGTGTTCGTTACACCAAACCATCCCTCCTTGTAGCAGAAGAGGCTGGACTGCCTGGCTTTGGGCCAGAAACTGGATGGCGGGGGCGGGGCGGGGCGGGGGGTCGGGGCTGAGCCTGCTGGTGGAGGGGAACACCCGGGGGACTAGCGTCCCCACAGCCCCAGGAATCTATGCACCTGCAAGGTCGTTAGCGCTAGAAACCACAAGGAAGTCATTTGCTTACGTCCCGAAGTTTGCAAATTCTGCCAGCGGGAGGCAGGGCCTGAGGATCCCGCCCTCCCGCCTCAGAGCTGGGGGAGGGGGCCTCCGCTGGGCCCTCAGCGAGCACACCAGCCAGGAGCCTGCCATGCACACAAACACCGCCTGTCCCGACCGACCGCAGCCTGGCGGGGTGTCCTCTGAGGCCCAGCCGGGCGGTGAGCGGCAGGCTCCCTGCCCACGGCCTCTCTCTGCAGGTCCCAGGGGTGCTCAGGACTCGGCGTCCTCAGGGGAAGGGTTTTCTACATCCTCTCAGCTTACTTGTTGAATAGAAATGAAAGTGTGCACACAGGAGGGCCATGCTCAGAGGGGGAAAAGGATACACCGTCATGGCCTCCCAGGCCCTGTCCGCACACAGGAACTCCCCGAGACCCGGGGACACGGGTCTCGGGCCTCCTTCCCAGGAAATTCTGCACATCTAGACCTGCGGTCCATGTCTTTTTACACGGAAGAGCCATTGCTCCGGCTGCTTCGCCCCTGCTTCCCCCGGGGCCGTGCCGCGCGGAGCTTCCTCGGGGTCCCCGTGGCTTTATCGTGTGGCCGTACCAGCGCCTCCTGTCCGGCCCATGACGGGAGCTAGGGCTGTCCGCAACCTCTGCCGTCACACATGTTCCAAGGCGTATCCTTTTTTTTTTTTTTTAAAATATATTTTATTGATTTTGTACAGAGAGGATGGGAGAGAGATAGAGAGCTAGAAACATCGATGAGAGAGAGTCATCGATCAGCTGCCTCTTGCACACCCCCCACTGGGGATGTGCCCGCAACCAAGGTACATGCCCTTGACCGGAATCGAACCCGGGTCCCTTCAGTCCCCAAGCCGACACTCTATCCATTGAGCCAAACTGGTTTCGGCACAAGGCGTATCCTTGACCCCGTGTCATTTCCCTCCTGTGAACATCACCCAAGGACAGGTTCCTAGAAGTGGAACTGCTGGGTCGGATGGCGCGTGGGTTTAACGTTCGTTCGTCGGTTGTTGCCAAACGGTTCTCCGTAGAGTCGCTCCGGCTGACCCGCCGGCTGCCACCTCCCCGAGGCGGCGGCGTGCTGCTGGCCATTGCCGCCGCGCCAGCCCGCTGGAAAACGGGTCCTCTCGTGGCCTCACATTACATGTCTCTGCTTCCGAGTCCGCGTGGGCGTTTTCTCCGGAGATGTAGGAGCCACCTGATTTCCTTATGTCCATGAACCCGCTGCCCATCGCCTTTCTGGGCGTGGGCCACAGGAGGCAGGAGGCAGGAGCCAAGGCTGGGCATGTCCTGTTACGTGGGCCAACCCCCAAGGTCCCGGGAAAGCCCGGTGACGTGGGCGTCGGGAGGGGTCCTGGTCCCAGGGTTGGTGTCTTTTTAGGGGCGCTAACTTCCTGGGTGCAGGCAGCCATCTGTGCGGTGGGTGTGCTGCCAGATGGAAGGGCCGGTTCCGAGTCAGATTCCCGCCTGCGGTGTCAGCTGCGGCCTTATCTCCTGCCCCGAGCCCAGGCCCCAGGTGGCCGCCGGAGTTTTTCGGAAACCCGCAGAAACCAGGCCAGGAGGGCTGGGGCCAGGCAGGAGGAGGAGGGAGGGAGATCCGAGTTGCCAGCCTCCCGCAGACATGTCCTCCGTGGCCTCCGCGTCAGAGGCAGAGCGGAGATGGACTCTGAGACCCCCTCAGGGCCTGGCGGGGTGGGGGGTGGGGGGCAGGACTCCTGGATCTGAGGGGCGCGGCTCTGCAGGGATTTACAAGCTCCAAGTCTCTCGGGCTTCACTCTGGTTTCCACAGCCTCATTGGGCAAACTCAGTGCCCCCTTCCAGGGCCGGCCTCAGGCCCAGTCCCCTCCGAGCTCCCCAGCCCCCTGCACCAGGAGCTGCCGAGGCGGGGCCAGGTCTGCCCACAGCACAGCTGGCGCCCGATGCTGAGCAAAGCCTTCCCGGTACGGTAGTGCCAGGTCAGCCTGGCGGGCGTGGGCCCCCGGAGAGCAGGCCGCGCACCCAGGCCCCCCGCAGTGCAGGGCCAGGCTGCCCTCTCTAGGGGGGCCCTGGAGACCGGGCAGGGCCAGGTGGGCTGGGCGGGGCGGCCCAGGCAAGCCTCTCCTTTATTCTGCAGGTGACAATTTAATTGCTCTGTAAATTTACCTTTGAGGAAGACCTCGGTGAGCACTGGCCTCTCCCGGCTGGAACTGACATTTAGAAGCTGAAATACCAGTTTCCAATGTTGTGAGAAGGAAGGAGTCCAGAGGGTGGCGATGAGGGGAGCAGGTGGTGCTTGGGGCCTGGGGGCAGCCCTGGCCCTGTACCCCCTTCTCCCGGGCTCTGGGCTGTGGGCAACTGAGTAAACAGTCTGACAGCTGTGTGGACGCAGGGGTGACTCAGCGCCCGGGGCCCTGAAGGTGCTCGGCCAGGCCCGGCCAGGCGGCGCGGCTCCCTCACCGAGGACTGGCCAGGGCAGGGTGATCCCGGGAGGGGACTTTTCCCTGGAAGCCCTCCTGGGAGGCCGCGTTCAGATGAGGAGACGGGAAGGGCACCCTGCACAGAAGGAACGGCCCCAGCAACATCTTGGAGGCGGCCCCAGGGGAGGTGGCGGCAATGCCGAGGTGCCTCCCTTGGCTGGCGGATGGGTGTCTAAGATACGGGGTGATTCCGGAAGCTGGCTGGGCAGATCGAGGCAGGCCTTGAAGACCAGGCTCAGGGTGGTCTTTGTTCTGCAGGCCAGGGAGAGCCACTGACCTATAAACCAGGCAGAGACGGGGTCATCCATTCGTTTATAGAAGTTAATGGAGCCCCGACACATTATTCCGGTGCTGGGGACACAGCACGTAACACAGTCCGTCATGAAGCCTACATTCTAATACCTATTACGGCTGATGTTTCCTGAGCATGTACTGTGCGCCGTGCATAGTCTAAGTATTTCATGCATAGCATGCCATTTCATCTCCACACCACCCCTCGGACATAGCTACTGCGATGATCCATTCCCATTGTGCAGATGGTGAAACTGAGGCACAGAAGGGGTCACAGAACTGCCAAGAGATAGAACAGGATTTGAAGTCAAGTCCTCTGGACCAGACTCCTTGCTCTAACCCTGACGTTTCTCTGATCACATTCTCTTTTGCCCCCTAGGACCCACAGCTAACTCCCGACAGCTCCTTCACCCCCCTACCCCCGCCTCCTCCGGCAGCCCAGCCCCACATCAGGCACCTGTGGGCATGGGCCAGAGCAGAGGTCGGTGAGGAGGCCGTCAGTGGGCGGACCAGAGGTCCATTCCAGAAGGGCAGTGGGGCTACCTGCCCCAGGCTGGCCCAGCCGGGGGCCTTGGAGGGAGCACTCCTCCTGTGCAGCCTGGCGGGGGGCACCTCCAGGTGGGCAGGGTGGGGCATTCTCCTCACTTAACAAATGGGCATCTGGCTCTGCCGAGAGCCCAATGCCGCCATCTCAGGGAGAACTGGTTCAGCCCTCCCCCACTATGTGCAGCCTGGTCGGACAGCAACAGGGAGCCAGCATCATGCAGGGATGCCTGGGGAGGGGCTAGAGGGTGCTCCATGGCCCCTGGACTCAGTCACGCGAGAGGAGAATTGGTCGTCTAAGGCAGTGGTCACCAAACTGCGGCTCGAGAGCCACATGTGGCTCTTTGGCCCCTTGAGGGTGGCTCTTCCACAAAATACCACGGCCTGGGAGAGTCTATGCTGAAGAAGTAGCGTTAGAAGAAATTTAAGTTTAAAAGATTTGACTCTCCAAAGAAATTTCAATCGTTGTTGATACTTGGCTCTGTTGACTAATGAGTTTGCCGACCACTGGTCTAGGGTTTTGGCAGGATTGGAGTTTGAAACAGACCAGGCCTGAGCTGGCAGAACCTAGTAACCCCAGACAACCCCTGTGAGGAAGGACAGCAAAGCCTTGGGACAGGGATGGTTTTGGCTGGTGGCTCTGGGGCCACAGTAGAGGGATGAGGCCTCATGATAGAAGGACATGAGACACCAAGTTTTCCCAGGTGACCTTGGCTGGGAGAGGCAGAGGGCCCACGAAGGCAGGACAGCCTAGGAGTTAGTGCAGGAGGTCCTGAGCAGAGGGTTGAGAACCAGACTACCTGAGCTCAAAACCCTTCTTGCCACTCCCACTTCCTGCTGTGTGGCCATAGACTGGTCACCCAACCTCTCTGGGCTCCCGTTGTCCCTCTGTAAAACGGGAATAATCACTGAATGCTCCTCCTCAGGTTGTTAGAGAGTCACAGGAGTAACGCACATGAGGCGTTAGCATGGCATCCGGCGTGTGCCGAGCCAGCTAGCTCCGCCAGGCTCGGTGAGCCTGAGAGGGGGCGGTGAAGGATTGAGAAAAGACAGACAAGAGAAGAAAGCTGGGTCTCGGCGGGTCGCTGTCCTCTCTGATGGAGAGCTAGCGACAGCGCCACAGCCCGGAAGCCGTGTCTTTATTTTACAGCCAGATTCCGAGGCAAAGTACGTAAAGGCAAGTGGTCAAGATGTTTACAACACTCTCGTGGGTTTTGAGAATCTGCTCAATGACATGCACCTGAATTCTATCAAGCCCACGTCACTCAGCCACGTGGGGCCTCAGATTCGGACCATAGGTTCAAGCTTACAGCGATAGCCTTTGGCTCTGATTGTGCCAGAGGGCTCTGCCCTCCAGGCTGGGACTGCCCGTGGCCATGAGAGGACTGTGCCCTCTCATTAGTCCGAGGCTTGAGCCTGTTGTCCAAACACTGTGGCTGCTCTCCACGCTGGCGCACTCAACTCTAATGGTCCTGCGGTGATTTATCGCCATGGCGAGCCTCCTCGCTGTGCTCGGCACACAGTGCCCTCCCACTGACCTGGGGAGATAATGGGGGTAAAGCACCTGGCACGCTGCTTGGTACACAGTAGGTGCCCAGTAAGTGGGGCTCTTATTAACATTAGCGATGGTCTCCACAGCAGCCCTTCAGGGTAGGGTGGACCCCATCCTCCAAACTTACTCGGAGCCCCCGGGGAGCCAGCTGCTCAGGCGGGACAGAAGCACACGTATGTGCATGTGCAGGGTGGGCAGGTTGTCCGCTGTGATTGCGTGGCGGGCTGGGCCTCCCCCAGGGCCAGTGAGTGGGGGTGGAAGGGGAGCCTGTGGTAGAAGCCAGGTTTGGGGGGAAGAGGGTATCAGTCAGGCTGACTATGCGGCTGTAACCACCCCCAGATCTCAGTGGCTTAAAACAATGGGGGTCCTGTCTCGCCCACTCTGAACATGTGTATGTCAGCGGCAGGCCACCTGGGGCTGTGTCTCCTGCACCCCGGGACTCGGGGGCACACACCAGACACATCTTGCCGATTGCTGGTTTCTGCAGCAGAGGGACAAAGAGCTCCTGACCTGTGCCGTCCAGTACGGCAACCCCTGGCCTCTGTGGCTACTGAAATGTAAATGAATGAAAATTAGGTAAAATTTAAAAGTTAGCTCCTCAGTCACGCTAGCCAGCCGCCAGCCGCGTTCCCTCCCAGTGCTCAGAGCTGCCTGTGGCTGGTGGCTGGCGGCTGCTGAGCGGGACAGCAGCTGCAGGACACTCGGTCTCAGAGAAGTTCTGGGAGTGCACGCTTCCCAAGTCCCTCACCACCGTTCAGTGCCGCAGCCTGGCACTGACTCAGGTCCCTCTTTTCCCACGTCCCATGGAAGCCGGGAATGCCTACAGGTGGGAGAATCGGAAATGAGTTCTCACCTAACGATACGGGTTCTTGAAACAGTTGCAAAACGATTTATAACAAAACGAATTAGAGGCTCATGGATAGGAACTGGTTAGGTTCCCGCGGCATCTCATCAACATTATAAAGAAATGAAAAATGAATGAAACGTTAGTTGAGGGCCTGCTGTAGTTGGGGGACAGCATAACGACCGCCAAAGAGTGGGTCCTGGGTCAGAGAGCAGAAGGGGGGACCCCCATGGAGGGGAGAGAGAGAACTAGAGAGGAACTAGCTTCCCAAGCCCAGGCCTTGCCCCTGAGGAATATGGTGGCCGAGGCGCCGAGGGCCTAGTGGAAGGGTGAGGGAGGCAGCGGAGGGGTTCAGGGGAGACTTCCAGGCGAGCTCCCTCTGGTCAGGGGCCCTGAAGACCCCCCGGAGGTGAGGGCTGGGACTCCCCTGGGCGGAGCGCGGAGAGGCAGGCTGATGTGTGCCCAAGGCTGGCACTGTGCTGGGCTGAGGTGGGCATGGCTGAGCTGACCTCTCAAGGACCCTCGTCCATGAGGGACTTGGCCCAGAAACCTGCTCGCCCTCCCCCGCCTTTCCTGTCCACTCCAGCTAAATGGATCAGAAGGAAAACGTCTGTTTGATTTTAATCTCAACGCAGGACACTGGAGATTACATTTTCCACGGAAAATGTCAGCCGCTGCCTAAAATAGGACTTCGGCGAAAATGCTAGAAAGTGTATTTTTAGGTTCTATGTTTCCCTCCTGGGTTCCTGCAGCCAAACCATCCGGGGCTGCCTGATACTCTTCACGGTCTGGCTGCCAGGTGCAGGCCCCGGATCTTCCAAACAGGTGGTCCGCGAGGAAAATGATGGGCGGGCACTTGAGCCCAAAACAGGTGGACAATGCAAAGACCGGTGTCCAGGAGGAGGGAGGGGGAGGAAGAGGAAGGGGGAGAGGAGGAGGAGAGCCAGCCTGGGGTGGGGCCTCAGAGTCTGACCCAGCTCCTGAGCGATGCCGGTGCTGCTGGCCCAGCCTGTCCTCCAAGGAGCAGGGACAGGGAGGCAGGGCTTAGGCAGGCTGGGCCTCCGGGAGCTGAGCGTGCAGGGTCCCCCCTGCCTGGCTGCTGTGCCTTGTCCAAGGGAAGCCCTGGGGGGTGTGGGGCTCAGACCTCGTCCTGGTGCAGCAGGTGCATCAGAGGCAGCCCAAGTCCATGTTCAAAATTCGAGGAGTCGGGGTGGGGGACATTGATCAGGACTGGGCAGCCATGGAGAAGGAGCCACCTCGGGGTCCCTCTGTGACTGGGGGAGGGGCTCTAGCCTGGAGGCTCTGGAGGGACTCTCCTGGCTGGTCTTGTCCTGGGGGAGCCAGGCCACACCAGACTGTGCTCAGAGGGGGGATGGGGGGGTGGGAGGTGATGGGGGGACGTGGTGTGGGGGTTGTGGAGTCCATTCTGTGACTCCAGAGAGCTGTGGGCATGTCTCAACCATCGTGGGGGTCCAGGTGGGCACAGAGGGAGGGGCCCCACTGCTTAACCCAATGTCTCTTGTCTCCACATGGCTCCCACGGCTGCTGGATCCTGCAGAGCTCCCGACCGAGGAAGGTGAGGCGTGCGCCAGGGCATTTGTGGGTGACATCCTTGGGCCGTTCGTGGTCACGTGTGTCCTCCCCTCCCCGGGCACAGTGAGGCCCTGCCGAGCCCCCGGGCATCGCCCACCTGCGCCTCTCCCGGCCTCGGGCTCTGCCTCGGAATGGTGAGGGTGGGGGTGGGGGCGGGAGAGCAGGCCCGGCGGTCTCCGAGGCTGTCCCAGCTCCGCGTGGGGGCAGGCCAGCTGGTCAGGGCCTGGGCCTCACACGTGTTCCTGTCCCAGGGAAGTCCCTGTGGGAACTGGTGCTGGAGCAGTTCGAGGACCTGCTGGTGCGGATCCTGCTGCTGGCCGCCCTGGTCTCCTTTGTAAGTGGGGCCCCGTCCCCCAGCCTCAGGCAGCCCGTGGGAGGCGGGGAGCCTGGGCGGAGCAGTGCCCAGAGTCCCAGGCTCCGAACACAGGGCTGTCCTCCCCGCCGCTGGCACCCCTGGGCCCCTGCCCGCCTGCCCTGCTCAGAGGTCACTTCCCCTGTGAACCCTCGCAGCCCCCACTGCACCCCACTCCCATCTGTCCCCCCGGCTGCCAGCCCCTGCCCCTGCCCACTTTAGCTCAGGTTCCTCAGCCTCAGCAATACGGACATCTGGACCAGCTGATCTTTGCTTGGGGGCGGTCTTAGGCACCCCTGGCCTCCACCCACCAGGTCCAGTGGCACCCTCTGTTGTGACAAGCAGGTCCCCAGAGGTTGCCAAATGTCCCCAGGAGACACCGTCACCCTGGTTGAGAGCCCCTCTGGCTCCCTGTGCCCTCAGAGGTCTTCAGGCCGGAACCTCTTGCCACCCCCCGGGGCTGCTGCCTCCCTTTGCTCTTGCCCCTGCCCGCTGCCCGGGCCCCTCCTGGACCCAGGGGGCCATGGGGTCGGGATGGAGTGGGGAGGGGACAGTGGCTGTCACTGGGGACTGAGCAGCAGAGACCCGAGGCTGGTGCAGGCACATGGCTGCCCGGAGGGAGACCTGGCCCTGTGACTGGGAGAGGAGGAGCAGCAGGGGCCCTGTGGGACTGACCCTTCCCCTCCAGCCAGCTGTGTCTGGCTCTCCTGGCCGCTCCCTGTGCCTGTGGAGACTGAGGACTCTTACCGAGGAGAAAGTCTACCCTAAAACGGCTGAGCTGAAAGGGCGCTGGTACCGACGGACCCCCTGAGGCAGTGGAGGGGAGTGACCAGGTCCCAGTTAGGCCGAGGATGTGGGAGTGAGACGTGAACCGGGCCTCCTGCTTCAGGCCCGGGCTCTGGCTGGGATCTGTGTCTGGCCACCGGCCTCTGGGTGGGTGGGAGCCTGAAGCGGGGTCAGCTGGGCTTGCTCAAACAGACGGGGGGGTTTCTGACTCCGGAGGTCTGGGGTGGGCCCCGAGAATCGCGTTTCTAGCAAGTTCCCAGGTGGTGCTGCTGCTTGTAGGGGTGGGGGGGGGGGGGGCCACGCTTGGAAAACCGCAGCGAGGCAGACAGTGAGGCCCGCCGCTGTCAGCTGTGCAGTGGGCCCACGGCCCTGAGAGCTGGCGGTGGGACTGGGCTGTGGTGGTCGCTACCCACAGAGGCTGCGCGCCCGAAGCCACGCCTTCTCCCAGCGGCCCTCTCCCAGGTCCTCCCCCCCAGCCCCCCCCCCCCCCCCCCCCCCCCCCCCCCCCCGGCATCTTCCCCCAAAGCGGGGAGCAGACAGGACACCCGCGCACAGAGGAGGTGGTCAGCAGAGCCTGGCCCACAGCAGAGCCCCCGCTCACCAGCTTGGGTCCCGGCAGGTGCTGGCCTGGTTCGAGGAGGGCGAGGAGACCATGACGGCCTTCGTGGAGCCGCTGGTCATCGTGCTGATCCTGGTGGCCAACGCGGTCGTGGGCGTGTGGCAGGTGGGAGCCACGGGGGTGGGGCTGGGCTGCTGGGGGTGACCTCTCCAGCTCCATCCCGAGCCCCGAGGATGTCCCTCCAGGAGGGGGGCCTGCTGAGGCCGGGAGTACAGACCGCGCCTGCCCCCCCCCCCCCTCGTGCTGCAGGAGCGCAACGCCGAGAGTGCCATCGAGGCCCTGAAGGAGTACGAGCCCGAGATGGGCAAGGTGCTGCGCTCGGACCGCGCCGGCGTGCAGAGGATCCGCGCGCGGGACATTGTGCCCGGGGACATCGTGGAGGTGGCGGGTGCGTTGGGGCCCCTCTGCCTCAGGGGCGAGGCCGTGAGCCCATCCCTCTCTGCGCTCCCGTCTCTTGCTGTGTATGTAGCTCTCTCCTCAGCTCTTGGCCCAAACCTGCTGGACAGGTGAGGCCAGAGGCCAGAGGCCAGGGCCTCCCTCCCTGAGGAATCCCAGCTGGGATCCTGCCTCCCAGCCCCAGCCTTGGGTCCTGGGCGCCCTCCTGGCTTTCGGGGGGGGGGGTGCCCAAAGCCACCCTCAGCCCAGCCCTTCTCCCTCCGCAGTGGGAGACAAAGTGCCTGCCGACCTCCGCCTGGTGGAGATCAAGTCCACCGCGCTGAGAGTGGACCAGTCCATCCTGACAGGTGAGGCCGGGGGCTGTGCCGAGCGGGGCTGGGTCAGGGGGCGTGGGTGTCTGCACGTGGGGCTTCTCATCTCTGACTCCATGAGCAGGTGAGTCCGTGTCCGTGACCAAGCACACAGATGCCATCCCGGACCCCAGGGCTGTGAACCAGGACAAGAAGAACATGCTGTTTTCTGTAAGTCCGCGGCCCTCTGCCTGGACAGTCTATACTAATGAAAGGGTAATATACTAATGAGACTGGGAGACCTTGCAGGAGACCTTCCGGACATCCTTCCGGACAAAGCCACGGTGGCAGGACCGAGGCCAAGGAGGTTAGGGGTGATCAGGCCAGGAGGGGAGGGCAATTGGGGGTGATCAGGCTGGTGGAGGGGCAGTTGGGGTGAGCATGCCAGCAGGGAGGGCAGTTGGGGGCAAGCAGGTCGGCAACAGGGGGAGGTTGGGGGTGAGAAGGCTGGTGAGGGGGCAGTTGGGGGTGAGCAGGCTGGCAGGTAGAGTGGTTAGGGGCGATCAGGCAGGCAGGCAGGCAGGTGAGCAGTTAGTTCTGAATTGTGAGAGGGATGTCCAACTAAACCGGCAGTCAGACATCCCCCAAGGGGTCCCAGATTGGAGAGAGTGCAGGCCAGGCAGAGGGACAACCAACCCCCCACCCCCCAATGCACAAATTTCATGCACTGGGCCACTAGTGATAATAGAAAGAATAACATTTAGATGAATCAGTTAAAACCCTCATTGATTATCAACAACACAGATAAGTTTGTAGTGAAATAATAGCTGTGCCTGTGTTAGTTTATTTAATCTTCACAAGACACCACCTTTGTTATCTGCATTTTCCAGCAAGGAAACAGGCACAGAGATGTTAGGTAAGTGGCCCAAGGTCACACAGCCAGTGACTGGCAGGGCTGGGATGTGAACTTAGACATTTCCAACTCCAGAGTGTTTCCTCTCACCTGCTAGGTTTATCCTGCCTTAAACGGGAGAGGGGTCGAGTTTGCCTATAGTCATTCAACGGAGAATCTTCTAGAGCACATGTGTCAAACACAAGGCCCGCGGGCCAAATCCAGCCCGCCAGGCCTTGCAATGTGGCCCGCACCGCGCTGTCATCACTGCACTCCGCTGTCAGTTTATGACATTGTCAGTTTATGACTGTTCAGTAAACCATTCGGCCCGCGATTTAGGCTGGATTTTAGATTTTGGCCCCTTCTCTGATTGATTTCGACACCCCTATTCTAGAGGAAGAGGGTTGCTAAATGGTGGAGGATGGCAGGAATAGTCATTTCTTCTCGGGGCAAACCAACCCCCCACGTCACGATGTTAGCCCCCGCCCCTGCTCTTTTCAGGGAGATTGATGGATTCAACTCTGGGGAGTGGCCTTCCCTTGGGGCTCAGAGGGACCTAACTAGTGATGCTCCTGGGCTGCCCAGAAACAGCCTGAGGCCGAGCACAGAAGCCACAGGGCAGGGATGGCTCAGGTCGGTGGGCAGGCCCAGGGCATCAAGTGGCAGAAGCCGGAGAATGACCTTCACCCAGCGCTCTCCGGAGGACAGTGCCCCGCCTCGAGGCAGTGAAGCCTTGGAGTGGGAGGGGACTCTGAGGGTGTTAAGTGTTGAGTGTTAAGCAGGTCGCTCTGGCTCACTGAGGCCATTCCCTCAGCGGAGGGCCTGCCCGTGGGGGAGGGGCTGCAGGCTCCGGGCAGAAGAGGGGCCGAGGCTGCCGCCAGCACCCCCTCGCTCCGTCCTCCGCGCAGCCGCCCGCCTGAGGGGTACTGAGCCCTGGGCCTCCGGGAGCAGCCGCCGTGGGCCTCTGCCGGACCATTTTCCAGGAGAGGACATGGAAGGTCAAGGCCGGCCGCCCTGGCACCGGCCCCTGAAGTCCTGGCTGCCCAGGATTTGACTTGGGCCTTGGAAATGGGTGGACGTACGGCCAAGTTTTCCGGGTTCTTTCGTAAACGTGTACGGGAGGTTCACCTGTGACCACAGTCCGTCACATTCCCGCGTGGCCGCTTGGTTGTGTATGGATCTTACTTTGATGGGCTGGTGCGGTGCTGTGCTGGTTGATCATACGGTCAACATTGGCCTGGCGCCCGGGAGGTGTGGCTCAGTGGCCGAGCGCCGACCCGTAACCCAGGAGGCCATGGTTCGATTCCCGGTCAGAGTGATCCCCAGTAGAGGGTGTGCAGGAGGCAGGTGATCGATGATTTTCTCTCATCATTGATGTTTCCATCTCTCTCTCTCCCTCTCCCTTCCTCTCTCTGAAATAAATAAAAGCATAGCGTTAACAATATTGGCCTGGAGCTTCCTCTGTGCCAGGCCCCAGGGTAGGCACTAGGGATATGGCGCTGAACAAAACCCCTGGCATCGTGGAGCTGGCACTGTCACGGAGGGGAGGTGGCAGCAGTAATGGCACTGTATAGCTGCGTACGTCCAGGAGCGCTGAGCGACAGGGAGAAAGAGAGCCACTCGGGGGATAAGAGTCCCACCCTGCAGGGGCAGGGGTGCTGGGCCCTTTCCCGGGGCTAACCAGCGCCCCCCTCCTCCCTGGCAGGGCACCAACATCGCCTCGGGCAAGGCCGTGGGTGTGGCCGTGGCCACGGGCCTGAGCACGGAGCTGGGGAAGATCCGGAGCCAGATGGCGGCCGTGGAGCCCGAGCGGACGCCGCTGCAGCAGAAACTGGACGAGTTCGGGCGGCAGCTGTCCCACGCCATCTCCGTCATCTGCGTGGCCGTGTGGGTCATCAACATCGGCCACTTCGCCGACCCGGCGCATGGCGGCTCCTGGCTCCGGGGCGCCGTGTACTACTTCAAGATCGCCGTGGCCCTGGCCGTGGCCGCCATCCCCGAGGGCCTCCCGGCCGTCATCACCACGTGCCTGGCGCTGGGCACGCGGCGCATGGCACGCAAGCACGCCATCGTGCGGAGCCTGCCCTCCGTGGAGACGCTGGGCTGCACCTCCGTCATCTGCTCCGACAAGACGGGCACGCTCACCACCAACCAGATGTCCGTCTGCCGGGTGAGTGTCCCCCGCCGGCGGGGGGTCCCACCGGTGCTGCCCTCTGGTGTTCGGCGGGCGCCATTTGGCTCCTCTCTGGGTCTTGCCCTGGCTCCTTGTTGGCCGGGGGTGGAGGACAGAGCCTGTAGGATGCCCCCTGGTGGGGAACAGAGTCAGGTCTTCGAGAGGCAGAGTAGCATCGTCTGGCCGGACTCGTGTCACCAGGCAGGTCATTGCCCACCTGGGAACCTCAGTTTCCTCATCTGAAGCCTGGGTATGTCAGCCCTGCCCGGTCGCCATCAAGGACCCAGGCCAGGGTCAAGTACAGCCTTGAGGCGTCTGAGCCAGGCTGGGCCCGGACCCAGGCTCTATCCTGTTCTCCCGTGACTCGCTATGGGCAACGCCCGTCATCAGATCCGCCGGCTCCACTGTCCCGGGAAGAGCCAGAGCAGGAATTATTCATTCCCTGCAACCCGATCCCAGATCCCGGCCCTGCTGCCCACATGCTCCCGGGATTCCGGCTGGGGCTCTGGCAGGTGCAGAGGGCAGACGGGTGGGTGAGGTGATGGTGAAGGTTGTGGGTTTCCCACCTGTCTCAGGTCCGCCCCCCTTCCTCCCCCAACACTCCTGCCCCCCCTCTGCTCCCACAGCCTGCCCACTGGGCCTTGGCCACCCGGGCTCTGGGTCTGAGACTTCAGAGCCCTATGGAAGCCCATCGGAGGCCGCCGCAGGGGAGGGGCCACCTGACCCGCTAAACTCCCTAGTGGGACTTCATTGGAACGGTGTCCTCGACTGAGAAGCACAGGGCAGGACAGGTGTAGAGGCCTTACGGGCTGAGAACCCCGACTTCGTAGGGCTCTGCTGGCTGTGGCTGGAGGGCTGCCCGGGAGCAGGGAGGGGCGTGTGAAGGAAGGGGCATTGATGGAGCACCTGCTGGATGCCGGCTGGCCATTGGTGTGGGAATGTGCGGCCAGGCGGTCTCCAGGAAGCAGGAACTGTCGCCCTGGCTGAGCCGGCTGGCAGGCAGGACATGGGCTGCCCAGGGCCGGGAGGGGCCCGTCTCCGCGAGGCACAGGCAGGGGCTGGGGGACCCAGCAGGCCCTCTGGGCGGAGCTCACTGTGTGTGGACACCATTGGGCAGAGGGTCTGTGCCCCAGAACAGGCTGTGGGGTTTCTCTCTTGGAGGCCAGGAACCCATCCCCTTGAGGGGAAAGAAGAGGCAGCTGGATGCTGGTCCCACTTCCTCTCCAAGTCACCCGTGGAGGGACAGGCTCAGGGCTCAGCCAGGGGTCACCCTGCAAGACGGCAGGACCCGGGCCTCCTGCCCCAGCTCAGGGCATATCAGGCTCCCAGCGGCCCCCAGAACATTGAGGAGTCTGCTGTAAACCCCTCAGGGGTCTAGAGCCACGGTGTGCCACTCTGTTGACTAATGAGTTTGCCGACCCCTGGGATAGGGGCTTAATCACAAGGAACAACAACAGCCTGTAATGATTGGAATCAAGGGTCTAGGTCAGTGGCGGGCAAACTCATTAGTCAACAGAGAGGCAAACTGCGGCTCGCAAGCCGCATGTGGCTCTGGAGCCGCAGTTTGTCGACCACTGCTCTGGACACAGCTGGGCAGAGCAGAGGTTCCCGCCTCAGCCTGGGCTCTGTACTACACGCAGCCTGTAAGCCTGTGGGGGGGGGGGGGAGGCGGTGGCTCCCATGGGGGCCCACAGGACCCCAGCCTGGGGCCAGGCTTTGTTCAGACTGGCTGCCGGGGAGGAGGGAAGAGGGAGGAGGGAGGTGAGGGCCCCTCTCAGCAGGCTCCTGTGCTCCCGTCCTCAGATGTTCGTGGTCGCTGAGGCAGAAGCTGGCGCGTGCCGCCTGCACGAGTTCACCATCTCCGGCACCACCTACACCCCGGAGGGCCAAGTGTGAGTGCCGGGCGAGGGGCCGTGGGGGCGGGGCTTCCCGGCGCAGGGCCAGGCCTGCCCTGGTGCTGACCGCCCGGCTCCTCAGGCTGCAGGGGGAGCAGCCGGTGCGCTGCGGGCAGTTCGATGGGCTGGTGGAGCTGGCGACCATCTGTGCCCTGTGCAACGACTCCGCCCTGGACTACAACGAGGTGGGCCGCTGCTCCGTGTTACCGTCTCCCCGGGACAGACCTCCTCCCAGGGTCTCAGCGCTCCCAGGGCGGGTGGCACCTGCCCAGGAGCACTGCCACCCCTACACACACACACACACACACACACACACACACACACACACCAACTGCTTTCTCGACTGGATGTGGAACCCTGGGCCTCTTGGACTGTGGGGGTCTGTAATGTCATGGGCTGCAGGGCCAGGGAGGGTGTCTAAAGCAGAAGGCACGGCCCAGGGAAGGCGAACAGACTGACCACACCAGCCTGGAGAGATGTAGCGTGAGTGCCCCTCCCGGTGGCTGGCAGGCGGCTGCTCCTGTGTGCGGGGAGGGACATGGCCACACCAGGCCAGGCCCGATGCCAGGCTGAGGCCAGTCGGTAGCCACCGAAGGGCTTTCGCCAGGGGAGTGGCAGGGTCAGATTTGCCTTTACAAATGCCACCCAGGCTTCTGTGTTGAAGATAGAACAGGCAGGGCAGGACTGGAGCCAGGGAGCCTGAGGTGGTCACCCAGGCCAGGGAGCTGCTGGCCGTGGCCTCAGGGAAGAGGGAGGGCCGGAGAGAGACTGAGGAGCCAAGGTCCTGGGACTTGGTCACTGGCTCGATGAACAAGAGGTGGAAGTCAGGGCAGCTTCCCGGCTGGGACTGTAACTATAGTGACTAAGGCAGCATCTCCAGGGAGAGGAGAGGTGGCCTGACGGTCCCCGAAGGGCTAAGTCCAGCGGGCAGCACCTGGACAGGTGGGCTGGGAGCTCAGGGGGGCTGGGAGCTCAGGGGGGGCTGAGAGGTTGGAGGCGGTCTCGGCTGGCTGGGCTCCAGCATTTGAGATCACGTGAAGGGTGGTGGAGGCAGGGCCACGTGAGACCTCTGGAAGAAGTGAGAGGGAAGGAGCAGTATTTACAAGGAGGAAGGAGTTGGGAAGGAGGCTGAGGAGGAGCCAGGAGAAAGGGGCGGAGGGCAGGGAGGTTACAAGGCGGGCTTAGAGCTCAGGGGAGAGGTCTTGGTGCCGGAGAAGGGAGGGTCAGAAGGGAAGGTGAGAGTCAGCGCCAGATCCCACTCAGACCCCAGGCTAGCTGGGCTGGGGAGGGCCCACAGGTCTGATGCCAAAGAGGCCACAGGTAAACGGGCAGAGGGAGCTCCAGGGGCAGGAAGGGGGGGGGCGTAGGGGAGGTGAGGCTGGGAGCCCTCTGGGGGCCTTACCCCTGTGCCCCTGGCCCCTTACCTTACCTTACCTCTTCCCTTACCCCTGTGCCCCGGCCCCGCCAGGCCAAGGGCGTGTATGAGAAGGTGGGGGAGGCCACGGAGACGGCGCTGACCTGCCTGGTGGAGAAGATGAACGTGTTTGACACCAGCCTGCAGGGCCTGTCCCGGGTGGAGCGAGCCGGCGCCTGCAACGCGGTGAGCGGGTGGGGTGGGCCTCCTGGGCACCCGGGGAGGGGTGAGAGGCGGACACAGCCCCGGGAGGCTTCTGGGAGGAGGAAGGACCTCAGACCCTCGTGCTGCTTGGCCGGGAAGAAAATGGAGGAAAACGCCGAGTGAGGCCAGAGACTCGGGGTTGGGAGGCGCACAGCCTGGCGGGGAAGTGGCCACTCGATGGCACTTCTGGGGCTGGAGAGGGAGAGGGAGGCCTCCGACGCCCGGTCAGAGGAGAGACGCCGCCGTCCCTCCACTGCAAGGGGCTCCGTAGGGGGCTGAGCAGCTGGCGAGAAGGCGGGAACGTCGCTGGCTCTGCCCTCCAGCCCTGACCCGCCCGGGCCCCACAGGTCATCCGCCAGCTGATGCGGAAGGAGTTCACCCTGGAGTTCTCCCGAGACCGCAAGTCCATGTCGGTGTACTGCACGCCCACCCGCCCCGGCCCAGCGGCCCAGGGCAGCAAGATGTTTGTGAAGGTGCGAGCTTCCCCCTGGCGGGGGCCTCTCTGTGCTGGGGGCCCTGGGGGCCCTGGTCTCCCGTCCTCTGAAGAGCACAGGCTGCAGCTGAGGGGGACTAAGGGAGGCGTGAGGCCCACCGTCCAGCAATGGCCCCGGGACCAGGGTGGCTGCCTGCCTGGGGCGGGAAGGGGGGGGCGGTGCTGGGAGCGGATCCAGACGTGGTGGAGGTGCAGCCAGGGATGGGGCTGAGGCGTGCCCCTCCCCATGGTCCCAGCTCTGGGCTGAGAGGCACCGTTTGGCCACACGACCTTGGGGTCACCCAGGCTGTGCTGTGGAGCTCGGTCTCCCCATCTGAATAGCAGGGCTGGGCTGGAAGCCCCGTGCCTCTGACTGGGGTGTGGAGGTGGGTGGTGCTCCTTCCCAGAGAGAGAGGAACCCGCCCCATCCCACCCAGACGTCTGCCGCAGCACCTCCTGCCGCTGCTTCGGAGCCTGGAGGAGGAATCGCAGCCCTGACATTCCCTGCGGTGGCGCTCGGCCCCTGTGGGGACAAAAGGCCTCTGTGGGCGTCTTGGAGAGCGCAGCCCGCCTTTGGGGAGAGGGAGAAGCACTGATGGAATGTTCAGGGCGATTCCCAGGCGTGGGGGGAGGTCTGAGGTGCAACCTCGGGGTCACTGAGGAGCCTGCCACCCCCAGGTCACCTTCTCAGAGCCAGCCCTCCACACCCTCAGCGTGGCTCCATTCTGGCCCGAGCAGGGCCCAGCCTGCCTCCTGCTGCTGAACCCCCTACAGAATTGGGGTCCCCCTTTCTCCCAAAATGCTGCCGTCAGCGCAGGCCCATGGCGGCCATGACCCGCCCATCCCCTTGGGGTCTTCTCACCAGGGGCCCCTCGGTCCCCACCCTGAGCTTCCAGAGGAGATTCTGGGCCTTGCTTGGCTGTGTGTCCCCTCGGGTGGCCTCTCCCCATATCGGGGCCTCTGTTTCCTCGGTCGGGAGGGAGGGAGGAGCGGGGTCCTGACTGACAGAGCTGCCCCTCCCCATGCTGCAGGGGGCTCCGGAGAGTGTGATCGAACGCTGCTCCTCAGTCCGAGTGGGGAGCCGCACAGTACCCCTGAGCGCCACCTCCAGGGAGCAGATTCTGGCCAAGATCCGGGACTGGGGCTCGGGCTCGGACACGCTGCGCTGCCTGGCGCTGGCCACGCGGGACGCGCCCCCGAGGAGGGAAGACATGCAGCTGGACGACTGCAGCAAGTTCGTGCAGTACGAGGTGCGTGCCCGCGGCCCGGAGCATGTGTGTGTGTGTGTGTGTGTGTGTGTGTGTGTGCAAAGGGGGGGGCAGGCGTCTGCCCGCAGCAGCTGCGCGGGCAGCCAGGGGAGGAGGGGCCCGGCCCCACCGGCCTCTGCCCCTCCCTGCAGACGGACCTGACCTTCGTGGGCTGCGTGGGCATGCTGGACCCTCCGAGGCCGGAGGTGGCCGCCTGCATCGAGCGCTGCCGCCGGGCGGGCATCCGCGTGGTCATGATCACGGGGGACAACAAGGGCACGGCCGTGGCCATCTGCCGCCGGCTGGGCATCTTCCAGGCCGCGGAGGACGTGGTGGGCAAGGCCTACACAGGCCGAGAGTTCGACGACCTCGGCCCCGAGCAGCAGCGCCAGGCCTGCCGCACCGCCCGCTGCTTCGCCCGCGTGGAGCCCGCGCACAAGTCCCGCATCGTGGAGTTCCTGCAGTCCTTCAACGAGATCACCGCCATGGTGAGGCCTCCGCGGGCGCCGGGGGAGGGGGGCTGCGGGGGGCGGGCTGGGCGGGGGGGGCACAGGCCACGCGGCCGGAGGGAGCCACCGTGAACCCCTGCCTCGGCTCCATTCTTACTTTCCCCGGCGTAGTCTGACCCACACATCTCCACACCAAGGCACATGGAGGTGACGGGACCGCGGAGCTCCTCTGCCCGCCATCCAGGTGCTGCCAGTCACCTTCTGCTGTCGTGGCTTTGGCGCGTACCTGTCCGTTGGTCCCTCCTCAGCCCATCTTGGTTAGATGCCTTTCTGAGTTGTAGGCATCCGCACCCTTCGCCCTCACGTGCTTCAGAACGCATGCTCAGAGAGCAGTGCTTGCGGCTCCATCTTTCTCCTTTTTTTTTTTTTTTTTAAATATATTTTATTGATTTTGTACAGAGAGGAAGGGAGAGAGATAGAGAGCTAGAAACATCGATGAGAGAGAGTCATCGATCAGCTGCCTCTTGCACACCTCCTACTGGGGATGTGCCCGCAACCAAGGTACATGCCTTTGACCAGAATCGAACCCGGCTCCCTTCAGTCCCCAAGCCGACGCTCTATCCATTGAGCCAAACCGGTCTCAGCTCTTTCTCCTTTTTAAGGTAAAACGTGCATGCAGGGAAATGCACACGTGTTAGGCATGCCGTTCCTTTGGTGAGTGCTGGCAAATGACACGCCCGTGTCATCCAAACCCGTCCGGGGAGCACTGCCATCAGTGCTCCTCCTGCAGGCCCCTCGCCCGAAACAAGCAACAGGCAGCCGCTGCGCTGATTTCTTCTCCAAGGCAGTTCTGCCCGCCCTGGATTTTCACAGGAATGGAGTCACACAGCATGGACCCCTCTGTGTCTGGCTTCTTCCTCTGGAGATGTATCCGTGTTGCTGAGGTTACAGTAGATGATTGCTTTTTAAAAAATTATTGATTTTTTTTTTTACAGAGGGGAAAAGAGAGGGAGAGATTCAGAAACATGGATGAGAGAGAAACATCTATCAGCTGCCTCCTGCACGCCCCCTACTGGGGATGTGCCCGAAACCAAGGTACATGCCCTTGACCGGAATCGAACCTGGGATCCTTGAGTCTGCAGGCCGATGCTCTATCCACTGAGCCAAACTGGTTAGGGCAATGATTGCTTTTTAAATTGTTGAGTAGCATTCCATTGTGTGACTACACCACAGTTTATTCGTTCCCCTGTGCATGGACATGGGGTGTGAGCCCAGTTTTCTCTCTCATTTTTTTTTAATATGTGTTTTTATTGATTTCAGAGAGGAAGGAAAAGGGAGAGGGGGAGAGAGATAGAAACAGCAGTGATGAGAGAGAATCATTGACCAGCTGCCTCCTGCACGCCCCCTACTGGAGATCGAGCCTGCAACCTGGGCATGTGCCCCTCTCATTCTTAATTGCTGACCCATTCATCAACCCTGTATCACTTTTGACTGAGACCTCGTCCCTGACCTAGCCTCTGCTATTAATTTTGACCTCAGCCTAACCCAGTCCTTTACTTTCACCTTAATCCTGACCTGTGGCTCAGCCTGGACTTGGATATTGAACTGGGCACCAACCTTGACTTGATTACTTGAAGCCTTATTCTTGACTGAATTCTTGACCTTGACCTTGACCATCTGAATTTGATTCTTTACTTTTAGCTCAACCCTGGTATGTGTTTCAGTTTTTACTTGGACCCTGACCTGATCCCTGACATTGATCTTGATTTCCCCAACCCAATACTTCATGTTGACTTCCACTTTGATCTGGCTTCCAATCTTGACTTTGACTAAATGCCAACTTCGACCATCACATCACTCCTGATATGGGCCATAGCCTTGATTTGGCCTCTAACTTTGACTTGACCTCTACCTTAATCTAATTTTTAATCTTGAGCCTGAGTCCAGTCTTGACCCTGACCTTCCCCTTGACTACAGTACTTACCTGGTCCTTGACCTGAGCCACAACCTTGACCTCATTTCTGACTTGCCCTTAACTTTGTCCTTAACAGAAACTTTATCTTCTGCTCTCCATCCAAACTAAATTTCATCCCCACCCTCATTGTTGACCCACGCTCCTGCCCATCCCCACCTCACCATCTCCTCTGGCCTTAGACCTGGTCTGCTCCCCAACTTTGTCCTTCCCGTCCCTTCAGCCTCATCCTCAGCCCCGTTTCTAAGCTCGTGACCCCACATTTGTTCCGTCCAGCTGTCCGCTTCCGTGGGGACATCCTCTGAGCTTGGGGATAGGCTGAGTGGAAGGGAGTTGGGGAGATAGAAGGGAGCGGTTTCAGATGTGAACCCCCCTAACCTGGTCTCCAGACTGGAGATGGGGTGAACGACGCCCCAGCCCTGAAGAAAGCAGAGATCGGCATCGCCATGGGCTCCGGCACAGCCGTGGCCAAGTCGGCAGCAGAGATGGTCCTATCAGATGACAACTTCGCCTCCATTGTGGCTGCGGTGGAGGAGGGCCGGGCCATCTACAGCAACATGAAGCAATTCATCCGCTACCTCATCTCCTCCAACGTGGGCGAGGTCGTCTGGTGAGGCTCCGCCCCCTCTTCCCAGCCCTCTGGACCTGGGAAGCGCCTGTTCCTGGGATGGGGCTGCTGGGACGGAGGAGCATGTGACTTGCCCTGGCTGGGGCCTTCCGGGTCTCCCTTCAGGTGGGCCAGGATGGGGACACCGTGTCACTCGAGGCCCTGGTGTACCCAGCCCCCCAAGGAGGTGCCTGAAAAGTCCTCTGTCATCCCTCCAGCCCTAGCCTTCCCACGTTCAGAGTCATGCAAATGGGAGAACTAGCCCCACCTCTGGGCAGTGATGTGTTTGTGTGTGTCCGTGGTGAGTGCGCATGCTGTGTGTGCCTTAGTGAGAAGTGTGTGTGTGTGTGTGTGTGTGTGTGTGCACCTGTGTTCTGTTGCATCTTTGGGGTGAGTACAGGCACAGGGACTTGTGCGGGTGTATAGCTGTGTACACGCTTAGGTTAGCATGTGAGAGATGGCTGTGGAGAATGGGAGCTCATGTTTGCCTGGACACGTGAATTCTGCATCTCTGTACGTGGGGCAAGCGTATAGGTGTATGCTTGTGTTTGTGGGGCTCTATAGCCTGTGCTGGGTGTTTGCTCGTGTCTGTGGACAAATGTGTCTATGCGTGGGCATCACCGACCACCTGTGTATGCCCCAAAGAGGACTCTGTCCTAGCAGAAGAGGCCTGAGGAGCAGCTATGCCTCAGCTCCAGAGCTGGGACGGGGGGAGCCAGGGGGCCCAGTGCGAGGCAGAGCTGTGCACACACCCCTCTCACTAACACACACACACACACACATGCACATACACACACACATATGCACACACACACACGTCAGCACTAGCAGGGCGAGGCTAGGCTGCTGAGGAGGGCGGGAGCTGGGCACTCCATTGGCGGGGGCTGGAGCCTACGACTCTGGTTCCAGCATCTTCCTCACGGCCATCCTGGGCCTGCCCGAAGCCCTGATCCCCGTGCAGCTGCTCTGGGTGAACCTGGTGACGGACGGCTTGCCTGCCACCGCCCTGGGCTTCAACCCTCCAGACCTGGACATCATGGAGAAGCTGCCCCGCAACCCCCGCGAGGCCCTCATCAGCGGCTGGCTCTTCTTCCGGTATCTGGCTATTGGAGGTAAATGGGGGGACCCCAGCTCGCAGTGGGGTTCCGGGAGTCTCCTAAGACCCTTTATCAGGAAGGCTTGCAAACTGCAGACAGTGTGACTCAGCCTGGCTTGTACCAAAAGAAACTGTGTGAGCTCATCTAACTGAAAAGCCTGCTTCAGGCATGGCTGCACCCAGGCCTCAGATTGTAGCAGCACTGGCATATTTTGGCTCTGCCTCAGCTCCACTCTCAGGCAGGTACCTCTGTGGTTGGCAGAATGGCTATGGCAGCTCCAGCCCTCGTGCTTGCTCCATTGCAACCCCAAATTCAATAGGAGAAAGAGCTCGTTATCATACCACTCCCTCGGTAGCAGGATAAAAGTCTGGCCTGTTCTCATTGGTTCACGTTGTCTCACCTGCTTATCTCCTAGCCAGTCCTGTGGCCAGGGCTGTGACACGCCGATTGCCAGTCAGGGCCCACTGCTGGCTCCTGTGGCCTAGAGAGGGGGAGATGGTGACGGGAAGTTACTGGGGAGGGGACAGGGATGCCGGAAAACCACAGCTGTCCGTTGTAGCTGGTTTCCTCCCTCCTTCCCTGCAGTGTACGTGGGCCTGGCCACTGTGGCCGCCGCCACCTGGTGGTTCCTGTATGATGCCGACGGACCTCACATCACCTTCTACCAGCTGGTGAGTGACAGCCAGGGAGCCTGTTGGGGGGATTTCCGAGTTGGAGTTTCAGGGGAAGGGGGTCCAGAACCCCGGGATGGCCCACGGCTGTCCCTTCCCACCCCCATTCACACAGTCAGACATTCACCACCTGGGGAGCCACGCTCAGAGCTGGGGAGCGAAGCTCGGAGGGCAGCCCGGCCCCCGAGTGGACACGAGGCTGTTCCCTCTCTCAGGCTTTCAGTTGGGGGGGACCGGGGGCACGACTGCCCATGAGTGTCTTACCTTTATTGAGGAGCCCCCCAAAGTAGTGAAGGCTCAGAAAGATGAGCCCCTAAAGGATGCAACTTCAGGCAGAGGGTCAAACTGAGGAGGCCAGGAGCCTGCCGGGTTCCTGCCCCCCAACCTATTTCTCAGAGAAGGGACCCCCTGACCTCTCGAAGCCCCCTGGCTGGCAGGTGCACTCACAGGGCTCTCTTAGCTCAGCACAGTTCTGGAAGCAGGCAAGGAGACACCTCAGCCTTTGTCCGTCAGTCTGTCCCTCTGTCTGAGCGGCCAGGGTATCTCCTCTGCTTGCGAGAGCGTTCCGGCGGTTCTGTGGGTTTGTCGTTGAAAGTCGCGATCCGCAGGCACGCGGGATTTCCTCCGGAGTGCCGCCTGTGCTACTTCCCTGCAGACAGAAGATCCTGCGGGAGGGGCCCTGACTCCGGCCCCATCCCTGGAGTGGCAGTGGATCGCCCCGAGGGCAGTGCCAGGGCTGGGCCACCATCACGGCCCTCTGTGGGGAGCCTGTGATTTCAGGGGCTCTCCGCTGTCCCCACCCAGGTTGAGGCAGCCCAGGGACATGTGGGCAGCAGTGTAGGGCATGGGCCCGGCTCTCACCCAGAGGCTGGTGCCCCCAGCCCTCAGGAGGTGGCAGATACTCGGGCACCTCAGCCAGTGGGAGCTCCAGGGTGGAGATGGGGCTGTGCTGACCACCCCTCAGCTGCCTTCTCCCAGAGAGAGATTTGGGGTCCTACATCTCCCAGAGAGAGATGTAGGTCCTTGGAGATTTGGGGTCCGCAGTATAAAGGGTGGTAATAAAGACGGAGCCCCGTCTTTATTACCACCCTTTATACTGCGGACCCCAAATCTCCAAGGACCTACATCACCCCTCCCCACCTCCTGACCCAGACCCACATGTCCAGCTGGCTGTCTCCTCCAGGATACCCCACAGACCCATGACGCTCGCCACTTCCAAAACCAGATCTGTTATCCTCCCCCAAATAATCTCTCTCCTCCCTCCCCATCTCGGGTTCCCTCTCTGCCTGTCACCCAAGCCAGACACCTGGGAGTCACGCCAGGCACATGTTAATTACCCATCGGCCTCCCGTCTTCTCGGTGCCACCTTCCCCACAGTCCTCCCGCCACCCCGGTTCTCCCTTACCCACGTGGCCAGTTAATGGCTGGTGGGCGCCGCCTGTGCCGGGCACAGAGGCCCGGGGCCGTGGCGGTGCCCGCGCAGGCGGCGTCTGCAGAGAGCTCCTGCCTGCAGCCGGAGAGCCTTGGAAACGGGCAGTCACGTGTCAGGGCAGGAAGCCCTGCAGCAGAGACAAGGCAGTGGCAGTGGGACTGAGAGGCGGCCCGGGGTTAGACCTAAGCTAGAACTCTCAGCTCTGGTTGTTGGAGGTTCGGGAGAGGAGCTCAGAGCCCCCGACTTCCTGGAATAAGCCGCCCAAAGGCAGCAGGGTGGTTCGGAGCGCGGAGCACGGAGCACAGAGCATGGAGCACGGAGTGCAGAGTGCGGAGCTGGAGGCAGTGCTCCCACAGGCTGGCTGTGTGACGTGGACTGACAGCTCCTTAGCCTCCAGCTGCCTTCCTCGTCTGTGAAGGGGAGAACCGTCCCTGTCTCACAGCGTGGAGAGGATGGATGGCAAAGTGTTTAGACCCACAGAGCACATATATACATACGTGTTGATTACATTTATGAAGCCCAGAGGAGCCTCGCAGGGCAAGGCAAAAGGGAAATAGAGGCAAAGGCAAGGGGGACGCAGGGCAGTGGCTTCACCCAAAGAAACGGGCCCCCCTTCCCCAGGGGCTCCCCGTGAGCCTGTGTGAGAGTGCCGGGCCCGAGCACCTTCTGAGAAACGGTTTGGAGGCCTTCCTGTGACCCATGACCCGGTCCCGTCGTGTGTGGCAAGTGCTTGCAGGTGAAACCCAGCAGGTCTGCACCCCACCCTGTTGCTCTTGCCTTAAGTACCTCCCCTGTACTTAAGGCAAGAGCAACAGATTCATTGAAACGTGTGCTGTGACTGTTCAGGTTTCCTCCCTGTGCACGCTCAGAAGGGCCAAGAGGGAGGTGTGCCCTGCTCGCGTGCACGTGTGCCCCTGGGCCACTGCGGTGGCCGGAGCGTCTGGGGTGGGTTAAGGTACTATATGTTCAAAGCAAGGAAAACACGCACTTGTCCCAAATCCCGGAGCTAGCTTTTTGGGAAAATCACTTTTGACATAAGACTCTCTTTTTACTTATTTATTTTATTTAAAAAAAAAAATTGTTAATCCTCTCCCAAGGATATTTTTTCCATTGAGCTTTTTTTTTTTTTTTTTTTTTTTTTTTTTGAGAGAGAGAGAGAGTAGAAGTGGAGGAGGGGCAGAGAGAGAAACATTGTTGTAAGAGAGGCACGTGAATCGGTTGCCTCCCGCACGAGCCCTGAATGGGGTGGGGATCGAACCTGTAACCCAGGTACATGCTCTTGACCGGATATCCAACCCTTGACCCTTTGGTGAGCAAGACCACGCCCTAACCACTTACCCACACCAGCCAGGGCTACCTCTTTCTACTAAACTAAGACACCTAGCCAGGCCACAGACGTCTGTCATTTCTCACCCGCGGCAGCCCGTGCCGGCTGAGTCAGCTCCCCCGCGGTCGCGCAGTGTGGGAAAGTGGAGGTCAGACGGCTGCCATCTCACCGGTTTCTCTTTCTCTCTGAGGGTTACTCTCACAGCCATGGCCCCAGTTTCTAAACCCTTAGCTCCAAAGACCTGCATTCAGATGAAGCTCTGGAGGACAGACTTACGTTACAGGACACGCTTGTTCACACGCATCCCGTGACGCGGAGGGGAGCGAGCCAGGCTCTCACGGGGGTGGGGGGGTGTAGGAAGGTGTGTGGGGGGGCGCCTCGGTTCTGCACCTGTCACAGCGGCTCCGTGAGCGAGGTTTCCGGTGGAGGAAACCCCCCGGGGGCCGCGCGGGCCAGGGCCACTTCCTTAGCGACCCTGAGCGCTTCTTGCCGATGACGAGGGAGGCAGACAGCGAGCCGATTCCTTAGTTCAAAAGCCAAGGGCAGGGCAGGCGGGGCCCAATGCCAGTGGCATACATGGAGGAGGGATGGACGGAATCGAACGGATCAGTGCTGAACAGGGCATGTGCACTCGTTTCTACCCACCAAAGGTGGGCTCCGTTCAAGCATCATTTTACTCATTTTCCGAATGTTGACGTGTTCGGTGTTCTCAGTTCATCACCAGCCCCGCTCCCGGACCTCCTCCCCCTGAGCCCAGCTCCCCTCCCCCTCTGTCCTCCCAGCTTCATGCCACCCACTCTCTCTGTCCCAGACGGTCTGCCCTTCTCCCTGGCACAGTGCTGGCCGTCTTCCCCCCACCCCCCTGGCCAGCCCCCCTCCCTGAGCAGCCCCGGGGCAGCCCTTCCTCCCTGGTGGTGTGGACTCAGCCCTCAGATGTGGGCGAGAAGTGGGTGAGGCTTCCTTCTCCCCACCACCAGCGCCGTCCGTCCCTGACCGCTGTTCTCCCCAACCCCGCCTGACATCACCCGACCCCGCCTGGCCTCACCCGACCCCGCCTGACCTCACCCGACCCCGCCTGACCTCACCTGACCCTGCCTGACCTCACCCGACCCCGCCTGACCTCACTGACCCCGCCTGACCCCAACTGACCCCTCCTGACCTCACCCAACCCCGCCTGACCTCACCCGACCCCGCCTGACCTCACCTGACCCTGCCTGACCTCACCCGACCCCGCCTGACCTCACCCGACCCCGCCTGACCTCACCTGATCCCGCCTGACCCCACCCCCGCTCCCCCAGCGGAACTTCCTGAAGTGCTCTGAGGACAACCCGCTCTTCGCCGGCATCGACTGCGAGGTTTTCGAGTCCCGCTTCCCCACGACCATGGCCTTGTCTGTGCTGGTGACCATCGAGATGTGCAATGCCCTCAACAGGTGAGTGGGGCAGAGGGGCCCGGGGCTGGGGGTGAGGGTGTGGCGGCCGAGGCTTCAGACGAGGGGGCTGAGGGTGAGGGTGTGGCGGCCGAGGCTTCAGACGAGGGGGCTGAGGGTCAGGTGAGGCCCAGGATTGGGGTCAGAGGTGTCCAGGATTGTAGCGTGAGGGCTAGGGGGCCCAGGATTGGGTCTGAGGGTCAGATTTGCCCAGGATTGGGGTCTGAGGGTCAGATTTGCCCAGGATTGGGTCTGAGGGTCAGATTTGCCCAGGATTGGGGCCTGAGGGTCAGATTTGCCCAGGATTGGGTCTGAGGGTCAGATTTGTCCAGGATTGGGGCCTGGGAGTCCGAGGGATCCAGAAGAGGGTTCTACGAGTCAACAGGGCCGCAATTGGGACCCAGAGAACAAGTCTGGGGTCTGAAGAAACAGAGGGGCCGGAATTGGGTTTGAGGGACAGAAAGGGGGGTCCAGGCCCCTGTGGGCTGAGCGGGCAGCAGTGACTCACCCTGCAGGCGAACTGACCGCCCAGAAGTGCTACGTCCTCAGACCCCGTTAGGGGCGCTCGGAGGCTCAGCCACCCCTGCACCCCCCTCTCCCCCCCCCCTCCCGGGTGGACGGTGCCCTCGGCGGGGCTGCCTGCATCCTGGCCCCAGGTGAGCGCCCGTGTCCTCGGCAGCGTCTCGGAGAACCAGTCGCTGCTGCGGATGCCGCCCTGGCTGAACCCCTGGCTGCTGGCAGCTGTGATCATGTCCATGGCCCTGCACTTCCTCATCCTGCTCGTGCCGCCCCTGCCGGTGAGTGGGGTGCCCCCCGGCTCCCTTCTGCGGCTCCCGGGGTGACCAGGCCCACGTCCTCTGACTCCAGCCCCGGGCCGGGGGCCGGGAGGACTGGGGGGGGGGGGTTGGTCTGAGAGGGTCACCCCACAGGGCCTGTCTCAGCCCAGGACAAGCCCCCGCCCTCCAGAAAGGTCCCCACATCGGGGGCCACAGACTCGGGGAACAGAAGGGGTGGGGTCCCCCGAGGGAGGGACAGGAAGGCAGATTACACTCTTCCCTGGTGCGGAATCCCTCTCACTGCCCACACGCCCAGGGGGGTCGGTCCTGGGGGGGAGGAGGCTGGGAAGGCACTTCCAGCAGAGAAAGCGGGTCCACGGGGGTCTGGGGCGGGGCCTCGGGGGGAGGGAGTCCTGGGCGTCCTCAGGGAGTCCCCGCCCGCGGCCTGGGGGGTGAGCCCTCCTCTAACCAGCCTCCCCCGCAGCTCATTTTCCAGGTGACCCCCCTGAGCGGGCGCCAGTGGGGCGTGGTGCTCCAGATATCTCTGCCCGTCATCCTGCTGGACGAGGCCCTCAAGTACCTGTCCCGGCACCACGTGGACGGTGAGCGGAGCCCAGCCCCCCTCCCTGCCCTCCTCGGCCAGCCGGGTGCCGCGAGCGGTGCCAGCGTCAGCCGCTGTGGCTGTGGGGGACGTGAGGGGCTCTGATGGCCGGGGCCCGAGGTGTCTGCAGGGGGAGGGACCCTGGGAGCCAGCGGGAGGGCTGCTCAGGGCCACGCTGCCTCGCTCACCTTCCGGCCGCCAGCCCTGCCCCGCCGGGCTCACTGGGCCCTCCCTGGCCGGGCCTCCGACGTCTCTGGACATGGCCTCGCTCTCTCAGGACAGCCTCCCGGCCTCTGTGGGCAGCTGCCGGGCTGGCCTCTCGGGTGCCACCTTGTGGGCGGGCAGAGGGTGGCTCTCTATTTCTGAACTTACAGCTCTCGGTCTGCCTTCGCCTCTGAATGGAGGGCAGGCTGGCACGGTGGGGGTGGGGGCAGCGAGTAGAGGAGCAGCCCGGAGCCTGAGGGCCGCCGAGGGGGTGGCTCTGCTCCGGGCATCGCCTCGCTGCCGTCAGCCGGCCTGGAGCGCGAGGAAGCTGGAGCGAGAAATTCCTGGTTCCCGGGACCCGGAGCCAAGGAGGCCAGGCCGCTGGAAGCCGGGGTTAGACCCCGCGATGGCAGTGGCCAGGCCTGGCTGGCAGCTGGGTCCCTGGGGCCACCCGGCAGGAATGTGCCCCGGCCCCAGGGGAGGGAGCCGGGAGGCTGGAAATAGAGCTGTGCTGTCACGGCCGATCCCCCGTCTCCCGCGCCGCCCGCCCTCCTGGGTGCCGCACATACTTCGTTTTATTAGAAAGGCTGAGACACGCTGTCCTCCTCTCCGGAGACGCTGGCCCCCCGCAGATCTGGGCAGAGGGGGGCCCGGCCTGTGGGGGGTGGGGGGGCCCGCGGGTGCTCAGACAAAGCAGGGCCTATTGGAGCCCGCGGGTGGGGGAGTGGAAGCCGTGTCTGCGGTGAGAGGAGCCGTACGAGGCATTCTGCGCCTGGGGTGGGTCTTTCTGGCCCACCCACCCTCCGAGGGCGCTCCTGGGGGGGAGGGTGCAGATAGGGGACGGGACTGTGGCCTAAAACCCCGTCCGCGGGAGCCCACGGCTCCCCGGCTCTGGCCGCAGCACAGGGCGGTCTCACCAGGAGACCCTCGGGCCACCTGGACCGCGGACTCCCCCCGTGAAGCCTCTCATCCTGGGCCTGTGGCCGGCCCGGGCAGCTTCTCTGTCTTCCTCAAGAGCCTCCCCGACGCGGCCACCGCGGCCCAGGGGCTCGGCACGTTTTCTTGACAAAACTCAAAGGTGAGAACACGCCTCGGCCGACAGGGACAGACAGCCGGGGTCCTGGGCACTGCCCAGCGCGGGCTGCTGGAGGACGGACGCTGGGCACAGGCGCAGGGAGCGGGGCCCTGGCCGAGGGGACGGGCTGGGAAGGACGGAGCTGGGGGAGGGCGGGAGGAGCAGGTCGGCGTCCCTCGTGGGGCTGGAGCTTGGAGAGCAGGGGAGAGAGGTGAGGCCAGAGGTGAGACACGGCCTCCAGTGCCAAGGGGAGGGCCCTGGACATTGTCCTCTGGGCCCTGGGAGCCACGAGGGGGGCAGCACGGGAGGGATGGGGCGAGCATGGAGGGTGGGCGGACAGATGGTGAAACCAAAGGCAGGAGGGGTCGGTCAGGGGACAAGGCCAGGCCCAGCCCAGGACGAGCTAGTCCCAGGCCACAGCCCCACGTCCACCGTTAACCTGAGATGCTGGCCCCGGTCCCCGAGAGGTTTGGCTTTAAAAGGTGGTGCCTGCTGTCGCTGGAAGCCCAGACCGCTCTCCTTGGGCGGCTGCGGTCCCTGGGGCCTCCTCAAGCCGACGGGGCGGGGGTGAGAGAGGGGACCCTGTTACGTTCCCAAGCCAGGCTGGTGGCCTTTTAGGGAAGTTTTGCTGAGGCCCGATGCTCATGGCTTCCCGTGGTTTGTGGGGTGTGTCCTGGGGAGAACTGTGGACCCTGGGTCAGCACCAGGGGTTGTGGGGGCGGGGGGGCGGGGGTTCTTGCCCCACCCACTGGCTCTCCCAGGTGTGGCTGAGCAGCTGTCAGGCAGAGGCCAGGGGTGGGGCTGAGGGGAGGGAACGCCTGAGAGGCCGAGTGGGTCCCACCTGGGAGGTCCCAGCAGCCTGGCCTTTGCTCTGAGGGCCGTGGGGAACCCCAAGGGGCTGATGGGGTGAACCTGAGGTGTGACGCCAGGGGTGGGGGGGGTGGGGGGTAGGGGTGAGGTAAGATGGCAGCTGAGGGCAGGCTGAGAGGCCTTGCACCTGGGGCAGCTGAGAGAGATTGAGAGAAAGAGAAAGAGAGAGAGAGAGAGAGAGACAGAGAGAGAGAGAGAGAGAGAGAGAGAGAGAGGAGGTGAGATGAGGGTGGGGAAATCAGCAGGTCTGGCTTTATGAGCTAGGGAGGGTCAAGGCCGCCATGGTGTCTAGCTGTCATGATGCTGGACTGTGGTTCTTAAAATTAAAACCAAGAAGCGAAAAAAATAATAATTAAAAAAATTAAAAACAAGAAGCGACGCACCAGGGTGGCCTGGGGGTGGGCTGGGGTTGATGGGACACGTGGCGTGCAGGCGCCCGGGCGTCCGGGGGAGCGTGGGCTGCAGCTCAGGAGACGCAGGGGCGGGGGCTGCTGAGCGGGGTGGTGTGGGGGAATCGGCGGTGGTGGGGGTGGTGGCGGAAGGGTGGTGGCGGAAAGGCAGAAAGAACCAGCTGGATGTATGCTCTCACCGCGCAGCCTAACGCGCTCTCCGGCTTGTCTTCCAGAAGAGAAGGGCCGGCAGTGAGCCCGGGGCAGAGTGGGGAACTCCAGCGCGGACCTCAGACTGACGGCGCCCAAGCATTCGCCCGCTCCCGCCTGCACCACGCCGGCCACCACGCTCATGAGCCCCACGGGCCGAGGCTGCGAGGGCCAGGTCCCGTCCCCGTGGCCGCTGTCCCCTCTCCGTCTGCCCCTGAAGCTCTGGCCTGGGAGGGGCCTGCCCAGAGTGCACAGAAGCCAGAGCTGGTGGCCAGTCCTGAGACGCAGAGCCCCGCACCCCCAAACCCATGAGCACCTCCTTGCTTAGCGGCTGGGCTTTCCGTGGTGCCAGGCTCTCCAGACGGACGGAGAGGACTCCTCCAGGCCCCGCCCTTGCCGTGACCTCTCCCTCAGTGCCTGGCCTGGGAGCTGGTCAGCTGGAGGGGGAGGGGGGACATCTGGGCCCAGCTGTGCACAGGCCACCCCCACACACACTCGGCTCCGCTTCCACCAAGTCGGCTCCTGAGAGCGCGGGCCTCTCTCTGTTTATGGCGCCGGGAGCCGAGGGGTCAGAGAGAGACAGGAGTGGGGGCAGGAGGCCAGGCCTGGACCTCTCCTGGGAGACGGCCAGCCTGCCCGCCTCTGCTCGGCTCCCTCCTGGACTCAGGTTCTCTGTCCTCAGCAGACGACGCGGGTCCTCTCGCTGCTGCCTTGCCTACCAAGCAGGGCCCGGGCCCGCCCTCTGTGTGCCTGGCAGCGGAGACCTCGGATGCCCGGGTCCCTGGCAGCCAGGCCCTCCCACCCAGGCCCACGCCAGGCCCATCTCGTGGTCCGCTTGGCTGGGCGATCCTGAGTCCCTGGGCTCTTGGCCCCCAACCCCACACGACGTGGCTCCGAATGGCTCTGAGCAAGGCCCTTCTCTCCCTCTGAGATCGGGCGAGGGAGAGCCTCGGACGGACAGAGTGTTCCTGTAACCCAGCTTGTGCCCCTCTGGCAAGAATTAGTTGTAGAAGAAAGCCCTGAGTAAATGGCTGTGTCCTCTCCCCACGCCTGTACAAAGTGATTATTCATGTGCAATCGAGACTCACATTCCTGTCCTGCCCGCTCACCGCCCCCAACCCCAATCCAGCCCCTTGCCGGCCTTGATGACTAGTGGGCTGCAGGTTCTGTGGCCCCTTCCCCACCCCTCCCCTCGCTCCCAGGTTCTGGCGGGGCGAGAGAGGCAGAGCTGGGTGGGCCCCCCTGGTGCGGGGCGGGCGGGGGGGAGGTGGAGGTGGTGAGGGAGATCTTAGCGGGAGGAGGGAGGGGGCAGGACCTCACCTGCCTGCTGACGTGCAGTTTGGTGAAATAAAGGTTGAGTGCCTGGGACACAGGAGGACGTCTGTGTTCCCGGAAAGTGGTCCCACCATCTGCCCTCATCTACCCAGGGTCCCCCTCCTGTACCCACCCCCACCCCCACCCCCAGAAAGCCTCAGCGAAGGTCGGAGGCGCCCCCGTCGACAGCAGGGATCCTTGTCTTCCTCGGAAACCAGGCCCAGGAGAGGCCTGCTCCTCCCTGGGGCCGCACCTGCCCAGTGTGTCCAAAGCCCTTCGCACAGAGGACCGTTCCCAGGTCACCACGGGGGAGCCTGAGGCTGGGAGGCGCTCACAGCTTGCCTGGGGCGGGGCTGGGCCTGGAGCCTGACTATCGGGGACACAGAGGGCCCCAGGCTTGGCTGCTCTGTCGGCCTGTGACTCCCTGGGTTTTCTCTCGCTCGGTTTCCTTGCCCTCCTCCCCCTCCTCCTCCTCCTCCTCCTCCTCCTCCTCCTCCTCCTCCTCCTCCTCCTCCTCCTCGAGCCCCGGATGCCATCGGCTCCTTGCCCTTCTGAGCCAGCTCCATGGCGCCTCCTGCCTGAGGCCTTGTCCGCTCAGAGTCTGGAGCCTCAGCTCCCACTGCGGGAGGCCCACTCCTGACTTCGCGGGGCCTGCAAACCGCCTGCCTCCCACCCCCTGGGACCCGCTGCCGGGAGGACTCACTAGGGAAAGTTCCAGACCTTTTCAACTGCCCTGGGAAGGGGATGCAGGTGCAGACGGACCACAGGATGTGCTGGGCTCAGTGCCCACTGAGAATGGGGGGCCCCTTGCTCCGAGAGGAGGAATCCCATGACTGACGGCAGCCAGCCAGCCAGGCGCAGGCCCTTCTGAGCACGGGGTCCCAGAGGCCACACGCCCACCAGGCCAGCTGTGCCCGCAGGAGACAGGCCGGCCCTCGGGGGTGCCCAGGGTTTTGTTGGGGGGGGCGGGCAGAAGGGCCCTCCAGACCTCTCCAACCACAACACCTCTCCACCCTCCTCGTCCAGCTCCACGCGACGGGCCAGGCAGGGTCAGGAGCCCGAGGCCCCCTGAGAGCCTGGCGCTGGCCGGCCACTCGGAGGGCACAGGCGGGGCGTGGAGGTGAGAGGATCCCTGAGGGCTTTTGGAGGCGGTGGGCCCCCTCGGGCGCTCCCAGCAGCCGCCGGGGCTCTGGGCCAGGCCGCCTGGGTCTGGCCTTGTCCAGCCCCAGCCCAGAGCCCTACTGGCCGGGACTGAGCAGCCAAGGTAAACAGAGGCTCCCCACCTCACCGCCGAGCCAGGGGCAGGAGGGAATTCCGGAGCAGGCCCGGCACGCTCCCGCAGGCTCAGAGGTGCAGCTGCCAAATCGCTCGTGGCCTCCCCCGACCCCCTCGGCCGCCAGGACCTGGTGCTCCCATGTCCCTACGCTGCTCCCTCACAGCTGGGAGGGACCCCAGGTGGCGCTGCACTGGGAGCGATGAAGGGACAAAAACAGAAGATGGCCGAAACCGGTTTGGCTCAGTGGAAAGAGCGTGGGCCTGCGGACTGAAAGGTCCCGGGTTCTATTCCGGTCAAGGGCATGTACCTTGGTTGCAGGCACATCCCCAGTGGGGGGTGTGCAAGAGGCAGCTGATCTGATTCTCATCGATGTTTCTAACTCTCTATCCCTTTCTCTTCCTCTCTGTAAAAAATCAATAAAATATATATATATATTTTTTAAAACAAAACAAAAAAAACAGAAAATGAAGATCTATGCCCAGACTAGATCCAAATCCAGGTGACCTAGCAGCTTTCTTCACCGCAGCCCCAATCTGGAAACAGCCTAGCTGTCCGTCCGCAGGGGAAGGACAGACGGACAGCCGCGTGTCCATGCCACGGAACGGGCGGCAATAAAAAGGAGCATGCCCATATATGCAGCGGCACGGAGGGCGCCGAAAACCCTGGTGCTGAGTAAGAGAAGCCAGGCACCGGGAGAGCGGATCCTGTGCGAGTCCACCTCCCTGAGGGTCCAGAGCAGCCTGCAGGAGCACGCAGACCCCGGGGGCTGGGACTGGAGAGGGGCTGGCGGGGCAGAGGGAGCATCCAGGAGACGAGTAGGGGGGTCACATGCATTTGTCAAAACTCATGCCTTGTGTCAAAACCGATTTGGCTCAGTGGATAGAGTTCAGGTTGGGGACTGAAGGGTCCCCGGTTCGATTCCGGTCAAGGACATGTACCTGGGTTGCGGGCATGTCCCCAGTGGGGGGCATGCAAGAGGCAGCTGATCGATGACTCTCTCATCGATGTTTCTAACTCTCCATCTCTCTCCCTTCCTCTCTGTAAAAAAATCAATGAAATATATTTTTTAAAAACACACACAAAAAAACTCATGCCTTGTGTCTGAAATGTGCACTTTTAAGCTGCATGGGAAGTATCCCTTCAGACAGTTTGGTTTGGAAAAAAAAACAAGAGGAAGAGGGGAAGGTGGGGGAGGCCTGTGGGTGCCGGGGAGCTGGCATCCTCAGTCAATGGGGAGGCCACCAACCCCCGAGGGCGCTCGGTGTGTGAGGGGCAGTGAGGAACCCACACCCAGGGGCGGGAAGAGGCTGGGACGGGACCAGGAGGAGGAGCATTCCAGGGCTGTGGGGGGGGCGATGCCTCAGCCAGGGGTCTTCAAACTACGGCCCGCGGGCCACATGCGGCCCGCAGAGGAGTCTGATCCGGCCCGCCAGGTTTTTTGGGCAGTGAGCGCAGCCGAGGTGTTACAGTAGGAATTAGTAGTTCATATAGTCCGGCCCTCCAGTTCTCTGAGGGACCGTGATCTGGCCCCCACTTTAAAAAGTTTGAGGACCCCTGCCTCAGACACTCAGGAGGAGAGGCTCCCGCCGGCCCTGGTCATGGTGGGGGCACAAAGGAAGCCAGAGAAGCAGTACAAGGTCTGAGCAACGGAGAGAAGTCAACCGTGGGGACCCGCGCTGCAGCCACACCGCCCAGGCGCCCACTCCCCCACCGCCCCGCAGTCTCTGTGAGGCCGGCTCGGGGTCCTGCTCCAGGCTGAGGGGTGCGGCACTGGGTGGTAACAGAGGAAATAAAGAGGGCCGGAGACCGGGATGCCAGGACACAGGCTTTATAGAAGAGAAGAGGACCCCTGCCGGCTGCTTCCACAGAGAGGGGCGGAAGAGAACGAGGGCCGGGATACAAGCACCTTTAAGGACAGGGGAAGGGGCTTAGGGCACTCAGCACACGCTGATTGGTGATTAGGGACCTAGGGACTTAGTAATGAGGGGGGTGGGGGGGGGCTTAGGGTATTTGGCAGGTGCTGATTGGTGGTTCAGTGCTCAGGAATGTCTGGCTGCAGGTGCAGTTTACGTCTGTCCATCAATTGGAGGAAGGGAGGATCTATGAGGTGGCTCCCTGGGACACCAGGGGAGGTCCAGGTGGTGGTGGTGGTGGTGGGGGGGTCGTTGCACTGAATTCTGCGGACAGAGGTGTGGCCCCTGCAGCGATGGAGCTCTCCGTGGCTAAGGAGACCCGGTGGAGCCGGTGCTGACCCCCGAGGGCCCGGGCCGGCCTCCAGGAGGGGCACACGGCCCATCCACGCTCCGGAGCCGCTAAATTTAGCCAGGCAGGGGAGGCTGTCCTGCGGCCGAGCGCTTGGCAGCACAGCCTTGTCTCCCTACAAGGCCTGGCCGGTGCCCAAGCCGGACACCCAGCCTTTGGGCTTATAAGGCTGGTCTGGAGACACCCAAGTGCCAGAGTCTTGGGGTGGGCTCCGGGCCAAGCTCTCAGACTTTGGGGAGCCTCCTTCCCGGCGACCAGCGGACACGGGAGCTGCTTGCTGCGTGTTCGTGGGCCAGGCACTCGGCTTGCAGAGCCTCGGTTTCCCCGTCTGTGAAACGAGGGTCCTCGTGCCTGCCTCCCAGGGCTGGTTTTACAACACCTACTGGTGGTGAAGGAACCGTGTCCCCATAAACTCTAACCCCTGCCCAGGCTGCTCTTCCCCACGCCCAGAATAAGCACAGGTGTCTGACCTGGGGAGGCTGGGGCCGGGGCCAGAGGCAGGAAAGCACAGGCCTCAGACGGAAACATGCATCGTAGAACCAGCGAAGATAGCCGAAACCGGTGTGGCTCAGTGGATAGAGCATCGGCCTGCGGACTGAAGGGTCCCAGGTTCAATTCCTGTTAAGGGCATGTACCTTGGTTGTGGGCACATCCCCAGTAGGGGATGTGCAGGGGGCAGCTGATGGATGTTACTCTCTCATCAATGTTTCTAACTCTCTCTCCTTCTCCCTTCCTCTCTGTAAAAAATCAATAAAATATATTTAAAAAAAAAAAAAAAGAAAGAAAAAGAAAAGAACCATTAAAGATTGACACTGATCTCACCAGTGACTCTTGAGACTTATTAGCAAGAAAATTAGTTTGTCCCCAGCTGGTTTGCTCAGTGGTTTTAGCATCAGCCCGCAGACTGAAGGGTCTCGGGTTCCACTCCAGGTACCTAAGTTGTGGCTCAACCCTTGGTCTGGATCAGGCTGGGTGTGGGAGGTAACCAATCAATGTGTCTCTCTCACATTAATGAACCTCTCCCTTCCACTCTCTCTAAAAACCAAGGAAAATATATCCTTGGGTGAGGATTAACAACAATAACAAACATTTAAAAAATATATTTAAAAAAATTTTAAAAGAAAATTAATTTGGGGAGAGAAAAGTTATTGCTTTTCTTTCTTTTTCTTTTGGGCGTCCTTCGGATGTGATAACATCCCGGATGAGACAGTCCTTACCAGTCTGTTGTGGGTTGTTTTTTGTTAATCCTCACCTGAGAATATTTTCATTGATTTAAAGAGAGAGTGGAGGGGAGATGGAGAGACAGAGAGAGACACATATCAATTGTTTGCCTCCCACACAACATCTCAACCAGGACTGGGATTGAGCCTGCAGCCAGGGTACGTGCCCTTGAACAGAATTGAACCCAGGACCCTTCAGTCCGCATGCCGATACTCTATCCACTAAGCCAAACCAGCTAGGGCCTTGCTAATCTGTTTTCTGAGTGTCAGGGTCAGAACTGAGGCCATAACAGCAGCATGTGTGTGTGCCTCAAGCAAATATGTCTGAGTGGCTATGGGGCCCCCCTGGAGCCCACCCCCCTTAAAGGCCTGGGCTGGCCTCCAAGAAGGGCACAGGTCCCTCCACACTCCGCAGCGCTGTTAAATTTAGCCAGGCAGGGCGGCCGTCAGCCCATTTGTCCATCTGCCCATCAGCAAGCCTGGATCCTTGGAGGAGAAGGAGAAGGGGGAGAAGGAGGGGAGGGAGGAGGGGGGCAGAGGAGGAAGGGGGGAGGGAGGAGGAGGTGGTAGAGAAGAAGGAGGAGAAGGTGATAGAGGAGAAGGAGCAGGAGGTGGAGGTAATGGAGGAAGAGGAGGAGGAGAAAGAGGAAGAGGAGGAGGAGGAGGGGGAGAAGGAGGAGGGGGAGGAGGAGGAGGAGGAAGAGGAGGAGGAGGAGGAAGGGGAGGAGGAGGAGGGGGAGGAGGCCAAGGTAATGGTATGAAAGGGACAGGCACAGATTGGAGGATGACTGCCTGACTTCCCTCCCTCTCCCCCTCCCCTTTGGCCCTTCCTCCCTTGTTGAGCACCCGCCGCCCTCCTGAGCGTGGTGTGCCAGTGGGGACGTGAGTGGAGTGGGACACAGATGGCTCAGACACAGTGTCAGTGTCCTCCCCACCCCCCTTTGCAAGCAGTTCGTGTCCTGAGCCTGCTCCTCCCAGCGCCATAGGGTCAGCTGGGAAGGCGACGGGCCCTTCTGTCCGGGGTCATGACCGGTCCAAGGGGATGCGACCGCCACAGCTCTGACTCCCAGCATCTCTGGATTTTTTCTTAGGAAAAAAAAACCCCAGGATGTGGTTCTCGCCGGCCCTCTTGGAGATGGCGTCCCGCAGACTGTGGAGCTTGAGATGGGCAGGAACTCGGTGTGGGGTGAGGCGGAGCTATTGGACAGGGTGACTGGCCTGGGGTGCGGGATGGGGCCCCTTGTCGTCCAGAAAGTGGCTCAGCTCAGACAGGCAGCTGGGGTTCCCAGCCCGGGCCTGGCTCCTCGCCCAGAGCAATTTCCCGGCTCCAGGCCTGCCAGGAAGAAGACTCCTATCAGCCTTCAGGCCGAGGCAGCTCGGACGTGGAGGACACAGCGGCTCCGAGGACACCCAGCCTCACCTCCCAGCTTCCATGGAGGGAGCCCGGGGAGCTGCGGGGCAGGCAGCGGGGATTGCAGGCTGGCCTGGAGGCTTTCTTGCTTCCAGCCGGGTCCTTCAGCACAGCCCGGGGTGAGCCTGGGCAACTCCCGTGTCCTCTCTGAGTTCCTTGCTCTTTGCTTCTTGTTCTTAAAATGTGTATTTATTAGCGTTAGAGACGGAGGAAGGCCTGTTTGTGGTTTCACTTATTTATGCGTTCATGGGCCTGGCGGGGAATTGAACCAGCAGCACTTGGGGGCCCAGGGTGATGCCCGGCCAGCCCAGCCACCCCGACCAGGGCAGCTCCACATTCTTCATCTGCATCAGGAGGTGGGGATGAGGAAGGCCTCCGGTTCTAAGGACTCAGAGCTAACGGGGATCCCCCACCCTAACCCAATCCTGGGGGCCCCTGCCTTCAGGGCCTGCACTGGGGTGAAGGGCGGGAGCTGAAGAGGGGCTGCACCCCAAACTCCACAGTGGCCTCAGGCTCTCTGAACTCAGTGTCATCAGGACAAATCCCTGCTGGGAAATCCCGTCATGGTCCCCCTTTCTCAGATAAGGAAGCGGGCTCAGAGAGGACGGGCAAGCCCCCCAAGCCTCCCAGGCAACACGTGGCAGAGCCAGGGATGGTAACCGAGCCCGTTTGATGCCAGGCTTTCTGGCTGGGTCTCAGGGCGCCCATGGCGATGTGCACCAGATGTGGCCCTCGCCTGGCCTGGCCTGGCCCCTGCCCCTGCCCCCCTCTGCTCATCCGGGAGGGGGAGGTGTGGCTGGGGCGGGACCGACGGCGGAAGGGGCCAGGGGTAGAGATGCCAGCCTGACGCTGAGGGTGCCTGGGCCGGGCCGGGCTTGGATGCAGGGACGGGTGGATGGGTAGCCGAGGACAGGGGTCGGGGGTCCTGCTGGGGGCGCAGGAAGTGTCCGGCCGCTGGACCGGAAGGGCCCCTTCCTTGTCTGCGGTCCTGCCTACAGGCCCCGGGGCTGAAGGTGGGGAGGATATTTGGCTCTGGGGCTGGGTCCCCGGTGTGGGGAGGGCTCGGCCTGCAGCCACTCCGCCCAGCCCGGCTCGCGGGGGGCTGACGGCTTATCTGTGCCTTGTGATGGGTGGCCGTGGTTTCCTGCCAGCAGCTTCTGTTTCCGGAGGCCCCGCGGGGCCCGGCGGGCCAGGGCGGAGCCAGCGGGGCAGCGCTGGGCCTGGTGACCCTGCCAGCTCCGCCCCCGTCCATCTTTGGGAATTTATTTGTCCACAGGCTCGGCTGTCCCTCAGTCCATTGCCTGCCAGGGACCCAAAGCTGCGCTGGTCACCCAAGGGTCCTCCCTCCCAGCCCAAGCGCCTGCCGCTGACCTCTGACTCCTGACCTCCGGCCCCACCTGCCCGGCCTGGCCCGGGTCAGGGGCAGGGCAGCCCCTGGACACCGCGGGAGCCGTGGTGGTTGCGCACCCGGGGAGCCGGGGCTGCGCGGGGCCCGGCCCCCGCCCCGGCCGCCATGGCGCGGCGGCTGCAGGACGAGCTGGCCGCCTTCTTCTTCGAGTACGACACGCCCCGCATGGTGCTGGTGCGCAACAAGAAGGTGGGCATCATCTTCCGCCTCATCCAGCTCGTGGTGCTGGTCTACGTGGTCGGGTGAGTCCGGGCCCCTCCCTGCCACCCTCTGTGCCAGGCCTGTGCCCTCTGGGCTCCGGGAGGCCCCCCCACCCCGGGGACCCCCGGGAGCCCCTCGTCCTTTCCACTGGTGGTCATCCTTCCCGACAAACCTGGGGCCGGTGAGACAGAATGGGAGCCAGTGGGAGACACGGAGTGAGGTACAGAGTGGGCCCCCCCCCCCGGCCCCCAGTGCTGGGTCATCTGGGCAACGAGGGCAAACCCGCTGGATTCTGTGGGACAGACTCGCTAGGACCGGTTCCCTGAAGCGAGGTGTGTGTGTGTGTGTGTGTGTGTGTGGCTTCGGGGCCAGGGCCCTCTACCCCAGACCCCACAGCGGAGCCAGGCCATCCTGAGGCAGAGCCACTCCCACCAGCCCGGCCTCAAGGAGAGGCCCCGGGGTATGTGAGAACGCCTGTGCCTGAATGGGGGCATGCCAGGCAAAGGTTGGAGGCCATTCTGGCCCAGGGATGGCAGCTCCTTTCTGGGCCTCTTGGGCCTGTCCATCGTCCCAGGAGTTCAGGGGCAGAAGCAGGGGCAGCCTCCCCTGCAGCCTGGGTGTCCCAGGGACCGTGCATGGCTGTCTTCCCGAAATCAGTCTGGCTGCCCCGGGAGCCAAGGCCAGCTGGCAGGGACTTGCACACATGTGTGCTTGTGTGAACACACGTGTGTGTGTGTGTGGTGTGTGTGTGTGGATGTATGTGTCATACCCAGAGCTTTGTGTGGGTACGTGTGCCCTCATGTGTCAGTGTGTGCCCAATGGGTGTGTCTGCTGGGTGTGTCCCTGGGACCGGGCGCCCACCTGTGCATGCCCCGAGGCTGAGGTGGCTGGGTGCCTGGTGCATGTGCCCCTGATGGGGGTGGGGGGTGGCCATCCTGTCAGTCTTCAGAGGGCTCTGAGGGGAGCTCAGCCCCTGCTGGGGAGTCTGGGGGCTCCTGGCAGCCCCGGCCTGGCTTTGCTGTGTGTCCGGAGGGCCCTGCCCCTCTGGTCTCCGTGTCCCCATGTTTGCTGGGACCAAACCAGGACTGCCGACTGAGCCCAGGAAGCTTAAGAGGCCTGTCCCCCAGGGCCTCTGGCATCCAACAGCCTTCCCTCTGCCCCACCTGACCCCAAGGCCTGAGAGCGGTCAGGTGCAGCCAGGGCTGGCGAAGGCCCACTTCCGGCTCCTAGCTCCTGTTCCCACCAGCTTGGCATCTGCAGTGTCGTCTCAGCTTGTGGGGGAAATCAGGGCTCAGAGAGGAGCAGTGGGGCTTCCTGTGAGAGCTGAGGCCTCCTGACCCCGGGCCCGGCTCTGCCTCTCCGTTCCCACCTCCCAAGGGCCCCTTTCTAACAGGCCCTGACGGCATGCTGCCCGGCACAAGCCGGGCCTGAGCATCCACCGCAGGGAGGAGAGCGGTGGCTTGCCCGCACCTCACCCGGAGGCGGGAGAATGCTGTCCTCTGTGGCCTGTGGCGCCCCCTGTCTGCCAGGGCCCACTGGTGTGACTGTCAGAGGGAAAGGGATGGTCCTCCCACACCCCACACCCCATCCCCGCTGCAGCGTGTGCCTCAAGCCGCCCTCAGTCCTGAACACAGACCTCCAGTGATGGGGCCTCACCACCTCCCTCTCCCCTCCCCCCCTTCCCCCTCCTAAGACAGGCGACTCCGTTTCCAAATAGGTGTGGCCTCCTCAGCATCAGTGAGGCTCAGAGACACTGAGTGACTTAGCCTGGACCTACCTCACGGCTGGAAAGGGCTGAACCAGGACATGAATCCAACTGTGTGCTCCAAAGTCGGCCTTGATATCCTGGAAGGGAAACCCACTCAGGGACAGGGACTGACCACCGAGTCACAGAGCAGAGCAGGGAGGCAGGGTCCCTCCTGCACCCCTCAGCCCCAGCCTCAAGTCCAGAAGTCCAGCCTCCCACCCTTCCACCACCCCTGCTTGGGCTGGGGCTCCTGCTGTCTCTGGCGCCCTCGTCTGGCCAATGCCCGCAGCTGCAGACTGAGGGCTCTGGATTTGGTTTTACTCTCAGTCTTCAATTTCCCAACTGTCCCAGGGAACTGGGGTGGGGAAAACCCTTCTAAAGGCATGCACTGAGGTTCAACGGTTTCTCTCTCCTGAGAAAGGATGGCCTTTCTTTAATCACACACACACACACACACACACACACACACACACACACACCGCTCTCCAAGGCCCCTGTCTGTGTGTGTCTGGTCCTGAGGGTGTTGCAGGAGAAATGCCAGGCTCCGGACACCAGAGACAGTGACACAGCCCCTGTGGGGGATGGGCGGCCACAGAGACAGAGCCAGACAGAGGGACCTTGGAGGACGACCACTCAGATGAAGAGAGAGGCTCTGAGCCTTAGAAACGGGGAGAGTTACTGAGAGGCAGGCAGGGAGGCGGAGGTGCTGAGAAGCGGACCGGGTGCCGAGGTGGGGAAGCCCGGGGCAGGAGGAGGGAGCAGGTGGGCCTGAGGCCCCGATAGGCTGTGCAAAGACTTTTTTTTTTTTTTTGGCTCAAATTTGGTTAATTGGTCGTGGCATTTCTCCTGGGCAGCAATGAGCGCTCCATAACTGGAGGTGTGCAGGCAGAGCGGCTGCCGTCCACGATCTCGCAGGCCCATAAAAGGGTGTGCTGAGACATGTCCCCGCCCGGGGTGTTCTGGTCAAGCGGGGAGAATGATCTTTCCGGGGCACACAGGACAGTCCGAGGGGACTTGTGAATGCTGCTTGGGGAGGGGAGCATGGAAGGCTTCCTGGAGGAGGTGACCCAGTGGTAGAACCAGCCTTCAACTTTTCCTCAGGCGCCCCCTGGGCCTCCTCTCACCTCAGCCCTCACCCCTTCCCTGTGCACCCACAGACAGCTCTTGAGTCAAGCGCTCCTGAGACCTCCAAATGGATCCCAGAGCACACCGGCCAGGGATGAGAGCAGATACAAACCCATCCCGGGAGAAATGTGACTGGAGACATTTCTTTTTTGTTGTTAGTCCTCACCCAAGGACATTTTTTTCTATTGGTTCTTTAGAGAGAGTGGAAGGGAAGGATGGGGGGAGAAAGAGAGAAAGGTGTGAAGAGGCAGCAGTGATGAGGTTGCCTCCTGTACACACCCTGACCCAGGCTGGAATCAGGCCTGCAACCCAGGTACATGCCCTTGACCAGGAATCAAACATGGACCCTTCGGTCCAAGGGCCAACGCTCTAACCACTGAGCAACCCAGCCAGGTCTGAAGACATTTCTGCAGCATCTTTTCCATGCCTGGTGCTGTGTCGGGCTTCCTGGGACGGAGGTGGGGGCAGGACAGGCAGAGGGAGAACAAGGAGATGAACTGGAACTTACGGGTGAAAGGAACTAGCCAGAACTCCTTTGGTTCCTAGAGAGCGAAACGGATCCAGCTGTATGAGTGTAGCTGAGAAGTCGATGCGGGCTTCAGGCCTGCGGGGTCCGCCATGGAGGCCCCAGGGGGAGCAGGCTCTGCCTCTCCCATCCAGGAGGCGAGGCGTTCAGGCTGGTCCCGCCTGGGCTCTCCAGGGAAGCTAGCCAGGACTTGCTCCTTCGGCCCCGGCTCTGCTCCCCTCCGCAGGCTTCAGCCTCAGCCGGCTCTCTGTCCTCCAGGCAGAACGGCCCCCAGCTGACATCCCAGCAGCTTAGCCTCCCCTGGGGCACATCTCCTTCCCAGAGTTCCAGGGCAAGTCCTGGGTCCTCCGCTTCCTGGCCTCGGTTGGGTCATGACCCAACTCAGAAACAATCGTGGTGGCCAAGGGAGCGAATGCCCTGATGGGTGGAGCCCGGCTGAGTGCCCGCCGCATCCCAGCAGGGCTGCTGGGAAGTGTGACAAAGGTCCTGGGGCAGGAAAGGAGCGAGGCCGCCCTGGCCAGTGCGGCTCAGTAGCTAGAGTGTCAGCCGGAGGACTGAAGGGTCTGGGGTTTGATTCCCAGTCAAGGGCACCTACCTCAGCTGCAGGTTCAATCCCTGGCCCCAGTTGGGGTGTGATCAGGAAGCAGGAGGCAACCAATCGATGTTTCTCTTTCTCCTCTCCTCTCCTCTCCTCTCCTCTCCTCTCCTCTCCTCTCCTCTCCTCTCCTCTCCTCTCCTCCCCTCTCTCTCGTCCTATCTCCCTTTCATTCTCTCTAAAAAATTAATGGAAAAAATACCCTCAGGTAAGGATTAAAAATAATAATAATAAAGAAATGAGCCAAGGGAGAGGAAATGGGGCCACTGGCTCAGGCCTCTGAACCCGGCTGAGCAGTGTGGGCTTTCTCCCGCCAGCACCTTTCTCTGGACGGGGAAGGCCTGGGGTGGGCAGGTGCTGGGACCGGGTGGAGGCCAGAGGCAGGACAGCTGTGAAGAGGCAGCAGTGATGAGAGGATGAGGCCAAGGCAGAGGCAGTGAGTGTGGACAACAGGTCATCACCCTGGCAGGCCCCACACCAGGGTGGCCACACTCAGCTCCTGCCCCTCGCTGCTGCATGGGGCATGTGCCCAGCACGGCCAGAGTTTCTGCCTTCTTAGGAGCAGTGGGAAACTGGAACTTACAGGTGAAAGGAGCCTCTTTGTTTTCGGAGGTTGGAAACTCATTCAAAAAATTAAAAACAAATTATCAGCGTGACTTGCTTGTCGACTGCATGCTGATCAGCCTCTGAACCCCAGCACGGGCCCCAGCTCTGAACTCAGCTCCTTCCCGGCTCAGAGTCTGCTCTGCCCCACAGCTCCTGTGAGGTCTGGTCAGCTCCTGCCTGTGGCTGAGCTACACCCTGCCCTCCCAGCCCACAGCCAGAGCTGCCCATCTCCTCCCAGCTCCTCCCAGCTCCTCCCAGCTCCTCCCAGCTCCCACAGCAAACCCCTCGGGCCCTTAGGGGAAAGCCAGGGGCGGCCCGGAGAGACCAGAGAATGGGCATGAAGGACAGGAAGGCAGGAGGATGATGCCTGGGTTTTTGGGCCTGGAGACGGGGCACCAGAGGAGCAAGTTCTGTGGACGCATGAGGCATTCTGGTTGGTCCTGTTGAATTTTTACTTTGAGATATAACTCACATGCTATCACATTCACCATTTTAAACTCTACCATTTGGTGGGTTTTAGCGTAGTCACCAGTTTGTGCAGCCATCACCACGATCTAATTCAGACATGTTCGCTATTCAACCTCCCCCTACCCCCACCCCTGTGCCCCTCAGCAACCACTCCCCTCCCCTCCCACGCCCCTTGCCTACCCTGGACCTTCTCCAGAAGTGCAGTCATACCATGCGTGGTCTTTTGTGCTGGCTCTCCCGCCTCGTGCACCCTCTGTGAGGTCCGGCGGGTTGTAGGGTGAGTCGGTACTCCTTCCCGCTGTGGCTCGGTGCCATGCACCCGCGTTGTTTATCCACTCGTTGGGTCAAGGACATCTGGGTTGTTTCCCCTTTGTTTCCCGTGAAGAACGCTGCTGTGAACATTCGTGTGCGTGTTTTCGCCTGGCCATATGTTGTCAGGATACCTATAAATGGAACCGCTGGGTCAGGTGGAAATTCCATGTCGACCTTTACGAGGGAAAGCTGACTTTTCCAGAGGGTCGGCTTAGGTCGGAGGACTCTGCGGGGTGTCTGGGGTGGGGCCGGGGCAGAGGGGAGGGATGTGTGCCGCCCAGCAGGGAGTGCAGGCTTTTGGGTTGCTTTGTTCACGTCTGCATGTTTAGTGCCCAGAGAAGTGCTTGGCACAGAGCAGGGCAGGGGTGGGGGTCCTTCCTCCTGCCGAGGGCCGTGTGGACATTGACAGCATCATTCGGGGGCCATGCAGATTTATCAGTGCAAAAACTAGCCTGCTATAATGGGTCAGACATTGATTAGCTCGCCCCTAATGCCGTGGCAGGGCCAGACAAAATGATTTACCGGCCTTACACGGCCCGAGGGCCTGAGATTCCATGTCCGTCCCCCCCACTCCCCCACCCCGTAATAGGGGCTCGGCTTGATAAGTAAATATTTGTCGAATGACAAATGAATGCATGGCATTGCATTTTGGGAGAGAGTAAACAAGTGGAGGCGGGAACCCTGGGGCACGATGGGTCTGTGAGAGCTCGCAGGGGACTCTGCCTGGGCTGGGGGTGGAGGCCAGGCCGATGGGGCAGGTGGACATTTAAAGAATGAGTGAAGGAAGAGGGGACCGTGAAGACGGGAGACTGGCTTGCTGTGTGCCCGTGCCTGCTAACTCATCGAACGGAACTCACGGGGATCCCCAAACAATCAAACAACCACCCCCTCAAGCGTGGCCGGGCCCTGCTTGTGTTTGCTGAATGAACCGTCTCGGTGGGAGGTGTCACCACCCCCGTTTTACCGAGGAAGCCGGGGCTCAGAGAGGGTCCGTCTGCGGCCAGAAGCCACGCAGCGGCGAGTGGCAGAGCTGGTGCCGGAACCTCGGCCTCCAGGCCGTTCCCACGTGCAGCCTCTCCCATGAGCGGCCCCCGGAGGAGAGAGGCAGGGTGTTGCTGAGCATGAGATGGAACAGGAAAGAGGACTTCTGGGAGGGGAGGAGCTTCAAAAACTGCCGGAGTTTTGGGCATGAGGTGCCCATGGCTTCCCAGAGTGGAGACAGCGAGGCTGGGTGTGGGTTTGGCACCGAGGTCCTTCTGCTCTCAGAACTGAGATCACAGGTACCAGGTTTTATCTTTCCCATTGACCCCCAGGACTGACGGCCCCAGGGCATAAAACCAAGAGTGTCTGCACCAGCCCCGTCGTCGTGCAGCCTCCTGTGCTTCTGCTTCCTCCCCCAGCCCCGCACTTCTGGCTCCTGGCCACACCCGACGCTCAGCGGAGGGGCAGAGTCCCGGGCTGCGGGCCCTGAGCCTGGGGCTCCCTCTGACTCTGGGGAGATGCTCCCCGGGCCTCCATTTTCTCATCTATGTTGTAAGGAGGTGGCGTGGGGCAAAGAGAGAAATGCTGCTGGACACTGGGGGTCGGGGTGCCCAGAGAGAGGCCAGTGGGCACAAAGCCAGAGGCCATCCTGAAAGAAGCAGTCAGAGGAGGGCGGGGCCTAGGTGATGGAGGCAGTGAGACCGGTTCAGGACACGGAATTGGGGGGCTTTGTCATGTCCCTGTTGCCTCCTGGGACCTGCAGGGGGCAGCAGTGACCCTGCTTGGGCATGGGGTGGGGGAGGAGGGATTGGCTCCAGGGCCTGGCAGGGCGAGGGGCCTGCAGCGAGAGGAATGGACTATGGGAGGAGAGAGGAGGTCGTTGGTGGGCTGCCTTCCTGCAGCCTGGACCAGGGAGCCAGCTCCTAGAGAGCTAGCAGTGACCCTGGGACCAGGAGGCCTGGAGAATTCCGTTACCGGGCACAGGAGAGGGGCTTGGAGCTCTGCTTGGGCAGGCAGACAGAGGGTAGAGTGATAGAGTGAGGGGTGAAGGGGGCTTAAATAGACCTGCCCATAGGTGCGCTCACAGATTTGTCCTGGGGATACGAAGCCACAAACTCTGATGGGCACCATGGACACCACACACACACACACACACACACAGACAGACACACAGACACACACACACACACACACAGACACACACACACAGACAGACACACACGCACACACACACAGACACACACACACACACACACACAGACACACACACACACACACACACAGACACACACAGACACACAGACACACACACACACACACAGACACACACACACAGACAGACACACACACACACACACACAGACACACACACACAGACACACACACACACACACACACAGACAGACACACACACACACACACACAGACACACACACAGACACACACACAGACACACACACACAGACACACACATACACACACACGTGTACAGGAATCTGAGGAAGAGAACCACGCTCCGGACACAAGTGTTTCCAGGACTGTCGGTTGTAAGATACAGAAGCCAAAACCAAACTGGTTTACCTAAAGGAAGGGGATTTATTAGCTCATTTATAATAATAAAAGCGTAATATGCTGATTAGACCGGACGTCCTTCTGGATGAAGCCGGGGCTGCGGGGGAAGCCCTGGTCCGGGGGGCCGGAGGGAAGCCGAGTAAGGAAGGCCTGTGCTTGCACCCGGATTTTGTGCTTCGGGCCTCTGGGCAACTGAAAAACCCAGAGGTAGATGGCTCATGCTTTAGGTATGGCTGGGTCCAGGTGCTAAGACAACCTGGTAGGGGTCTGCCACCCCCCACCATCTCCTGGCCTGGCTTTCTCTACGTTGGCTTCATGCTCACGCTTGCTCTGTGAGGCAGCAGAGATAACTCACCACAGTTTGCTCTTGGAGCCTCCTTGCTTAGCAGAGAGGATCTTTCCCCCAATAATTCCCAGGAAAACCCTGGCCTCCCTGCTGGCACTCCCAGGGCATGTGCTCATCCTTAGACCCATCGCCGTTGCTAGGGTGACGGAACATGGATTGGCATGTGCCTACCCCCGGGGCTAAGAGGGAGGTGGGCCCCGCAGAACCTTCCGGATTGAAAGTGGAGAATGCATAGGGAGAGAAGGCAGGATTCCCCAGGAAAGCTGGGCGGCCTCCAGCCCGAGCCCCTCCCACGAGGTCCGGCGTCACGCTCTGCTGTCTCTGTGGGAGGACCTCAGGGAGGAAGGAGAACTCTCATGAGGACTGGGGTTCAAGATGCTTGGCCTTCAGGCACCAGCAAATTCTGCTCTTGGAAAAGGACCTGACAGAGTCCTTCAGTGGCTCTCCTCCCGGGAATAAGTGTTTTCAGAATGAAAAGAATGGTGGAACTTCAAAAAAAAAAAAATGCATCTTTTTTAAAAATATATTTTTATTGATTTCAGAGAGGAAGGGAGAGGGAGAGAGAGAGAGAGAACCATCAATAATGAGAGAATCATTGATCAGCTGCCTCCCGCACACCTCACACTGGGGATTGAGCAACCCAAGATGTGCCCTCCTGGTTCATAGGTTGACGCTCAACCACTGGGCCCTGCCGGCCATCTTGAGAGGCCAAGGGAAAGGCCTCGGCCTGTCCAGCTGGTGCCAGCTCATGCCATCCTCGAGCGACCCCTTTGCCCCGCTCTCCGCAGGTGGGTCTTTGTCTATGAGAAGGGCTACCAGACCTCGAGTGGCCTCATCAGCAGCGTGTCTGTGAAACTCAAGGGTCTGGCCATGACGCAGCTCCCGGGCCTGGGCCCCCAGGTCTGGGACGTGGCTGACTACGTCTTCCCAGCCCAGGTGAGCTGGGTCCGTCCAGGGATGCTCCTTCCGCCCAGAAGTCCTGGCTCAGAGCTGGGCTGGGCTCCCTCTCCCCCCCCCACCTCCCTCCTATTCCCCCCCCCCCCCCCCCGTGGGACCATCAGCTCCCACCTTGCTTGGGCTTCCATGTCCCTAATGTGGATGCCGGGCACACGCAGCCTGCTCCTCTCACCGCACGCTGACTCGGGGGTGGGGGCGGGGGCAGTATGGAGGATTGTGCTGCGTGTGGTGTGGGCGCTGGGAGCTCTGGGCGGTGCTTGGTTCTTGGGGCCGTTCTCCCAGCTCCGAGCCCTGCCGCTCCCTTCCAGGGCGACAGCTCCTTCGTGGTCATGACCAATTTCATCGTGACCCCCCACCAGGCCCAAGGCCACTGTGCAGAGGTGAGGCGGCCGACCACCCCCCTCCTTCGCCCCAAGGGGAAGGTCACTGGGAAGAGGAGGGGAAGCTGGGGGGCTCCCTGCGGGGGAGGGGGGCCGCAGTGGGGTGGGGGGTCTCAGGCACAGGTTCACACAGAGGAACAGGCCGCCTTTGACCCTGCCGGGGCTCCCCTCCCAGCTGCGTGCCCCGCAGGATGCTGAGCCTCTGTGCCGGCCCAACCCCAAGCCCCCACCTCCCACCCCTGCCAGCTGGCATCAGCAGCTGGGCCTGAGCCCGGAGGGGGATGGAGGCCATCAGCCAGGGTCACCCCAATGGTACCTTTGACGCTGCCCCACGCCCTCCCTAGGGCCCCGGGGGTGGGAGGGGCCCTTCTCAGGACCCCAGCCCAGGGGCCTGGAGCCAGTAGCTCTCCCCTCCCCCAGCATCCGGAAGTGGGCGTGTGCACGAACGACAGTAACTGCACGTCAGGGAAGGTGGAAAGGAAGGCCCAGGGTAAGGAGCCTCCTCCAGCCCCTCCTCAGCCCCTTCCAGCTCCAGGCTGCCCCCACCAGGCCGCCCTTTCCGCCGTCCCCCCTCCGCCATCCTGCCCTGGGCCTGACCTGTCCCAGACTCCGCCGCACTCCTGTCCTCGGGCTTCTGCTTTGGGGAGCCTCATCCAGGGGGAGTCCTTGGGAGGGAGCCGGGGGGGGGGGGGTCTCCCCTGCCCCCAGCTGCACCCAGGACTTTCTCCCTTCCTCCAGGCATCCGCACAGGCAAGTGCGTGGCCTTCAATAACACCGTGAAGACCTGTGAGATCTTTGGCTGGTGCCCCGTGGAAGTGGATGACAGCATCCCACGGTAACGCCCGCTCCTTCCAGGGAGCTGGGAGCCCAGACAGAGGGGATCTGTACCCTTCAGAGGACCAGCCTCCCCCCCCCCCCTTCCAACCCTCCCCTCTCTCCATCTGTGCAGCCCAGGCCAAAGACTCCCTTGGCCCCTGGTCAGAGGGCCTGAGAGTCCATCATTCCAGCACCCACCCCACCCCAAAGCCATGGGAGGGTGCACCCCCCCCACACACACACACACCTTGCTAAGCTCTGCTGGGCGCTGGGGGTGCTGCTGGGGAGGGGTGGTGAGTAGGTGTGGTCTCCTTCAGCCCCGCCCTTCTCCGAGAGGCTGAGAACTTCACGCTCTTCATCAAGAACAGCATCAGCTTCCCGCGCTTCCAGGTCAACAGGTGCGTGGGAGAGAGGGGGGCGGGCAGGGGGCTCCAGGAGGCTGCGTCTGCCGGCCTCGGCCACCTGGCACCCCTGCCCCTGCCGCTTCCTCTCCGGGCCCCCGGGGTGGCAGGGGCCTTTCCTGGGCCCACGAGGGGTCCGCGGGGCTTCGGGGAGCGGTGGGCACCTCCCAGCTGGCACTGTGCTGCTGCCAACGCCCTCTGCCTCGTAGGCGCAACCTGGTGGAGGAGGTGAATGCCACCTACATGAAGGACTGCTCCTACCACAAGACCTCCCACCCGCTGTGCCCCATCTTCCACCTCGGCTACGTGGCGCGCGAGTCGGGCCAGAGCTTCAGCACGCTGGCCGAGAAGGTACTGTGCCAGGCGAGCGGGGAGGGCTGGGCCCGGGATCGGCCAGCCAATGGAGGCTTCTCGGGCCCAGTTAACCCGCCCCCAGCCCCCTGTGTGGGATGCGGATGGTGGCTTATCCTCTAATGCCGGGAGGCAGGGTCAGGCCTGTCTCCTCAGCGGGGCCTGGTGTGGGGTGGCACCGAGGAGGCACCCAGAATGAACGGGCTTGGGCAGATGTGGACATCGGGGTGTCTGCTGAGGTCCCGCTGTTTTTAAAATAGCAGATAAAAGCAGCTTGAGCCGGGACCGGTTTGGCTCAATGGATAGAGCGTCGGCTTGGGGACTGAAGGGTCCCGGGTTCGATTCCGGTCAAGGGCATGTACCTTGGTTGCGGGCATATCTCCAGTAGGGGGTGTGCAAGAGGCAGCTGATCGATGACTCTCTCTCATCGATGTTTCTAACTCTCTATCTCTCTCCCTTCCTCTCTGTATAAAATCAATAAAATATATTTAAAAAAAAAAAAAAAAAAAAAAGCAGCTTGTCCGAAACTGGTTTGGCTCAGTGGATAGAGCGTCGGCCTGCGGACTGAAGGGTCCCCGGTTCGATTCCGGTCAAGGGCATGTACCTTGGTTGTGAGCACGTCCCCAGTAGGGGGTGTGCAAGAGGCAGCTGATTGATGACTCTCTCTCATCGATGTTTCTAACTCTCTATCCCTCTCTCTTCCTCTCTAAAAAATCAATAAAATATATTTTTTTAAAAAGCAGCTCGAATCCCACGGCCCGTGGCCCTGGGAGACCCTGGGAATTCCAGAGGGCCAGCTCCCCACCGACCCCTGGCTCTGAGAAGCATGAGGAAGAGCCGGTCCCGTGGGAAACTGGGGGAACTGCTGTGCAAAGGCCCCAAAGTGGGGGAGACTCCGTGTGTTCTAGAAAAGCTGGAGGGTGGTGGGTGGGAGGCGGGGCCAGAGAGGGTGACAGGCCTCACACGGAAGCCGTTTCTCAGCATCTCTTGCCAAGCCCGGGCACGCTCCCTCTTCAAGAGGCAGCGTCCCGCCCCCAACCCCCAGGGCTGAGCGCCGTGTCCCCGCAGGGCGGCGTCATCGGCATCACCATCGACTGGAACTGCGACCTGGACTGGCATGTGCGGCACTGCAAGCCCGTCTACCAGTTCCACGGGCTCTACGAGGAGAAGAACCTGTCTCAGGGCTTCAACTTCAGGTGCCTGCCCGCCCCCCTCCCCCACCGGGCACGTCCCTGGGGGTCCTGAGGGCGTTTCTGTTCCCAGATCCAAGCAAGTGTCCCCAGGAGGGGGGCCCAGGAGCCCGGGGAGCTCCCGTCATCGGGGGGTGACCACGCAGGGAGCCAGCAGGGAGCAAGACCTTGGAGGCCTGAGCCCTGCCCTGCTCTTGGTTCCCTGGGAGGCCCCCTGGGCAGGACCGGCTGGGGAAGTGGCTGCCTGCGGAGCCAGGGGGAGGGGAGAGTACAGCATTCCTGGCCCGAGGCCCGGGGTCCCCCTCTCTATAATGTGGGGGGGACTATCCTCATGGGCCCCGAAGGCCCTGCATCCCTGATGCTCTGGGAGCTCCCCACCGAGGATGCTTCTCCATCATCCCCGCTGCAACCTCCCTTCTCCCCCAGGTTTGCCAGGTACTTCGTGGAGAACGGGACCAACCACCGGCACCTCTTCAAGGTGTTTGGGATTCGCTTCGACATCCTCGTGGACGGCAAGGTGAGTGGCGGACAGCGTGAGGGACAGCCAGGACACACTCCGGGCCCTGGGAGAGCCGGCTGGGCCTCTGTGGTTCCAGGCAACTGGAGGTGGTGGGCGGCCTTCGGCAGTCCTCCCAATAGCATATGGGTGGGCGCGGTTGACGGTGGCCTTCGGCTGTGACCACACCTCCCGCACTGTCTCCCTGAGTCCAGCTAGGCAGAGCCAAGGTCAACCCCAGGCCTCTGACCAGCCTCTGAGCCGCCATGTAGAGGCAGACCCTGGGCAGCAGGCAGTGGGCCAGCGGACAGCGGAAGGGACACTGCCTTGACCCCAGGCCTGGCCTTAGGGCTTCTGAGAAAAGACCTTTCCACCTGGGCCCCTGCTGACTGCTAACCCTTCTCCCCCTCCCCCCATCCCGGATCTCCCACCAGGCTGGGAAGTTTGACATCATCCCCACAATGACTACCATCGGCTCTGGGATTGGCATCTTCGGGGTGGTAAGTGCTGGGGACATGGGGTCACTGTGCTGGGGTCAGATCCCCTCTTCCACATCTCAGTGGCAGCAACAAGTCACTCACCCCACAACTTGACTGTAATTGTCCATCTTTACTGAGCCCCCCCCCCCTCGCCAGACACACAATGTGTCTGAAGAAACTGAGGCCCACAGTGGGCAGGACCCAGGGGGGTGGGCAGTCTGGGCTCCCTGAGGGGCTTCAGGGCCTCACCCCCTCCAGAACCCGGTCTGGATAGGACAGGATTGGTCAGGGCCTCACCCCCTCCAGAACCCGGTCTGGATAGGACAGGATTGGTCAGGGCCTCACCCCCTCCAGAACCCGGTCTGGATAGGACAGGATTGGTCAGGGCCTCACCCCCTCCAGGACCCGGTCTGGATAGGACAGGATTGGGTCAGGGCCTCACAGACAGTAGGGATTCCCATGCTCTAGCCACCGCCTTCCTGCCCCCAGGCCACGGTTCTCTGTGACCTGCTGCTGCTCCACATCCTGCCCAAGAGGCACTACTACAAGCAGAAGAAGTTCAAGTACGCGGAGGACATGGGGCCAGAGGCGGTAAGAGGTGCCTCCCCTCCCCCCGAGTCAGGCCCTTCAGAGGCCTCGGCCCCTAAGTCTGCGGTGGGGAGGCAGCCGCTCCCCTGAGGCTGACTTTCCCCCCCCCCTCTCTCCCCCAATCTCCCCCACACAGCGGGAGCGGGACCCCGCGGCCACCAGCTCCACCCTGGGCCTGCAGGAGAACATGAGGACCTCCTGACCTCGGCCCCGCTCCTGACTGGACGCAGCCTGAGGCTTCAGGGGGGCCGTGGTGGGGCCCCAGCCAGGGTAGAGGGGTCTCCCCTGCCCTCCCAGCCAGAAAGACACCCGTGTGCCGGCAGCTCAGGGTGGACCCGGGAGAGACCTGCGCAGCTCTGAGCTCTGGCTCCACCTCTGCACCCCGCCGAGCACACCCCACCCAGCCCCAGCCTCTCCGGGCGCGGAGGGGGTGCGGGCGCTGGGTGGCCCTCGCACACTTCCCAGCTGGAGCTTCGTGCTTCCCTCTCTGGGTCCACATCCCCCTCTCTAGGCCTGTGCTCTCCCGTACGACACACACTAGCCACAGTGACTATTGAAATTTAAATCAATGAACATGGAATAAAATAAAGAGCAGTTCCTCAGACCAGCCACATTATAACCATCAAGGAGACCCGGGCTGTGGCTGCCGAGTGAGAGTACAGACATTTCAGCACCACAGAGAGTTCTCTAGGACCGCCTGGTTCTCCGTGGGGAGCTTAGCCACCTGGCAGGCCCCTGGGCCATCCCAGAGCCCCCCCCCCCCGCACCAGTATCTCCAAGGCGAGCAAACTCCCCAGGCCGTTTTAAGGACCTTCGCTTAAAAGGTTCCTGATCAGGCATCAGACGTAGCCTGGGCCCGCATCACCTGGCAGGTACCGGTAGCGAGCAGGTGTGTGGTGTGCTCACAAGCCCCCAGTGCGCCGTGCACACGCCTTCCTGTGCACACTCACCTGGATGCACACCCGCTTCTGCCCACACTGTGTATTGGAACAGCTTGGGCCTTGCAAACACAACCATCTGATCACACCCGCATCCCCAGGCACAGACACCTGGTCCATACTGTGTCCCCTCCGCCCCACGCGTGTCAGGCCAGGACAGCCCTTCAGCCATGAACCCTTACTCAGCTACCTCTGGCCCGGTGGGAGCCTTGGCCAAACTCTGGGCTCCCTGCCCGAGGCCCAGCCCCAGCCCCCAAGGCCTGCCCGGCTCTGTCTGAACACGAGGTCTGGGGAAAGCGCGGGTGAGTACAATAAAAGGAATGAGGACGAACCTCTGCCTCTGTACTTTCTTCTCAGCCCTCTCTGAAACCCATCCGTGCACTGTGGGTGGAGCTGGGTGACCTCTGAGGTCCTTCTGGGTCTGTCGGTGGGCAGTGGTGAGCTGATGCTTTGCCCTGAGACCAGCAGGGTCAGTGCTGGGGGTTAGCTCCCCTCTGTTCAAGGGCCACTGTCCTGGCACAGCCCTGAACATCAGAGCTCTCCCCAACCCCGCACAAGCCCCTCCCATGCGCAGGAGGCCTGGCACTGTGACAAGCAGAGAACCAGGCTCAGGAGGGGACTCATGAAAGCAGAGGTGAGGAGGGGGCTGGCTGCCTCAGGAGGGAGGGCTGAGGGAACCCCAACGAGGGGAGGAAGGTCATGAGTGAAGGTCATGAGTGTGGAAGGATTCTCCAGGGCCCTGCTGTGGGCATGGCCACTAGTCTGAACTTAGAACCACGCAGGGTCTCTGGGAACCCCATCACCATGCTTTGTCTAGATCCGTGCCGTCCAACAGGCCAATACAGTGGTCACCAACCCATGTGGCCATTGAGGACTTAAAATGTGGCCAGTGCAACCAAGGAACGGAATGTTTTATTTTATCCACTTTTAATGAATTGAAATCACCACACATGGCTAGTGGCTACCACATTGGACAGTCTAGCCGATTGGCCTTCTGCTCTCTTCCCCAGCCAGGGACCATACGTCAGAGTTTGTAACACAGGAACTCGGTCTTCTTTCCTCTCTTCCTTCTCCAGCCCTCCCTGCTTCTGCACCTCCTGCCCCCTTCCCTCCCAGATGAGTAGAGGATTCCAATTTTGTACCCAACCCAATCCAGAGACCTCCCAGCAGAGGCCCCCTCTCCCCTCTCACTCCTGCACTTGCTCCCCTCTTGTGCCTCCTCCCTCCCATGGCCCATGTTCCCCTGCAGCTAGCTCCGCCTGCCCCTTCACTGCTACCTTTCCAGAAAGACCAGTTTCCCCTGTCCCACCCTCCGAGGTTGGCCTCCAGTCCCCGCCCCCACTTCTCCGAGATGCCCTTGCCAAGTTACCAGCAGCACCTTGGTTGCCAAATCCAAGTAGACACTTAGCTGTCTCCTACAAGGCCTGTCTGCCTCTGATACTGTTGAGCAAGTCCTCCTTTATCAAAAGATTTCCTTCCAGCAGCTCCTAGGACTCACCCTCTCCTGACTTTCCAGTAAGCTTGGTGTGCAGGGTAAGTACAGGTTTCAACTGCAGCTCTGGCCTGGGTCACTGTGTGCCCTTGGGCAGGTTGCTTAACACCCCGAGCCTCCTCTGCCTGTGTGTCAGGGACAATAATAGCCCTTACTCAGGTTGGGATAAGATAAGATGTGAACGTGCCTAGCACAGAGCCTGGCACACTAGTAATGCCCTATCTTCTCTTTCAATAGTGGAATCGCCTAGTTGTCCCCAGATATCTGTTCTCTCTACAGGGATACAGCACGGATCTGGAGATTTTGTGGCTGCCTAGAATGAAAGCTGCATTTCCCAACCTCCTCTTGCAGCTGGGTCTGGTCATGTAACTAAGTTTCAGCTAATGAAATAAATGTGAGAGTGTCAAGTGACACCTTCTGGGAACTTTTCTGAAAAGCAGCTGGTGCAAACCCTTTACCCTCTTCTTCCTCATCCTTGTCTTCATCCCACTGCCTGGAACATACGTGTGATGGCTGGAGCTCTAGCCACCATCCTGAGCCATGAAGACGAGTGTCATGCCCAGAGGTTGCTGGAGCAGTGAGTGGAAGGAGCCACGTCTGGAAGCCTGTGGAGCACATCGGACTTACCAGCTCAGGACTGTCTTCCCTGAGGTTCTTCTGTGGGATGTCTGTTCCCTAAGTCAAAACTCGTTCAGAATCTTTCCTCCTTCAAAGTGAATGTTCTGGCCCTCGCTGGTTTGGCTCAGTGGATAGAAAGTCAGCCTGCGGACTGATGGGTCCCAGGTTTGATTCCTGTCAAGGGTACATGGCTGGGCTGCGGGCTTGATCCCCAGTAGATGGCATGCACGAGGCAGCTGATCAGTGATTCTCATTGCTGATGTTTCTATCTCTCCCTCTCCCTTCCTCTATGAAATTATATATATATATATATATATATATATATATATATATATATATATTTTAAGTGAATATTCTGTCCTTGGACCTTGCTTTATTTGCTCTGCGTTATCTCACCTTTACCCATTGCTCTACTTACAGCTATGGATCCTTTTGGACAACTTCCAAAGCTGTCTGCTGGCCCAACCCTCTTTCCTGAACTCCAAACCCACACATCCCTCCCCCTAATTATCATACCTAATTAGTTATTCACTTAACAAACATCTTTTGAGTGCTGCCTGAATCAGGCACAGCCCGCCCCCCCCCCCCCCGCCCCCCATGAAGCTCCCAGTCCAAATGGGGAACAGGCAGATAAACAGATGCTCATACAAGGAAGTCCCTCGCAGGGGCTGGTAACCCACACTGGGCCCTGGGCGGTGAGGAGGTCAGAGGAAAGGGTTCCAGACAGAGGGGTATTGAAATGAGGTAGGCAGATGGTTAGGACAGGTCATGGAGCGCTTGGTTGAACCTATTGGGATATTGGTGAGCCATGGGCAATTCCTAAGCGGGAGCTGACGAGCTGGATTTGTGTTTCTGAGAGGTCTCTGGCTGCCAGGTAGAGAAAGGCTCCTGGGATGGGGCGGTAAGACTGGACGGGGGTGGGAGGCTAATGAGGATGCTGCTTGCAGCAATCCGGGTAGGTGCAAAGCGATGGTGGCCTGAGCTGAGGGAGGGGCAGAGAGGTGGGGAGAAGTGGCTGGGTTCCAGGGCCACTTAAGAGGCAGCATGGGCAGGGCTTGGTGATGGACTGGTTGGGCGGGAAAGGGGTAAGCCCTACAGCGACTCCCAAGTTTCTGGCTCCCAGATGGAAACAGAAACTCAAGAAGCAGCCAGGATTGGGGGAGATACGGGGCTGTGTCTTGGACAAAGTGGCAAGGTGAGGTGTCAGAGGATTCACATTTGGAGAACAGCATAACCGATCTAAGAGCTGGTGAGTTCGCCAGGGAGAGTCCCCAGAAACAGCTGCCTTGAGACTCAGGCTGTCCTGGAGTGTCCCCTCCATCCCCTTCTGGCCCAGCGAAGCCGGTCCTGCCGGCTGCTCGGAGCCCTTCCCCAAATACGACATTGCTTCCGTGTCCCTGACGCACCCAGCAGATGGCTAACCCCTGGGCTGCCATTCAAGGCCTTTCTCCCCGGCTGTCAACCTCGACCCGGGTTCTGGTCGCCCACCTCTCCCGGTCCCTCCCCTAGTGCGCACCTCGCTTCAGCCCCGCGCCCCCGGGAGGGAGGGGCGCTGGTGCCCAGGCCAGGTCGAAACTGCAGGGGACAAAGGGCTTTCTGGGAGAAGCACCGGCCCCCGATAGGAAGCCCAGGTCCCGGGCTGGAAGGATTTGGGGGGGACTCCAGCCAGACTGCTTCGGGGCGCCGGGGGCGTCGAAGGCTCGGCCCCGCTGCAGGGGGAAAGGCCCCTCGGGAACCGCCGGCCCGCCGCGGCCCCGCCCCTCCAGGAGCAGGGCGGGAATCCCGGGCTCTGATTGGGCGGCGCCGGGGAGGCCGCGCGGCCTGGCCAATGAGCGTGGGTCCGGTGCGGCGGTGGGCGGGGCAGCGAGCGCCGCCTGGAGCCGGGGCGCCGGCGGTCTGAGCTGGGCGATCCCGGCCCCGGCGTGGCGGGCAGGGCGGGGCGCGCGCCTCGGGAGCGAGCCTGGCCTCCCCCCGGGCCGCGGAGACCGTCGCCCGGCGGCACCGAGGTAGGGGTCTGCCGGGGGTGGGGTAGGGGGGGGACCTGGATCGGGGAGCGGGAGGGGAGGGGAAGCCCGGACGTCTGCTGGAAGCCTGCACGGGAGGAGGGGGGGGGGGGGTATCTGCGAGGCCGAGTCTACGAGGACAGCTGGGACCTCTACCCTGCGGGGTCCCCCCCACCCCCCGCTTCTATCTGCGGGGCCGGCCGTGGCTGCGCGGTGTCCCCCAGAACCTGCTTCTCTTGCACCGGCAGCAGGACCGCAGCTACGCGGGCGCCCCGCCATCTGCGTCCTCTCCCCGGCTCAGGTCTGCGGAGCTGCGTGCACGCCCGGCGCCCCACCCGCCGCCGCCCCAGTTCCTGGTGGGAGGCCGTGTCTCCGCGGGGTGGGCCTGGACGGGGCACCCACGTGTGGATCTGCGCGGAGCGCTCCTCCCACACGGCCCTCCCCTGACTCTTCGTTCAAGAGCTGGAGGGTAGGGGACGGGGGCTGAGTGGGGCGGTTGGGGAGTGTGGCCTCAGCTGCGCAGTCCTCCCCGGGCCAGGGCGGGGTGGAAGGGGGTGGAGCAGGGCGGTGCGGGTGGGCGCTGCGGCTTCTGGGGCCCAGATGGGCACAGAACCGGTGGCTCGGAGGGCGTACACGTGCGCGGGGACCTGTGTGTGGTGTTTGGAGGCGGGTGTGCGGGTGTCACGTGGACACGAGTGTGCCTCTGTGTGTGTGTGTGTGTGTGTGTTGTGTGGAGGGGGGAGGGGTAGTGGATTACAGGGATAAGTGGTGTGTGAGGGCTGGTTACAGGGATGTTGGCATCCCCTTCTCCCGGTGAGGGTGTGTGTGTCTTGAGGGTACAGGAGTGTGGAGAGAAAGTTAGGTCCCAGGTCCTAGGACTGCACCTCGGTGGGTGCAGAGGGGGGTTGCTGTCTGCCCAGTGGGCCGAGGAGCGCAGGAGGAGCGAGCACACAGCTTGTGTCCTTGAGGGTCCCAGGGAAAAGGGACTGGCTTCCCCCACAGCCCGCACTCCTTCATCCAGCACCTAAGATTGTGCACCCACTGTGTGCCAGACGGAGTCCTAGGCCCCCAGACTCTGGTGGCACTTACCTCCTCTTGATCTCTCACCCTCAGCCCCACAGCTGGCAGAGGTATCATTTCGAAGCTCGTTGGACTGAGTCATCGCCCTGCTCAGAATCCTCCCCTGGCCTTTGAGGTCCTTCTGGTTTCTGTCTTCCCCCCTCTCCCCCTCCTGCAGGCCAGCCCCTGAGTCCCAGCCAGGAAATGGCGCTCTGTCTTGGACAGGGTGAACTTCCATCCTCTCCCCCTCTGAAACCCTTACTCCGTGTTCATGAAAGAGCTGAAGTGCCACCTCTTCCAGGAAGCCATCCTGAGGCCAGGCACGGTGAATGAATGACGGGGCCTTCTCACCCAGGTGTAACTGATCGCTGCCAGGCCCCTCTCTCAGTGGCCTCAGACAGTGAGCTCTGTCCCCCTTCACAGCCTGTGTAGTTGCTGTTCCTCTGCCTGAAATGCCCTTCCGAGGTGCCCACACCGCTTTGTCCCTCACTTCAGACCCCGCTCAGACAGTACATCAGAGAGGCCTTTCCTGACCACACTGCAAAAATACACCCCCAGCCCCTCACGATTTCCCTTGTGCTGTTGTACTTCTCCATAGCGGGTAGGTACCACTTGACGAGTCATCTGTTAATGGCAGGCTTTCTTGTTTGTTCCTTCTTGCCTCCAGTAGAAATGAAACTGCATGGAAGCAGGGCCTTGATCTTTTTGGTTCGCTGCTTTATTTCCCAGCACGTGTAGCAGGTGCTCAGTGAGTGTTGGCTGCATGAATGAATGGCTCTGGATTTGCATCCAGGAGTCTGTGTCCCTGGCTGCTCCCCAGCCTCTGAGCCCCCAATGTCTGCAGGTAGGTCTCCTGCCCTTCTGTCCTCCAGATTCCAAGTTCCTGGTCCAGGAGTATGGTGACCATCTATCTGTATAAAAGGCTCCTAGGCTAAGTGTCCTTCCCTCTGTCCTGGTAAAGGACATCACATAGCAACGCCCAGCTTCCTCTCCCTAGCGACCACTAGGCTTCTTGCAGGTCCTCAGCCCAGGAACACGACTTGCTTTATAGTCAGGTGCAAACACTTTACACTTTAACCAAGTGTCTGTGAAATGTCTTCCCATGCCTCATCTCATTTGATCCTCACAGAAGTCCTGGAGTAGGTAGATAGGAGACTCGGTGGAATCCTGTTTTCTTTCCATTAGCTGGAAAATGGAGATTTAGAAAGCTTAGAAACTTGATCCCACTGAAAAGAGGTAAGAAATGGTGGACCTTGAAAATGACTTCGGGTTTTCTCACTGTTCAGAATATGGTCAAACACTGCTGCAGTTAAATAGTTCACCCTTTGTTCTCCCTGTGTGATCTACAATAATAATCTGCTTCGTGTTGATATTTACTGCTGTGTTGCGGACAATCACCTGAAAGAGAAGTTGGGTTGCTTCACTGGGCTGGAAAAAGTTTAGCTAAATCAGAAAGCAGGTATAATTAAGCAAGTTCTATATCTATAAAAGGCTAAGCTGACTCGCGCATGTGTGTCATATATAAAACTCTTGCTGGCACCAATAGCATGCCTGTGTTTCCATCTGTCATTGTCGATCGTGAATTTGGTTGACACTTATAGAGAAAGGGCGAATAGCGATATTAAAATATAGCTTCAATTCATTTCCTTTCAATGTGCACGCGTTTGTGCACTGGGCCACTAGTATTGGCATGATAGAGATGTTCCCTCTAGGACACATGTGTCAAACACAAGGCCCGCGGGCCAAATCCAGCCCGCCAGGCCTTGCAATGTGGCCCGCACCGCGCTGTCATCACTGCACTCCGCTGTCAGTTTATGACATTGTCAGTTTATGACTGTTCAGTAAACCATTCGGCCCGCGATTTAGGCTGGATTTTAGATTTTGGCCCCTTCTCTGATTGAGTTCGACACCCCTACTCTAGGAACTGGTGTGGAGGATGGGATGGGGTTCGGTCAGGATGTGAACCTAGAGCGGGGAGACCTGTGTGGCCGAAGCAGTTGGGAAAGAAAGTGGAGGCTGGCTCTGGGTTTTTAGAGAGAATCACCTTGGTGACCTCCTCCCCCCGCAGTGGGGAGATTCGGGAGGGAGGACTCCCAGGGGACATGTCCGAGTTGTCCTCCGGCAACAAAGGAGGGGAGGTGTGCTGCTGGCAGAAGGCACAGCTTGTTCAAAGGCCTGGCAGCAGAGCCCCGTCTGCCGTTCAGGAAGCTGGGGGTAGCATGGTGCGGCCAGAGTGGAGCGTGAGTGGGGGTGGGGGGCGCAAGGAAGAAGGTGGGTGATGGGGAGGGCTCCTGGGCTCCTGGCCTGGGAGGACTGGGGGGGTGGCAGTGCCATCACTGCAATGGGAACAGAGGAGAAAGGGCAGACTTGGGGGACATGCCGAGTTACATCGGGGCCCTGTGGAGTCTGAGCGGCCCAGGAGCATGGCGGGGAGGAGACAGCTGGTTGAGGAGAGCTGGGCTGGAGGAGGTGCACTGGCAGAGGGTGAGGTCTGGACACCATCAGCCGAGGGCACTGCGGCTGTGCTGAGGGTTGCTGTGCAGCATCGGGCAGAGCCCACCTTGGTGCGTGGGGCCTCCCCGGGGACGGTGCAAGGGGGTGTCCTCGCCGCAGGCATCCTCAAGCATGACTTGGCAGCCGATGACGCCCGGGCCTCCCTCGAGGAGAGTGAGTCATCCCAGGCAGAGGCGGGGAACGGGAGCCGCCAAGGGCACCCGTTCTGGGCCATCCAAACACTCGTCAGGAGCATAAACACGGCTCGGGCGGACGAGGTCGGGGCCACCTTCTGTGTCTGGCCCCGGGTGGCTAGACCACCTCCTCATATCTTTCCCATCTGGCTAGTCCTCTGCCCAGCAAGGCCCTGTGCTCTCTGGATCGCAGCTGGTCCCCTGCTCAACCTGGCCCTGGCGTCCACCGCAGCCTTCCAGGACTCAGACTGAGGCCGTCCCAGCCAGCGCTGCCTACCCAGCTGTGATGAGGGCGGGAGCTGCCTGCTCTGGGCCTTCTCTCGGGGACCCGGGTGGATGGGACTCATCCTAAGGAGGAGGTTTGGCCAAGCAGGATCTGGAGCCAGAGTCTGCATCCCTTGGGAATAGCCAGACACCTGGGGGCTGGGGGCATTTCCTGATGGGGGCAATGGGCCAGGCCTTGCCAGAGCCAGGGGGCAGAGAAGAGGCTCTTGCTTGGTGGCTTCCTGACAGCAGCACATCCCAGTGCCACGTTGCCCGGGCACAAACTGCTTCATTTCCATGTCCTTCTATAGCTGTGGGAGTCGGCAGGATGGGAGCCATCCATCTGGTTCACATATGAGGAAACTGAGGCTCTAACACCCTCAGTGACTTAAGACAGCACAGCCCCAGCCTGTGAGGTCAGGATTGGGGTAACTTTTCCCAGTGCACGAAGGCCTGAGCCTGACCATTCGCAGCTGCGGGCCTAGGCTGGACCCCGGGAGGTTCCGCGCACCCAGAGGAGTCTTTACTCTGACCTGGGCCTGGGTCCCAGCCACTCTTGTGTGTCCCTGTGGTGTCCCTAGTTATCTGCCAAATCCGTTGCTACAAAGCATCTTTCAGGGCCCAAGGTTGGGGCGGGCATGGAGAGACCCCTTAGGGATCCCCCAGTGAGACCTGGGGCCTGCCCAAGACACACAGCCCAGCCCAGCCCAGCCGGCAGCCTCAGGATGGCGAGCAGGTGACGGTGTGGGAAGTTCAAACGTGACCTGTGCTCAGGTTCCCATGGCCCCCACGGGGCACGTGGTCACACGTACACACCCATACAGACCGCACGGATGGATTCCTGTCTCCATGCAAATGTGTGCCTACGTGTGGGTCCCCCCAACCTCCCCCCCACACACACACACAGACACATGTCGCTGCCCCAGGTCCACAGCCCTGCTTGTGCACATCGTCTCACGTGTGGACACGTGCCCTCCCATGCACAGGCTGGGGCGCCAGGCCCTGTCGCCTGGACACGAGGCAGGAACCCGGGGCCTCCCTCCCGGGCCTCCCTCCTGCACAGACGTGCTTAGTCACCTGAATGCGATCCAGGCGGGAGGGAGGGTGGAGGGCCTGACGTCAGCCCTCACAGCCGCCCCGTGCCGCCCGCGCATCCATCTGGGCGACAGCGTGTGCCAGGCCATCACAACAGCAGCAGCAGCAGCAGCACAACTCGCTTTTACGGGGCTTCCTCCGTGGCAGGCCCCGCTCTGAGCCCCGCATGGCGCTCACTCCTTCCTGCTCACAGCCTCCGGCTCGGGGGGCTCGGGGAGCTGGGACGGTGCATCCCCCCATCCTGCAGGAGAGGAAAACCCAGGCGCATGGTGCAGGCCCCGGGCCCTGGGCTTGCAGCCAAGAAGGTGCGGAGCCTAAACCGGGTCCAGGCCCCAGGCTGAGGCAAGAAGGCTCTGCCCTGACTGGCTGTGCGACCCCAGGGCCATCCCTGACCCTGGCTGGGCCTCTTTCCCCTCCGGGAAAAGGGAAAGGAAGATGACGCAGGATGGCCTCAGGCTGGGACAACAGCCTCCTCAGGAAAATCATGCAAATTGTATGGGCGAGCGCCACCTTTGCCCTCTGCCCTTTGCCCTCTGTGGGTGGGGGCCCCGGTCCCATGGTGCCTGCCCTGGGCCAGAGGGCAGGAGCTCCTGACACCCGTTCATTCCCTGCTGTGGGCTGGGGCCTTCGCTGGTTGGGGTCCCTTCTCCCAGGCTGTTTCCCCATCCAATGGGGATGGGGCTGTCTTGATCACTATGGCAACCATTCATTCATTCATTCATTCATTCATTCATTCAGCAGATACTTGCCAAGCTCCCGCTCTGTGCCAGGCACTGCTGCAGACACCCATGGTTTTACGGAGACGAGGCAGACAAGAGCCTCGGCGTATGGAGTTTGTGTTCTGGTGGGAGGAAGGGGGCCCGCAGAGTGAGGGGGACAGGCTTGGGGGGCTCCCTTCAACGCTGGCTTCTTCCTTCCTGTAAAGGGCCTGGTTCCCAAAGCCTCCCTGATACTGGAGCCCCATTCACTGCCCCCCTTCCCTTCCTCCAGGGAGGCCTCTCGTGTCCCGACTACTCACTCATTCCTTCTCTGCTCTTCCAGCGAGCCGCCCTGATGCTCCAGCTCTTCTCCTTCCTCCTCTCCTCCAGGGAGACCTGGGCCTCTAGCCTCATCAGCACCCCCCCCCAGACCCCCTCCCCTGCACCCCCTCCCCACACTCCCTCCTCCAAGTGCAGCCTCCTCTCTGCCTGTTACCAGCCTGGTTCCCTTCTCCCTTCCTTTCCGCATGTCAACAGCAGCTCCGCCTCCTCCAGGCTTCCACTCACCCCACACGGTGTGCCAGGCTCCGGGCTCTGGGATGCCCCCTTACCCACGATCCTTTCCCAAGCCTTGCTGTGTCCCTAGGGAATCTGGGAAGGGAAGGTCTGCATCCCTGGTACAGATGGAGAGACTGAGGCTCTGAGTCAGGAGGGAGCCTGCCCACGGCCCCATAGGAGTTTGGCAAGGGGGACTGGAAGCCAGCCCGGGCTCCTCTGTGGCCAGTGGACTCCGGTGAGCTCTGCCTCCTTGACAGCTGTCAAAGCAAGGTGACGGGGGGGGGGGGGGGGGGAGGGAAGAGAATGAGGGGGTGAAACAGCCAGACCCGTGTTCTCCAAGTTGATCTACTGGGTCAGAGGAAGTTACCGCCAAACAGGAAGGGCAGAGGGTCGGGGGTCACTCACTTCCTATTCTTGAGAAGATGCCTCTGTTTGGCCCAGGAAGGGGGTGGGGCGTAGAGCTGGGGTGGGGCCGGTGCTTGGCCTGAGGAGGAAATGGAGCCCCAGCCTGAGTGTCTGCGGCGTTCAGCTTGGGGTCCAGCTGCAGCCCAGGACTGTGGTCAAGGGTAAGGGCGAGGGCTGGAGGTTGGAGGCTGATTCGGGGTTCAGGTTCTTGGCCTCTGGCCTGGTTTGGGGCCCAGACGGCAGGAGGGCCAGGGAGGGGGTAAGGCCGGGCCAGGGGGAGCATCTCAGCCTGAACAGATGGCATACATTGTGGCCACACAAATAAACTGGGAAAAATAAGTGAAGTCTCTCGACAGCCACCAAAGCAGCAGCCCCTCCCCTGAGGGGCCCTGTTCTGGGCCGCAGGCTCTGCGGGGCCGGAGAAGGGGCTGATGGGAGACTTGCCCTGTGGCCCTGGAGAGGCCTCTCAGCAGGAACGAGAGAGGCCGGAGCCCCAGGGTGAGGGGTGAGGGTGAGGGGCTCGAATATCCAGGAGGCCTCCCCGGAGGAGGTGAGTGGGCCCGGAGCATCGGGGCCCCTGCATTTGCCAGCGCCCAGCTCAGCTTCCGGGCAGCAGCCTTGGAATGCTCTTCTGTCTACTGTCGAGGGGTGAGGCTGGTGAGTCACTGGGCTGTCGGCTGGATGCCGGCCTCAGCTGACCCTGCACTCTGCTTCTCCCGAGGCTGCTGGGCCTCCGGGGTTCTGCCCGCGTCCGTCTGTCCGGACTCCAGACCATCAGATCCTCCCTGCTTCCCTGGGAACCAGCAAGGCGGACACGAATGTGCCTGTTTTGCGGGTGGGAACGCCGAGGTCTAGAGGGCTGGTGTGCAGCAGAGCCAGATGAGTTCCTGGAAATCCTCCAGTGTGTGGGGACGGGTCCACGTTTGGCTACCGGCAACCCAGGCAGAGGGCAAAGGCACGGAGGTGGGACTCCTAGGGTTGTGGCTACAATGGGAGAAGGGCCCAGAGATCTGACCTCCTGGCTCCACGGCCAGAACTGAAGCCTTTCCCGCCCTCATTTCTCAGGTTCCCAGTAAGGCTGCACGGAGGACCCCCTTGACCGTGGCCATGGAGGGGGGGCCCGCGGTCTGCTGCCAGGATCCTCGGGCAGAGCTGGTGGAGCGAGTGGCAGCCATCGATGTGGCCCGCTTGGAGGAGGCGGACGGTGGCCCCGGGCCCGCCAGGAACGGTGTGGAGCCCCCGCCACGGCCCAGAGCGGCCTCCATGATCCCAGGCAGCGCCTCAGGACTCCCCCTGCCCCGACCCAGCCTCTCCACCAGGAAGCTGTCCCTGCAGGAGCGGCCGGCGGGAAGCTGCCTGGAGGCCCAGGCTGGGCCTTACACCACGGGGCCTGCCAGCCACATCTCCCCGCGGGCCTGGCGGAGGCCCACCATCGAGTCCCACCACGTGGCCATCTCGGATGCAGAGGTCGGTGGGGCAGCGCCGGGGGGCGCTCACGAGCTTTTCGGCAGCCCTCCATGAAGACCCTCTCTATGCCTTTCCCTGGGGTAGCTTTTGGTTTTGCATACCCTCAGAGTGGAGGAGCTCACTACCTCACAATAAGGCCTCTTCCCACCCAGGGAAGCCCCAACTGAGCCAACCTCTGCAATCGATACCCCCCACCCTCCCCGGCCCCGCCCAGTCCCGGCTCTGGGAGTAAACCCGCCCCTGTCCCCCCAGACGTCCCCTGAGAGATCTGAGGACAGACACAGCGTCTTCCCACCCCGAGGCTTCCCCAGCTGGAACCCCGCCTGGAACCCTGCCTCCTGGAGCCTACTCTGACTCAGAAGCCGCCAGGCTCCGGGCTCCCCCCGGCTCTGTCCTTGCCACTTAGATCTGAACGTGAACCTGAGGACGGAGCCATCTGTATCCTCCAGGGGCTGAGCCTTTGCTGCCTGAGCGAGGGCCCTGGCCTCTTGTCCCTCTTCCCACCCTTGTTCGTGCAATCCAGACCTCCCCTTCAGCGCCCCCGGGGATGCTTGCTCATGGCTTCCTTACAGACGCGGGTCTCCCAGACCTCGGCGTCCAGGCGGGAATCCGTGCGTGTTTCCTCAGCCACGGCTCCCCATTCCCGAGGCTGCCTCTCCCTCTCGGTGGTCTTGTCACCACCAAGTTTCCGCCCTCCCAACTGGAAAGGTTGCTGAAAACGCCTGGGGCCTGGGCCCAGGATTGATCCCTGAACAGGATCCCGAGGTGAGAACAGTGCTGCCTCTGGATCAAGCTTTACCTGATGCTTCCTCTCCCCTCAGGACTGTGTGCAGTTGAACCAGTACAAGCTGCAGAGTGAGATTGGCAAGGTAGGACTGGGGCTGGCCGGGAGCGGCAGGAGTTTAGTTCGGGAGTTTGCGAAGGCAGGCTGCCAGGACGCTCTGCGCGGGGCAGTCCCTTGTCCTCTGGGAATGTGAGGCAGACAGGAAGGCCCAGGCCTGGGGGTGAGGAGAGTGTTGTCTCTCGTAGGAAATGACTGGTGTGGGTGGGGCAGATGGGAGATGGGTCCTGATTCCTGACTCCCCAGAGTTGAGGTTTTTTTTGTTTTTTTTTTATTTAAATATGTTTGTATTGATTTTTTTTTTTTTTTTTTTTTTTTTTAGAAAGAGAGGGAGAGAGAGAAAAACAAAACAAAACAAAACAAAAACATCAATTGGTTCCCTCCTGCATGCCTCCTACCAGATATTGAGCCCTTAACCTGGGCATATGGCCCTGCCTGACCGGGAATCAAACTGGCGACCTCTCGGTACATGAGATGATGCTCAATCACTGAGCCACACTGGCCAGGGCTCCCCAGAGCTTTGATGGAAGACTAGAGGGGCTGGGGGAGGCATGGAGTGGCATTGAGGCAGGCAGGGGCAGGTACCAGGGCATAGAACCCCCTCTCTGTCTGAAATTTGAGCCCATTGGTGGTGGGAGTGGAGATGAGACGGGGGAGGAGGGGGCCAGGGGTACTCAGGCTCCCCTTAGCCTGAGCTAGCCCTGGGGGAGGGTGTCCGCCCAGCGGGGCTGACCGGGGCCTATTCGCAGGGAGCCTATGGCGTGGTGAGGCTGGCCTATAACGAAAGTGAAGACAGGCACTACGTGAGTAAAGGGGCGGGAGGGAGGTGCGCCCGAGCCGGCCCGAGGAACCTGGGGGGGGGGGGGGGGACGGCAGGAGCTGTGCTGGGAAGACAGCGGACCACGCTGTCTGTGAAGGGAGTGGACTTCCTGTCCCTAGGGGCATGCAGAGGAAGTGACCTTCTTGCCCCTGGTCACAGGCAGCCAGAGGCTGCTGCCTCTGCGGGGAGAGCTCCAGGAAGGCATTTCGGAGAGGAGGGGTAAGGCCCAGACTCAGATGTGGCCACCTCCTCACCCGGCTTCACAACTCCCAGCCACACCCTCGGTGGCACGGCAGGTGCCCCATGTGGCCAGCCTGGACTGCCCCCTGGTGGCTGCACACCAGTGACATGCCTGCCCCTCCCTCCTCAGGCCATGAAAGTTCTTTCCAAAAAGAAGTTACTGAAGCAGTATGGCTTTCCACGTATGTACCTATTGGGTCCTGTGCTTGGGGGCCCCTAGCTGGGGTTGTGGGGGAGGGCAAGGGGTGACAGAGGAGGAGGAGGAGACCTCAGTCCCTAGCTAGTTTTTGGTACGACTGGGAGTGGAGGTGGGACAGCGTGAGCAAAGGCCTGGTGGCGGGCATGTGCTTGGTGGGTTGGCGACAAGACCATGGTCTTGCAAGTTTTTGCTTGAGGCTGGTTGCCGGGCGACAGTGAGGCCCAGACTCCTGCAGCTGGGGCCTGCCTCTCCTTCCTGGCCGCAGGTCGCCCTCCCCCGAGAGGGTCCCAGGCTGCCCAGGGAGGACCAGCCAAGCAGCTGCTGCCCCTGGAGCGGGTGTACCAGGAGATCGCCATCCTGAAGAAGCTGGACCACGTGAATGTGGTGAAGCTGATCGAGGTAGGAGGTGGCGGTGAGCGGGTGGGTACCCGTGCCGAGTCCCATACGGCACAGACCCAGGGGTCCTGCCCAGAGACAGGTGTGGCTGAGGCCTCCACAACCTTGGGACAGGGACTGCAAGGAGGCTTCAGGGGTCAGTTCAGGCTGGTCCAGAATATTCTTGAGGCCTCACCGAGGGTGAGCGTCTGTGATTCCTGAGGCCGCATCTGTCGGTGGATAGCTGCAAAGTATCCTGGGGGCGCTGGGGCTGGCACTTCCGCCCCATGCCTCCTCAGGCCCTCCCCCCATGTCTGCTCCCTCTGACCAGGTCCTGGATGACCCAGCGGAGGACAATCTCTATTTGGGTGAGTGACCCAGCTCATTCCCAAAGCAGCTTCCCTGGGGTCTGTCCCCGGGCTCCTCGGGGAGAAAACGGCCTTCAGGGGGCCAGGGATGAAATCACACATCTCCGCCCTGGACCCCCTGCCCAGCCCCGCTGAGCCAGGCTCACACTATCCGGTTACAGTCCAACTGACATCTCCAAGTCCCCGCTCTGCCGGTCAGAGAGACCATGGGCCAAGTAGATTCCAGAAGCAGGCTCCCTGATGTGGGCTCCCAGACCCTGTCTGACAGCTCTGTAGGTAATAATGGTACCTACCTCATGGGGTTGATGCGAGGAGCGAATGGGTCATTACATGCAAGAAGACATGCTTGCCATGAATGCTAACGTTACTGTTAAGTTCCTGGTGCCTGGTTCATGCTTGGGCTCCAGGGGCCACAGGAAAAGGGGCAGAAGGAATGAGCACTGGCTTACAAAGGAGAGGCCCGGGCTTTAGTCTCCACTCCCTCTCCTACGTGCCTATCGGTTCGGACCTTTAGGGACGTTTCTGCCCCTTCTGAGCCTCAGTTACCCCCCTTTCCCCGTAAAAGGGGTCCATGTTGTATCAGATGAGGCAGGTCCATAGTAGACCGCACTCTTACCCGTTTACCTCCTCTCACACCATGGGCCCCCCATCCTGTCCCTCCCTCAAGGTTGCCTGCCCCCTCGCCCACCCTCCCGAGCAGGGAGGGGCCTTGGCATCACTTGCTCTGCCAGCCTGGCTGCAGCTTACCTTCTTCTCTTTTCTTTTCTTCCAGTGTTTGACCTCCTGAGAAAGGGGTAAGTTCCCCATTCCGATCAGGCAGGTCAAGTCTCACCCAGGCCTTCCTTTTCCTTCCTGTGTCCCTAGTCCCAGGGTCAGCTGCTCTGGGAGAAGGCAGAGGCCCAGGCCCTGCTTTGGGAAGCTCTGGGGTGAGGGGGGCGGGGGCTCGATGAGAGACCAAGAGGTCAGTGAGGCCGGAATAGTCAGGGAGCCTCTGGAAGGGGGGCAGGCCTGGAAGAACTGGAAAGAAGATTCTGATGGAAGAGGAGTAGAATGGAGTGTTTCTCAAGCAAAAGTGTAGAGAAGGGACTCAACCCTTACCTCTCTTACCCGTATTCAAATTGCACACAGTTTCCTCGGCTTGATACGTGTGTGAGCTGGGTGGGTGGGACTCCGTTCACTCCCATTTACATGAGGGGAAGCTGAGGTTTTCAGAGCGGGGAAGTGGCTTGTCCAGCAAGAGACCCAGCAAGTCACTGATGAAACCCAGGGATCTAACTCGTGTCTGCCTTACTTGGCCGCAGGGTAATTGCAAAGCAGCAACCATGGAACTGTGGCCTGGGTGGTCTGGAAGCCCTAATTCCTGAGGCCTTGAACCCAGGCTATCACTTGTCGCTCTGCTGGGGGACTCCTAAAGACCTATTTGGGGAGGAGACAGGCAGGGGTGTCCCTTTAAGGCTTGGGGGCTTTCAAATGTGTGTGTTTTTGTAATTTATTGATCTGAGAGAGAGACATCAATTTGTTGCTCCACTTATTGATGCATTCATTGGTTGATTCTTGTATGTGCCCTGCCCGGGGATCAAACCTGCCACCTTGGGGTATCGGGACAACTGAGCTGCTCGCCCAGGGCCTTTCATGTGTTTTTGACCTCCATTCCAAGGGATAAATATGTTTCACAATGCCATTTATATCTGTAACTGAATCCAAAGTTTTTACAAAACAGCGCCTATCCTTACTACACGTGATATACTCGGATATATTCTACTTCATCAGGGAAAAGGCAGTGTCAGGGTCCAGCTTGGGGTAGTCACCCACTAAACTGACTTCATGACTCTCTATTGGGTCTGGACCTGCCGTTTGAAAAAGGTTGCTCTCTCTGGCATCTTTACAGCTGTTTGATGATAGACAATACAGTACTTAGAAGAAGGAATATGCCCATCAGAAATTAAGACAAAGCTAATTTGAAATTACAGTGACTGTGAAGGGGTCTTGGTGTCTGTGTATTTTTAAATGTGGGAGGAAAAAGCTACTATCTTAGGTTTTGGGGACCCTTTTGAGGATAGAGGGCTCCTGGGAGGACTCAAGTGGCCCGAATGTCCCCACCCCTGTTCCCCTTCACCTGCTGTCTGCCTCGCTCAACACCCCTCGCCCCGCCCTCCGCAGGCCCGTCATGGAGGTGCCCTGCGACAAGCCCTTCCCGGAGGAACAAGCTCGTCTCTACCTGCGGGACATCATCCTGGGCCTGGAGTACTGTGAGTGAGGGCAGCCTGCCTGCTGCCTAGGACAGGGGACAGGGGCAGGGGACTGGGGACAGGGGACAGGGGACAGGGGACAGAGGTGGAAGACACCGGAGAGGGCGGAGCCCAAGCTGAGAAGGCTCTGAGCAGGTGTTGTCAGTCAGTGCTGATCTGCCAATCAGCTTCAGTTGGGGGTGAGGCCATGGACCTGGGGGCGGGGCCTAAACCTCCTTAAAGGCTAGTGGGGTGGCGTCAGACTTCACGTGGCTTGCGCCAGGTCTTCCCGATGCCTGGTCGTCTTCAAGTCATCCAGCGCCGCGGGTGTTCTGTCTGCATCTCTCCGCTGCTGAGTTCTTAGCCACGCTCAGCCTCTCTGCAGGGCCTCTAGAGGTGTGGGAGGGAAGAGATGTGCGTCCAGCCGCTCCGAGCCTGTCTGTCATGGAGCCTGTGGGCGGTGGCCGGGTGGGTTTATGGTGAAGGGCCCTGAGGGACAAGAGCTCAGGAGGGAGGATGTTGTCTTAGCCTCTAACTCCAAGTCCCTTTGTTCCTATTGACTCCCTCCCTCAGGAGGACCTGCTGAGTGACAGCTGGGGCAGGGGGATGTCATGGCCTCGCAGGAGGGACAGGAATCTAAGCAGGCAGCTGGTACAGTGCAGGGCCTGCCAAAGCTGGAGGCATGGGAGGCTTCTGGAGGATGCCAATTGGGATCGGGGCCCCGAAGATGAGGAGGTGTTCGTTGGCCAGGCTTGCGGGATGGGTGGGAGAAGTACATCAGGCAGGGAGACTGGGTGGGCAGAGGCAGGGAGACCGGGTGGGCAGAGGCACAGAGGGGGTGGGTGCGGACTCTTTGAGAAAGAGGGGAACTTCAGTCTGGTGGAGGCACGAGGGCCGGGAATGCCTCCACGGAGGACGTTCGTGACTTCATCCTGGCGTGCTGTGAACTCGCAGGCTTTGAGTAGCAGAGAGGCGGGATAGGGTTACACCTCAGAAAGCTCTGTCCGGCAGCTGTGTGGTGGCTGGCAAAAGGGCAGGAGGCGGCCAGCTGGTCAGGGACAAGGCTGCTTCCACAGCCAAGTGACAGATGGTGAGTCCTGGATTAGGGCAGTGGCGGTGGGGAGGAGACACGCAGGAGGTGGGGTGGCCAGCACCAGTCCTGGGGAGGGCCCCCAGACACCTGGGCTTCTGGCCTGGTTTGGGGAGCAGGAGTGGGGCCCGTCTCTCTAAGATCTTAGCTTGTTTTGTCAGGAACATGGTCTTGCCCTGGGGGGGACAGGATGAGGGCCCAGGGGAGGTGACAGGAACCAGGACTGTCTTCATTGCATCTGGGCCACTCAGATGCCCCCAGATTAATATTCTCTTCGTGCATATGAGGAAACTGAGGCACCGAGAGAGGAAGGCTTTGCAGCAAGTCCCTAACAAGGGCCTTGAGGGTTAGGCAGGGGGCATTTTTACTCTGGGGGTGGTCATTGGTGGGTGCACCAGCTTGGCCTCCACCCCTTTCCTATCCTGGGACTTCCTTCTCAGTTGAGGATCTGTCTCCCACCCTCCTTTTCCCCCAACAACCTCCCCAAAAACAAACAAACAAACAAAAAACACAAGCTAATCCCATGGGACTTTTAGGCAAAGCCTCATCAACACCCAGCTAATCGAGGTGAAGGGCTTCCTGGCTGGACGGGTGAGCCCAGGGGCTGGACAGGCAGGAGAACGGAGCCTCGGGGTGCTGAGGACTGCCTCGTGGTTCTGGCCCCTCGAAGGCAGACTTGAGGCCACCCAGGAAGGCTCTGGCGGGAGCGTCCAGCCTGGTGCTTCTGGATGGAGCACGTTCGGTGGTGCGGCTGTGAGAGCAGCTGGATCTGGAATAGATCTTAGCGTTGGCTCCATGGGGCTTGCTGATGAGCTGGCTGTGGGGTCTGAGAGAGCGACCTGAGCAACGGGTAATACGCTGTTAACGGAAAGGAAAGGACTAGAGGAGGAGCAGGGGTCTTCTGTTTTGTTTGTTTGGTGGGGATTCCCGGCAGAGAAATGGAGTTCTGGATCAGACAGACGTCTTCTTGAGAAAGATTGAGGTGTCTACTGGATATCCATGTGGACAGAGAGCCTGATGTTCCGGGCGGAGGCCAGGGTTTGAGAGAAGGATTTGAGACACTTTCCATGGTCAAATACACAGCCTCCTGAGACGGATAGGTATTCGTCACATCCCTGTGCTCATCTGGTACCATCACTGGGGGACCACTGGTGGTGGTGTTGTTACAGAACTCTCTCTCACTCCGTCCCTTGGCCCCCAGCCTTCCTCCCTTCCTCCACTCCTCTCTCCTGTTTTCCTTTCCATCTTTCCTCCTTCCCAGCATCCTGGGTCTGTCTGTCCAGGGGAAAGTGTTCGCCGAGGAGGGAGCCTTCAGTGCATGGCAGTGGGGCGGGCTCAGTGCCTTCTCCCAGCCTGAGCTGCCTGTCTCCTCCCAGCCGTGCTGAGCCCAAGAAGCAGGATGAGTTCCCAGCCCACTAGCGAAGGCTGACTCTTCCCCAGCCACGTGCACTCTTGCAGGCCCGAGGCCTGCGATGCCCCCTTCCCTGGATCTCCTTCAGCCCAGAGTCCATAGGGCTCAGGCAGTGCCTCTGCAGGATGCCCTGCAGTCCCACCCCGAGTCCAAGGAGGGAGCATCTCTGACCGTCTGGGTGGGGGGTGGGACTGGGAAAGACTGGTAGGCTTTGGGCCTACAGACAGTACACAGAGCCAGAGATGGCCTATGAACTCCCCTCCCCCAGTTTCCTCTGACCTGCCCCCCAGTAACAGGTGCCTTGATTGCCATGGAAAGAGCACTGGACTTGGAGTCCCAAGGCCCCTAAGAGTCCAGTCCTGAGTCTGGACCGCCTGGCTTGGCCTCAGTGCCTTCCCTGCAGAACAGAGCAGAGCAGAGCAGAGGGCCCTGCAGTCCTCCTCTGAGGTCCTCCGGAGAGGAGTGTGTGTGGGCGCCTTCTCGCTGGCTTGAGACAGGCTTCCCTTGTGGGCCGTGGGCCTGGGCCGCGGCCGGTCGGCGCTCCAGCTGCCTCTCTCCGCAGTGCACTGCCAGAAGATCGTGCACAGGGACATCAAGCCATCCAACCTGCTCCTGGGGGACGACGGGCACGTGAAGATCGCCGACTTCGGCGTCAGCAACCAGTTCGAGGGGAACGACGCCCAGCTGTCCAGCACGGCCGGCACCCCGGCGTTCATGGCCCCCGAGGCCATCTCCGACACCGGCCAGAGCTTCAGTGGCAAGGTGGCTCCCAGGGCCGGGGCTGGGGTGGGGCTCAGTGGAAGGGGTGGGGTAGCTTGCAGCGAGGCCTCGTTTCCAAACTGAGGATGCCAGGGTCCTATATCTCGGGGGTGACACCGAACGCAGTCCCTGCCTTCATAAATACCCCATCCTAGAGTCCGACAGACTCCCCAACTTTGGCCTCCTCTTGTGTCCCAGCAAAATGTCCCCAAGGCGCCCCTGCCAGCTGCTCTGTGCTGAGTTTTGGACGGGGCTGTGGAGCAGACAGAGCCCAGACAGCCAGCTCTCTGCCCTTCTGGACGTGGCAGGGTTTGAAGTAGGCTTTGGAGAATGGGGAGGACTTGAGGGGGAGGTGGGGCCCAGAGAACATGGGGACACAGGCTTGGGGCACCGTGGGGCTTGGGCAGTGCTGAGGCCTGGAAGTTCAGGTTTCCTCCTGAGTGAGAGGCAGCGGGCAAAGCTTTCTGAGCTGGGGCTGCAGCTCCGTGTGTCCCCAACGTGCCCGTTCTCAGGGCATTTGGATGCCTGTGTGGGGTGTGGGTGTGGAGCTCAAGAGAGAGGTCAGGGGTGTAGTTAGAGATTTTTTTTAAATTTTTAAACACACACACATATATTTATTTCAGAGAGAGAAGAAGAGAGGGAGAGGAGATAGGAACATCAATCAGCTGCCTCCTGCACGCCCCCAACTGGGGACCAAGCCTGCAACCCAGGCATGTGCCCTGACCTGGAATCGAACCAATAACCTCTTGGCATGGGATAACACTCAGTGGATTCACGGAGCCATGTCAGCTGGGCTAATTTTCAATTTTGATATAATTCCAAATTTACTGAAAAAAGTTACAATAACAATACCATATGTGTGTGTGTGTGTGTGTGTGTGTGTGTGTGTGTAATTTTTTACCCAGATTCACAAATTACTGACATTTGGACCTATGTGCCTTCTCACCACTCTCCCCATAGTTATGTGGAAGTGAATGACATTCTTCCGAACCACTGGAGAGCTAAGTTGGAGACCTCCTCCTCCTTTATCGTTAATACCTCAGCAAATATTTTTTTTTTTTTTAAGAACAAGGACATTCTCTTATATAACCTCAGTACAGTGATCACATTAGGAAACGTATCGCTGATGGAAGACTGTTATCTAACCAGCCTTGTTCAGATCTCACCCCTTGTCCCCATGCCTCCTCAGAGCCTGTCTTGTTCTGGTTCAGGACCGGATCCAGCGCCCGTCGCGTAATCCCCTTGTCACATCTCCGGTGTCCTTTCATCTGGAAGAGTATAGCTCCTCTCTCTTCCCTGACCTTGACATTTGGGAGAGAACAGGCCTGTTACTTTGTAGGATGATGTCAGTGTGCGTCTGTTTGTGTCGCTGGATTGGATTCAGATGAGGCATCTGTAGCGAGAATATGTAGGTAGAGGTTTGAGAATATACTCCCACGAGATAACGCCGATACCAGCAGAGGAGATGGGGCTCCAGAAGGGGAAACGGAGCACGTGCTAGAACCAGAGCGTGGGGGGTCAGGGGAGGTACGGACTAGGCCTCGGCGTGGGCAGGGTCCGAAAGAAGGTCTATGGCCGCTTCTCCAGGGGATCACTGGGATGAGGGATGACGAGCTGGTCTAGCACATGTACGTTCAGTGCACCATCGTTTCCGGCCGAATCTGTGTGACGGGTACAGCACGTGTGACCTGTGGGTAAAAGAGGTCTGTGCCTGTTGAGCTGAAAGTGTATCTAGCTTGGGCCTGTTCCAACGAAACCTGGAATCCCTGAAGGGCAGGGGCCCTGTTCTGGTCACCCCCGGGTCCCAGGGCTCAGCACAGAGCCGGGCGTGGATCCCGGGCCTGGGAGTGTGTGCTGAGTGAGCACGTGACCGAGGAAGGAAGTGCCCTGCATGCCCTCCGCCACAGCCCACCGGAACTGGCAGGCAAGGGGTGTTGGTTCGTTTTGGGGGGACTGATGGGAGCTGTTTTCTTTCCAGGCCTTGGATGTGTGGGCCACGGGGGTCACGCTGTACTGCTTTGTCTACGGGAAGGTGAGTGCTGGGTGGGCTGGCGCCATGGCCGAGCCAGGAGGGCGGACAGGAGCGGGCCCTTCCTCTGTGTGCTAACGTGACATGATATTTGAAAGAGGCCACTTGTCTCAGACAAGATCGAGGGGAAAAAGGCTTTTTCTGTGTCTCTCTTATTCCCTTGGGAGGGGATTCATGTGGAAGCATCCCGGGATGGCAGGTACGGACGGTGGAGTCACCACCACTCCAGCCGAACGCTCAGTGACCTGTCCTGTTTTGTTTTGTTTTTAAATATATAATATTTTATTGATTTTTTACAGAGAGGAAGAGAGAGGGATAGAGAGTTAGAAACATCAATGAGAGAGAATCATCAATCAGCTGCCTTTTGCACACCCCCTACTGGGGATGTGCCCGCAACCAAGGTACATGCCCTTGACCGGAATCGAACCCGGGACCTTTCAGTCTGCAGGCCCACGCTCTATCCACTGAGCCAAACCAGTTTCGGCTCCTGTCCCTTGATGCCATTCATTTACACACATTCACTCAGTCATTCATTCAACCGATCGGTTTCGACTCCTGCTCTGGGTCAGGCTGGGCCTCGGGAACACCCAACATTGACTCGGCCGAGATCCCCGTTCCCAGGTGCTCCCCCTCTAGTGACCACCCTGCGGGGCAGGCGGAACCTCAGTGAGCATGTTCCCAGACCCCAGGCCTGGCGGTGGAGGCCACCCTGCAGGCCGCGGTAACGCCGGTGGTGGGGACACCCTGCCTCAGGGTCTCCTCGGTGACTGATTTGGTCAGTCAGTGTTTGTTGAGCTTCCGCTGTGTGCCAGGCCCTGCACAAGGGAGACTGGGTTCCTCCCAGCGAATGGGGTCCTAGAGGGTGGGGGCCGGCCTCCAGCGCGAGTGAAGGCTCTGGGCCTACACCCTTCGTCCGCTCCCTCCCCCGCAGTGCCCGTTCATCGATGACTACATCCTGGCCCTGCACAGGAAGATCAAGGAGGAGGACGTGGTGTTTCCCGAGGAGTGAGTAGTCTGCCCGCTGCCCCGGCTCCTGCCCACCCCGGGGAGGCGGGTCTCTGGGAGAGCTTCTGCCCTCCGAAGGCCCCGGCCCCGCCTGCAGGTCTGGAGGTGGGGGTGCTGCTCCTGGGAGGGCCCCGAGCAGCCAGAGGAGGGATTGGCTCAGGGCCTCTGAGACATCGAGTCGGATGGATCTCTGTGCAGCGGGAGCTCTGAGGCTGGGAGTGGGCAGGGCGACTGCGTCACACATTCACTCTGCTCCTTCACAGAAGGCCTCCGGGGGGGGCCAGGTCACCACCCCCAATTAGATCCTAGACCCATGGGGAACCTCCACCGCCCCCCCACACACAGGGGGGCAGGGGTTTCCAGATGCCAGTGTGCTGTCCTGGGGGAAAGTTATCAGTGAGGCCTGGGCTTTGAAGCCAGTCCCTCCTCTCTCCCTCCAGAGGGACTGGATAGAGAGGCCACCCCGCCCATCCACGGTTCTTCTGATAATGACACTGGCTACCAAGGCGCCTCCGTCTTCAGGGCCCTTCTGCCATCTGCCCAAGGTGCCCAAGGCAGGTCACAAGCCAACCTAGGGTTTCCCTCAGTGACCTCTGCTCTCCCATGCCCACTGCCTGCCTGGTCCCCAGGCCCTCTGGAGTCCACCTCTTATCATCTCTTCGCTGCATTGCCACCTGGGCTCCTGCCGAGGTCTCCCGGCTGCCAGCCTCCATCCAGTCCAGCCACCACAGTTGGGCCAGGTTGACCCCGATAAAGCACAACAAACCTCACCGTATGTTCAGCTTTGTGCGAGGCTTCCCAGAGCCCACAGGCAGAGGCCCCGCCCCGCCCTGGCCCGGCATTCCGGGCTGTCTGGGTCCTGCCACGCGCAGCCTCCTTGCCCCGCAGCCCCAGGCAGCTGCATTGCCACGCTCCCTGCCATTGCCTGTCTCCTGGGCCTCTGCTCCTGCAGCACCCCTGCCAGGCCGGCGTTCTCCCCTCCCGGCCAGGATTCAGGACCTAGGACAGCAGAGGGCACCAGGGCCAGCAGTCCCAAGAGTGGGTTCCCTCTGCTGGCTGGTAGGGATGGCCTCCCCAAGAATGGGAGCAAAGAAGCCCAGAGTTTGGGCAGAGACGGTCCTGGCCCCCCGGCCCCTGAGTCCCTCCTCCCTGCCCTCACTCTGCTGGGTAGCCATGTGCTAACCCGCTCACCTCTCTGGCCTCGGTCTCCTCTGTCATGTGAGAATCTTTCCTGCCGCCTCCCAGGTGGAGGAGGGGCTAAGACGGCGAGTGGCGGTAAAGATGTCCTGGTGTCTTTTTTTTTTTTTTTTTTAAATATATTTTATTGATTTTTTACAGAGAGGAATGTAGAGGGGTAGAAAGCTAGAAACATCGATGAGAGAGAAACATTGATCAGCTGCCTCCTGAACACCCCACACTGGGGATGTGCCCGCAACCAAGGTACATGCCCTTGACCGGAATCGAACCTGGGGCCCTTCAGTCCTCAGGCCGAGGCTCTATCCACTGAGCCAAACCGGTTTCAGCTGTCCTGGTGTCTTATAAAGTGACTCTTTTCACATTATTCCAGGGGGTACCCCCCTGCTGTCTGAGCAATGAGGGTTGGGTGTGTCTCCGCCCTGGGGTGCTAATCAGGGAACCCCTGAAGCAGGATGGGGAGGGAGAGGTGGGAAGGAAAGGATCCTCACCAACCATCTCCCCCTCATCTCCTTCCTTCCTCTCTTCAGGCCAAAGGTCAGCGAGGAGCTCAAGGACCTGATCCTGAAGATGCTAGACAAGAATCCCGAAAGGAGAATCGGGGTGCCAGACATCAAGGTGGGGGAGCCATGAGCCTCCGTTTCTCCTGTGGAGAGCCCTACCCCAGGCCTTGTGGGTGGGTGGGCATTGGGCTCCCGCAAGGCTATTGTTGGTGGCATGCCCATGGGCCTCTGCTCACTGGGTGTCTGTGCGTGTGTCCCTGACCCCCCCCCCCACCCTCCCGACTTCGCAGCTGCACCCGTGGGTGACCAAGAATGGGGAGGAGCCCCTCCCCTCAGAGGAGGAGCACTGCAGTGTGGTGGAGGTGACCGAGGAGGAGGTGAAGAACTCAGTCAAGCTCATCCCCAGCTGGACCACAGTGGTAAGAGGGTGAGGGGCCTCCATCGCCTGATACTAGCTCTCTGCTGGGCCCCGTGGGGGTTTAGGAGGCCGCCTGGTGGGCCAGCCCGAGGCTAGGCCAGAGGCCACTGCTCTGCTGGCTTTCCTGGAACCCTCCTTGTTGCAGGAGGAGGGACAGAGTCGGAGAGCCCGGGTGCAGCCATCTCTCCCGCATGGCCCTCAGGCCGCTGCACAGCTTCCTCTCACTGTCCGGCATTAGCACTCCTCACTCCGTCCTTCCCGCCTTGGCTCGAAGGCATTTCCCAGGCCCTCAGGATAACACCCACTTTCAGCTTGGCATCCCAGGCCCCCCAAGGTCTCCTTCTGGCCTCTGAGCCCCCCAGGCGCCAGCTGCACCGGGTTCCTGCCAAATCCCGGAATTCACCCTCAGCCATCCTCCTCCGTGCCCTTGTCCTTCCCTCTGCTGGAATGCTCTTCCTTTCCCTGCCCACTGAAAGCAGCTGCCCCCCAGGGGGTCCGTGCAGAGGCTGCCGGTGGGTCTGGCGCTCGGGGCCTGTGTCCCTCCTGCTGACTGACGTGCCCTCCTTAGATCCTGGTTAAGTCCATGCTGAGAAAGCGTTCCTTTGGGAACCCCTTTGAGCCCCAAGCACGGAAGGAAGAGCGATCCACGTCTGCTCCAGGGAATGTACTGTTGTAAGTACTGATGGGCTGAGACCTGCAGGGCACCCCCTGGGGTGGGGCGGGCGGGCACATTCTCCCACGCTCACCGTCCCTGGGCTGTGCAGGCTGAGCTCAAACCAAACTGTGGGGTTTGAGTCCAAGTTTGTTGTCTCGCCAAACTGAAGAACGGAGTCGCAGACAAAAGGGGTCGGTGGAAGCAGAGATTATTGAGAGAAGCCAGTCCTGGAAAAGGAACAGCTGGGGTCCCCAAAGCAGGCCAGGGTCCAGAGCCTCTGCTCCATGTGGCAGGGGGGTGTAGTTCAGCATCCAAGTGGGTGAAAATCTGTTAGTCCTATGAGTAGAGTCCCAGGTGGCTCACCGCCCAGGAGCCAGGAACCTAGCAGGCTGGAGAACAAGAGAGAGAGAGGGGGGGGGGGGGGGGGGAACACTCTTGTACAATGTTTGCTAGCTTCTGATTGGCTCAAAGACTTCTGCCTTAGTAATCTTCTTGGGATTAGCTGTACGCCTTGCTGCCTTGTGATTGGTTATTTGCAAGCTGCCTGTCTTGGTGATATCTATACATGTCTCCCGCATGTGCCCTCCTTTCCCGCCCACCTGGGCTGTCTTAGGAACTCCGCCTGGCTGGGTTCCCTGGTTCTGTCTCTCCCGCCCTGGTCCTGGTCCTGGTCCTGGTCCTGGTCCCTGTCTACCTCGCTTCCCTCTGTCTCCTCAGCGGGAGACTCCGCTGGGCCTCAGAGGTGCCCCGTTTGCACCTCGTTCCTCAGCCCACGGTGGAGTTTGCAGCAAGGCCTCATGTCTGCTCCTCACAGAAGGGCGGCTCGGCTGTGGAGGGAGGGCACTTCTGCCCACTTCCGGGCGTGGGGCAGTGCTGGCTGCTTTCCCGAGGGGCCCACGCTCCCTCCAGCCATTGCTGGGGCCCTGTGCCTGGTCAGCGCTCTGGAAACGCTGGTTCAGCAAGTGAGCATGGGCAGGCCAGCTGCCCGGGCCAGGGAAGAGGAACCCTCCTCTGCTGAAGGCTCCCCGCTGTGAGCCAGGCATGTGCGGTCGCCACCTGCTAGAAGTCAGAAAAGCAGTTCCTCCAACCTCCGAGAGCCTGGTCTTCAGCTTGTCCATCTTCTCCCACTAAAATGAAATAAAAGCCAGTTGGGGATGCCAACAAGGAGTTTGCGCACAGAGCTGCAGACAGAAAGCCAGGCGAGGGTCCTGGGCCTGCATTTGGCCTGGGACGCGGGTGCTTTCCTCTGGCTGGGAAGGGGGCTGCCAGGAAGAGGAGCTGTGTCTCCAGCCTGCTGTGTGGGGAAAGCGTGCTCCCCTGAGAGGGAGCCAGACACAGTGCAGGTACCTCGGCCTCTCAGGAAGAAGGAGCCCAGACAAGGACTCTGTGAGGCCGCCCTTTCATGAGTGGGCCCTTTAGAAGTGCCGGGTCCCCTCATCATGGAAAGCTGGTGTCTGTTCCCTGCCAGAGGCTGCTTACCCTCAGGGATGTCCATATACCGACCTCTTTTCCTCCTCATGACAAACTTTCTGGTCAGTGAGGGGTGAGGAGTAGAGTCAGGGCTAGGCATCGATGTCACTGAACTTCCCATTCCCTTGTCTCTTCAGTAAGTTGGCCAGGGCTGGGAAGGGACTCCCCTGACTCCTCTAGGTCTGCAAGCCTCGGTGATAGAATTGGGCTTAGTGCAGGGGATCACATACTTAGCATCCAATGCAGCCACTTCTGAGAGTGAGAGAGGAAGCTATCACTAACTATGCCAGGACTACATGCATAGTCAAAGCCATGCCAGCAAACCTGGCCATCTGGACGGCCAAGCTCAGTGCCTGTGACTCAGCGCCCCCTAGTGGTGGGACAGGCCAGTCACAGGCGAAAGACATTCTGCACCCACCTAGTCTATGCCTGGCACGGGGCTGGAGTGCAAGTGAGGAAGGGAATCATTGTCCTTTTATATACATGTTAATGGGGAGACAGACCAGTTCCCTTTCTTAAGTTTTGGGCCTAATACTCTCCAGCTATGAAATTCTATGATTCTGTGACCCAAGTTTAATTTTGAAAGGCAGGTTTTACATCTTAATAGAGTCCCAAATTTGCCCCTGATTGACTCTGTTTTGCATGCCTTGGGATCATTGTTGAAGCTCTACAGTTAAGTTAAATGGGATTGATCCTTTTTTAAGATATCAAACCCGTTCATTGGTCATTTTAAAAAGTGAGGTCTTGAGGGGGAAGTCAGATACTGGAATCTGTTGAACGTGTGACATCATCCCAAGATGGACGGGTCACTCTATCTGTGCACAAGACAAAGAAGACGTACACCCAAAGCCCCCCTCCTGAGACTGTGGGGGCTGATCTAGGCCAACATGGAGGGCCTGTGAGGGCGCAGGGAGGTCAGTCAGGTCAGATCGTGTGAGGCTCCAGACTTCATCTCTGGGCAACAGGGAGCCATGGAGTGCTGTAAGCCACGATTTGGGGTAGGGAGACCAGCAGGGGGCCACGATGCAGGAAGGTGAGCTTGGGATGCCCGTGAGTGTGTGTGTGTGGGGGGGTGTCCTTTAGGAGTGTGTGTTCTGACCCCTGAGGTCCCTCTGCCCCTTGGGTCCCCCGAACAGGAAAAACGGGTGTGGCGAAGGCATCAAGAGCCCGGAGCTCCCTGGCGTCCAAGAAGACGAGACTGCGTCCTGAGTCCCTGCATGCGCCCAGGGCCAGCCAGCAGCACGCTCATCCTGCGCCTCCAAAGGCCCCTGCACTCATGCCGACCGCCGCCCCTGCAGGCAGGGGGCTGGGGGCCGTGGACCCTCTCCTGGCTCCCCTCCCCCGTCATGCTGCATGACCTCTGCGCGTGTCTGAGACAGGATGGGAAGGCGTGTCATCTGGTGTTTGGAGGGCAGGGCTCCCTCGAGCCTTCCTCCTAGTCTTGGCTACCCCCCAGGGAGCCCGTGGCTCATCGGCAAGGCCCAGAGGCGGAAGGCAAGAAACCAAGATGGCAGGAGGAGGCCTGGCTTACCCCGGCTTCAGAGACACCCTGCTGGGGCTGGGCAGGCCGGGCTCGGCTGCCACGCACACGGAGGGGTGTGCCCTGCCACCTCGGCAGCGGTGGGGGGCGCTGCTGAGAACGCTGGTGTGGAGTCTCTGAATCCCCGATGGGTGTTCCGGGGCCTCGCTGGGGCCCGGGCCGGTACTGGAGAATCCCCGTTCTCCTTTTGTTGTCTTTTGCTTTTGTTTTTAACATGGGGGCAAGGGGCTACCAAGACCTGCTTGGGAACGGCAAACGGCCTCTCCACAGCTGTGGGCGGTTCCTAGTGCACCCCACCCTTACCTGCACCCAGGTGAGCTGGGCTGACCTTGCTGGATGGTGTGGCACACCCGGCACTAGCCAGAGAAAGGGCTGAATTAGACTCTGAGCTGAGACCTGAGCCAGGAACACCGCGTCTTCCCTGCCCGCATCCCTCCCTCTGTGGCTCCTCGGAGCGGTGGCGGCAGAAGGGACACCAGGGGCCAGCGTGGCGCGAGAGCCCTGGACTCCCAGGGCCGTGGCCTTGCAGATGCCGAAGCAACTGGAGCCCAGTCTCCAACCCTGGAACCGGCTTCCCCCTCTGGGAAGGACAAACTGCCCGTGGTGAAGGCCGCCCTAGAGCGGGGCCTTGGTGAGGTGTGCACTCTGGCAGGTGGCCATGGAGAGGCAGGCCACTGCCTCACCCAGGACGGTCGTCATCCAGCCTGCCCCGAGCCAGAGGGCTGGAGGGTGTGTGCGTGTCGACTCGACCAGGCGGGGGCCGACATACTGGCACCCGTGGGACTACTCGATGGCTCGGTGTGCGCTGATTGACCTCGAGATGCTCCAGAGATTGACCTCCGAAGGAAAGCAAAGAGGACTCAGATACCTCCCCTGCACACGTGGGCCAACCCAGGGTGACAGCGGCCGGCGTGGGCTTCATCTCACAGGAGGAGGACTTGTGCCCAGAAGGAAAGGGAGGCCGGGCCGGAGGAGGCTCCCCCGCGCGTCTCCGTGCCCGTGGGTGCCCGCCGCGCCTCCGCACACGCATGTGCGCGCCCATCTGCTGCACAGCACACTCGCATGTCTTGCCCTGGCACATGCATCTGTAACATAGTTTCTACGTCTGTTTAAGACCCGGAGCGGCATGTGGCCCATAGTCACCGGGTCCACGTTCCTCCCCGGCTCCTCTCCACAAGGCATGGCAACCAGGGCTTACGGAGACGGCTCGGTACTGTTTGTAAGAACACTTTATCAGAGTTCACGGGAGGCCGGTCACCGACCTGCACGCTGCTTCTGAGCGTCTCTGCGCTGGGGCCCGGCGGGCGGGGTCTCCAGGGGGCGACGCCCATCGGACTTGCCCTGGCAGAGCTCCGAGGGGAGCCCGGCGGCTTCGGTGGCCAGGCCACAGCCCCGGGGGCGCACTGACCCCACCGCCGTGGGTTCGGGCTGGCCTCGCTCTTGAATGTAGCACAAGCGATGAGTAAACTCCGTAAGAGTGTTTTAAAAATTAACTTCTCAGGAAGTGAGTTTAAAAAACAATAAAAAGCCCTTTCTTGAGTTAAGACGACAGCACTTTGCGTGTATATTCTGTGCCTCTGGGTGTGTGTTCTCGCCAGCTGGCTGTGCTTGCATTTCTGGGAAGGTCTGAGCAGGACCGCGGTGGGAGGAGCTCTGGGGGGAATGAGAGGGAGGGAGGGGGGCAGGATTGGCTCAGGCTGCTGAGCAAGTCCTGTGGCTCCTGCTTGGAGCAGCAGGGTGTTTGGGAGCCGATGGGCTGCCCATGCAGCACCGGCCTGTTTCACAGGGGCCCAGGGTGCTGGGGTCTGGTCCTCGGGGGCTGTCTGCTCCCCGTGTGGCCGGGGTCCCTGTGGAGCCTTACCGGAGCCCTGTGACGCGGGCCCTGTGTCCTCCCTGTGTCCCCTTAGCCTTGGGCCCGGGCCTGGGGTTTTTGAACCCCACAGCTTCCTGCCGATCCCAGGGCCCTCACGGCCACGATGAGAAGAGTCATCGCTGAGGTCAGGCAGCCTTGAACTTGGATCCAGCTCTGCCATTTAATCGTCCTGTGACCTCGGCAAGTCGTTGGAGGAGTCTCAGTTTCCTTATCGATCGAAAGCGGATAATAGCGCCTCCTCGGGGTTCTCTGAGGTTAAACGAAGTCCCGTGCCAAGCGTCTGACAGTGCCTGGCAAAGCGTGGGCACTCGGAGACCCTGCAAAGGAAAACAGGACGTCCTGCCCCGGGGCTGCCCGGAACCAGCCTCAGGGGCCGCGGGTTCGGCACAGCCCGCGTGTTTGCCCATCTGTGGAGCGCCAAGCAGAGGGAGACCGTGCCAGAGGCTGCCTGGCGTGAGGACCGGCTTTTCCATCGGAGAGAGGGAGGCCAGAGCTGCTTCTGCCCGCTCCCCGGGCATCCTGGGAAGGTCTCTCCAGGAGGGTGCTGGAGGCGAGGCAGAAATTCCCCACCGCTAGGACCGATGAGTGGGTTCTCATACACACTTGCTCCCCACCGCTGCAGCCCCTCCACTTGGGGCAACCCACCACCCCTCACTGCCTCACCGGTCTCCTGGCCTTGGTCCTCAGCTCTCCACGCACCCTCTCACCAGCTGCCACGTGATCCTGGTGCTCACCTGAGCTTACCCAGCCCACTCAGAACCCTGTGCTCCCAACAGTGCTCAGCCTGGCATCCGAGGCCCCTGCCAGCAGCCCTGCTGCTCTCTCTGGAAGATCCCTCAGGCACTCGGCCTGCTCTCTGCTCCCCCCACACGATCATCCTATGAGGCCTCAGCCTGTTAGAGAGTGGTCAGGGCCACTGAGGGTTCCAATTTTCCCAAGGGGACATGCTGACACATACTGGGACTCAGGTAAACACCCACAGGGCACCCCTCTCCTCCCACAACGCCCCCCCCCACACACACACACACAGGCTGGCACACCTACACAGCCTCTCCTCGGGCACGTAAGCAGGCCTGGGCTTGAGGGGCCCACTGAGGCCCAGGAGAGCCGGCCAAGGGGCCTGCCTTTGGTCTCACCGGCAGGGCAGTCCCCGGCCTGCAGGGACTCCCTGCACCGCTCCAGCCTCCCGCTGGCCTGGGCATCCACAGCCTAAATGACGCTCTCCTGCTCCTGGCCCCCTCCCCCACACACATACAGACCTGGCTCTGCCCTCGGGGTCTCAGCCACATCTGTTTCTCCAGCGAGGATGGCCCAGGAAATACAGTCTGGGTCCCGGCTCACCCTCCAGGGCAGCTGCCAGTCCCCACGCAGGTTGGACTGACCCATTTGTCATTAGCCCGGCTGGCTTTGCAGTCCCTCTCCTTGCCTTCCCCACTGCCCAGGCCCCCACTCTCTCCAAGTCACCTCCCCCAGGTCGTCTTCCCTGGCCCACAGCCCCAGAGGCACCCTGGGCATGTGGTCCGGAGTCTGGCCCCCCTCCTCCAAGGCTGTTATCGGGGACCAGGAGCTAGAACTTCCACAACTTCCGCCAAAACCGGTTTGGCTCAATGAATAGAGCGTCGGCTTGGGGACTGAAGGGACCCGGGTTCGATTCCCGTCAAGGGCATGTGCCTTGGTTGCGGGCATATCCCCAGTAGGGGGTGTGCAAGAGGCAGCTGATCGATGACTCTCTCTCATCGATGTTTCTAACTCTCTATCTCTCTCCCTTCCTCTCTGTACAAAATCAATAAAATATATTTAAAAAAAAAGAACTTCCACAACTTCTATCTGCCCGCTCACGGCTCCGTCGCAGTGGAGGCACCTGAAGAGCCTCTCTCGGCGGGATCACAGGAATGGCGCCTTCCCTCTGGGAACTCCATTCTCTCCAACGGATCCCTGTGAGCTCCTTCTCGGGCCTGCATATCTCTGGCCTTTTCCGGTCCTCTGTTCCTGCTCCTCCGCCTATAACCTAGCTCAGGCCCAGATTTCCACCACCACTGCTTTCCAACGACCCCTGCCCCACTCTCCTGGCACGCAGGAGGCAGCCCCCCCTGCCTTCGCTCTCAGGTGCTCTCGGCACTGGCTCTGTGCCATCTCCAGCAGGACTGGTCACTGTCTGTGCTAGCCGCAGCTCACTGCGTGCCCTCTGACCCCCGCCGTCCTTTGGTCTCCCCACGACCTTCCCCTCATGACCTAGGCGCAGGTCTATGCTGAAGAATGAACCAGAACAATGCAGGACCGAAACACAGGCAGGGGCTGGTTACACTCCAGGCGTGGCCTCCCCGAGTCCGGGCACCAGCCTCAAGGCGCGGGAGCTTTCCTGGGAGGAGACCCCTGGCCCTCAGGAGCGCCCCTCTCCTGCTTTCAGGCAATCTGTGCCGACTTCCACCCACCCCTACGCTGAGAGGGCTCCTGGCTGTGGTCTGCCCCTCCCAATTCAGTCTCAACAGTAATTGTCAACCTGGCTCTCTGCTAGCATCGCCGAGGCCCTAGGGCGCTTCTAAAAAATCCTGATTCTGGAACCGATATGGGCAACGCTACAGGGAAGGCCGGTGGTGGTGGCTCTCTGAGAGTAGTTAGGGGGGCTTTCCAGCCAAAGGGAAGCTCCAGCCGAGATCTGAGGCTGAGGAAGAACTCGCTAGGCCAAGGAGGAGGAGAGAAAACTCCAAGTGGAGAGACCAGCTTGTGCAAAGGCCCTGTGGTTAGCAGAGACGGTGCTTTCCAAGAAGGGAAGTGGTAGTGCTAGGAGTGAGCAGGAGAGGAGCGCAAAGTGAAGCTGGCGTGGGTGGCAGGGCTGAGGAGGTCACTCTGGCTGCAGTGTGTAGAGGAGGGATGGGGGCGGAGGAACGGGGGAATCAGAGAAACCAGCGAGGAGCCCACTCCAGTGTCCAGACCAGAGGTGACATGATGGCGGCCGGGACGGAAAAAAGCTGAGGGGTGGCAGCTGAGAGGATGGGAAGGAACAGGTGGACACGAGAGAGATGTGGGAGGCCAGCCAAGAATTCTGAGTGGCCTGGCCATGGGGGTGGGGGGGGGGGAAGGGGTCCAGGGTGGCTCCTAGCTTTCCAGGCTTGCACACCTGGATTGACTCTGGTGCTGATCAGGGAAGCTGGAAACATACTAGGAAAGGACTTGGCTTGGAAGGGGGAGTCTGAGTCTCAGGTAAGGTGCGTCTGAGGTACCTTGAGGAGTTCCAGGGAAGAAGTGAGGGAGGCATTTAGACGGGTGGGCTGGAGCTCAGAAGAGAGGGGAGAACTGGCCACAGAGACCGGGAGGTCCTCAGGGGAGGGATGGCAGTGGACCTGGAAGCCATGGGTGTGATGATGGCCTCGGGGGTGTGTCTGGGGTGAGAAGAAAGAGGACCCAGGAGTGAGCCCTGGGGGACTGTGAATGCTGGGGGAAGAGGAAGAACTGAAAATGCACTGGAGCAGGGGCCGCTGGGAGGTGAGAGGGAAACCCAGGGTGACCATATAAGGAGCGTGCGTGGTTTCAGAACTAGGGAGTGGCCATCGGTGTCAATGATGCTGAGTGGTCAGGTCACACGCAGAAAGCGAGGGAGGACAGTCCTCTCAATAATTTACTGCGTGGGGTTGTGCAGAGCACAGACACCCTCCTGCGGCAGGGCCAGCGGCCTTCTCTTTAACTGGAGATGTGTTTCCTTAACCACCGACCTGCGAATAGGCCAAGGACATGAACGGGGGGCGTGGGTTTGTGGGTGTCCGATTTAAAATCGCATCGAAGAGCACTCTGCGTGAGTCAGCAGGACACCGCCTCGGGCCAGTGGGCCGTGTTGCCAGTCCTCCGCCAGCATCTGATTTCACCACGGGAGCTTATGTTACTGTTTAGCGACTTTTCCCTGTGTTATCCCAGGAGAGGTAGCATTCCATTATGTATTCCCTGCGAGGGAGAGGGTGAGAGAAAGGAGAGGGACTGGTCCATTTCAGCCAAACTTTTAGAAGACCCTCAATACCCTCCTTGGCCCCTAGCCCCCATCTTCACAAATTTCTAAGAGAGTTGTCCACACTTTTCTCCAATTCCATCTCTACGCTACCTCCCCTTTCGTGCACATTGGTCTCGTCAAAGTCCCCGAGGGCCAACCAACTTACAGACCTCAGTCAAGTCCCACTGTGAACTGGTGGCTACACTTATTTCACCTCCACGGGCTCCTTTGGGGGTGCGGGACATTGTCCCGTACGGCTGCTGAGGGCACTGAGGTGCTGATGGGTAAGCGGCTTGCCCACGATCACACGTGGTGTAAGGGGCAGGCTCTGCCCCCTGGAAACCCAGGTGTGTCTGATGCTGGTCAGGTTCTCGCTTGGTTTATAATTGCGCCAAAACGGGTTTGGCTCAGTGAATAGAGCGTCAGCCTGTGGACTGAAAGGTCCCGGGTTCGATTCTGGTCAAGGGCATGTATCTTGGTTGCGGGCACATCCCCAGTAGGGGGTGTGCAAGAGGCAGCTGATCGATGATTCTCTCTCATCGATGTTTCTAACTCTCTATCCCTCTCTCTTCCTCTCTGTAAAAAAATCAATAAAATATATTTTAAAAATATATAATTGACTGTTTCTCTATGGTCAGAGCTCATAGGGCTTCTGAGACCCTATGACCCCATCTACACCCTCCTGAGGTGGGAAGACAGGCCCAGAAAGGGGCCAGACTAGCCCAAGGTAACATAGGGTGTAAGGTGCAAAGTCAGGGCTCAAAGGAAAAACTGACCAGTGGAGCCCTCTGGGAGCCTACAGACACCCCCTCGCTCCCCACCAGGCTCTTGTTAGAACATGCCAGAAACCATGTTCAGAACTTCACAGACAGTGGTTCTTGGCCCTCAGGAGTCAGGAAGGTTCTGGCCTTTGGGCAGCTCACTACGCTCTTGGAGCCCCCATTTCTGTGTATGTAAAATGGGTCCGTTATTGGGAGACTTGAAAGAGACATAGGTTGGCAAGGCAAGTATACTGTAAACCTACAGACTGCTCAGACGTCATAGACCAAAGCTCATTCTGGGCTCTGGAGCCTCATTGCCTAGGCTCAGATTCAGGTTTGATCCCTTATATTAGAGGCCTGGTGCACAAATTCATGCACAGGTGGGGTCCAGCAGGCCTGCCCTGATGGGGAATGATGATGGGGAGAGCCCTGCCCCCTGGTCTCCCAGTGGAGGGGACAATTTGCATATTACCCTTTTATTATATTGGATAGCCTGTCACCTTGGGTAAATTTGTGTGCCCCAGTTTCTTTCCATGTGAAATGGGATTAACAGTACCTACTTAATAGGGCTGTTGTAGGAGTGAAAGGCTTGGAATAGTCACTGGCACATAATGACCACAGTAAAACTAGCTTTCATTACAGGTTTAAAGCGTATTCTAAATCCAGACTACCCCGATTTTTTTCCATGCCCCGCCCCTCTAACAGGCCCCACCCTCGTCCCCATTCGGTCCGGCCTCCTCCTTCCCAGGTCCTACTGCAGCCCGCCGGGTTCCTCCCGACACCAGGGGGCGCGGCGCTGCAGAGGAGTGGGGGGGGGAGGGAGGAGGCCTTCTAGAGACGCGGGCGACGCTCTAGGCAGCGGAGGCGGCTGCTCGGTGGCAGTAGAGACGGCGCTCTAGCCTTCGGGTGTGCGGGGCGGGCTCTCAGTGGTGCGGCCGGCGGGCGGGAGGCGATGGCGGCCGTACGGGGCCTGCGAGTGTCGGTGAAGGCTGAGGCCTCGGCGGGGCTGGCCTTGGGGCCCCCGTCGCCTGAGGCGGAGTCCGGTTTGGAGCGTGGCGAGCCGGAGCCCATGGAGGTGGAGGAGGGCGAGCTGGAGATGGTGCCGGTGCGGCGCTCGCTGAAAGAACTGATCCCGGTACGGGAGGCGAGTGGGGAGGTCGCCGGGCGAGCGATCGTCCCGCGCCTGGACGGGCCGGAAGGGGAGGCGGCCGGCTGCCCGGCCGGGGAAAGTCGGGGGAAGGAGAGAGGGGAGCGAGCGCCCGGGGGGCGGGGACGTCTGGCTGGGGAGACCCGGAGCCAGAGGAAGGACGCGGGGCGCCCGGAAGTGGGTGCTGAGGGGCTGCGGGGGGTGGGAGCGCTGGAGGGTGGTGAGGGACGTCCCCTTCCCGCCCCGCTGAGCCAGCCTGTGCCCGGGGGTGAGCGCGGAGGGGCCGGGCTGTCTGGGCGGGAACCGAACCCCGAGCGGCCCGGACCGCGGGGCACTGTCAGCGGCCGGCACCCCGGGCTCCTGGCGGTCCCGCTGCGGGCGGCTGGTGTCTGGTTTCTCCCGGGACGGCTGGGCTTGACAGCGATGGGAGCTCCGTGTTGCGGGGGTGGCCTGAGGGTCATCTTGCCCCCGCGCAGCCCCGGGGCTCTGGAGCCCCCACAGTCCGGCCCCGACACCTGACCTTTCCTGGAACCAAAACATCCGCCAATGCGCAGTGGATCTCGGTCTGCCTTTTATCACCTGCGGGGGGTGGTGCGCGGCGTTGTTGTTGTTTTTTTTAAATATATTTTATTGATTTTTTTACGGAGAGGAAGAGAGAGGGATAGAGAGTTAGAAACATCGATGAGAGAGAAGCATCAATCAGCTGCCTCTTGCATACACCCCCACTGGGGATGTGCCTGCAACCAAGGTATTGTACATGCCCTTGACCGGAATCCAACCGGGACCCTTCAGTCCGCAGACCTACGCTCTATCCCCTGAACCAAACCGGTTTTGGCGGTGCGCGGCGTTTTGCTTGTGTTTCGGGGGTCCTTTGCCCGCTTCTTGGGGCCGGTCTCAGGCCCGCATGGCCCTTCTCAGGCCCTTCATGGCTCACCTGACACGAAGGAACGACTAGTTTTTTTTTTGTTTTTTTTTTTTGTTTTTTGTTTTTTACCAAGTCAGCAAGCCTTGGTGTTAAACTGAAATTACGGGGAAAGGTGAAAGTGGATCACTGATGCTTTGGGTAACAATAATTAAGTGTCATTTTTACCATTTACTACATGATGCCATTTCAATATCACCGCAGCTGTGAAGTATGTGTGTCCTCCCTGTGCTCATTCAGTCGGACACCCATGGCCTCCCCCACTGTGTGCCAGGCACAGTCCTAGGCCCTTGATCGAGATTAAACGCCCTCCCGAAGTTTATGTTCCAATTGGGAGGCACGAGTAAATAAGTAATTTCGGACAGTGGTGGATGCTGTGACAAGAATAAAGCATGCGAATGGCATAGAGAGTGCAGAGGGCAGGGAGGGTGTGCAGGGCGGGAAGCTGCATGGGATAGGATGGTCCGGGAAGTCCTCTGAGATGGTGACATTGAAGCCAAACCCTCAGTGACTCGAAGGACCCAGCCGTGTGCAGATTTGGAAGAAAGTGTCTCCAGTAGGGGCCACAGTAAGCAGAAGGCTCTGAGGCGGGCACAGGATTGTCTTGTTGGGGAACAGATATGAGAGCAGTGAGAGGTCGGGAAGGTGGGCAGGTACCATGGAGGACACCTAGGCCCAGAGCGGCCGAAGGAACTGTGAAGTGTCATGTCGCCTGTGAACGTCAGAGCTGCCTTCTCAGTCCCGGGTTTCCCGATCCCACCCTCTTCTCATGGCCCTGTGCTGTGTTTTCCGAAGGTCTGGGCCAGTCTGGATTGTCTGCATTTTGATGAAGACTTGTGCTTCATCTGCCTCGTGGCCTGGCATGATGAATAGGGCCGGACCGGGTTGGGGAGATAGGTGACTGCGCCTCATCTTGGGTGCTTTTCACAAAAGCTTGTAGATGTCCAGTTACGTGACACCTTCAGTGGATGGCATTGTTTAGCAGGGGTCTTCAAACTACGGCCCGCGGGCCACATGCGGCCCGCAGAGGAGTCTGATCCGGCCCGCCAGGTTTTTTGGGCAGTGAGCGCAGCCGAGGTGTTACAGTAGGAATTAGTAGTTCATATAGTCCGGCCCTCCAGCTCTCCGAGGGACCGTGATCTTGCCCCCACTTTAAAAAGTTTGAGGACCCCTGGTAAGGTTTGGACAGGCTCTAAGCTAGAAGTGACTTCTCCTTAGCGTGGTGATTGCTACGACAGTCATTGCGATGGGTTTCCTCTGGGGGGGGGGGGGGGGGATTGCTCGAGAGAAGGACTATCCCAAAGGCATCAGCTGCTTTTATCATGAATTTTTCTTCGTCAGTTGCTGTCAGCATTTCTTACTCTTCCCCCTCGTGTTAGGACACAAGCAGAAGATATGAAAACAAGGCTGGCAGCTTCATCACCGGGATTGATGTCACCTCCAAGGTAAGGCGGACCGTGATTTACTTACTCATTTTGACAAGCGGGTGAACCTGGTTCCTAGGATTGGCGGAACTGCAATTATTCTGTCCCACCTGTTTTCTTTAGTTGGTGGATTAAAGTGTATTTAACTTAAATTTTATGTTACACAATGACGCTTTTGTGCATTCTGGAAACATCCAGGCAGTATTTGTGTATTCTCATGTTCACGATAAGATAAAATCACTATACCTGTGCTTAATCATATCCAAGGAAAAGTTCTGCACTGCAAATGCTTTTTTATGCTGTATACATTCTTTAAAAGTGATATATACTATTTTTTACTTTAAATGCAACGAGACATGAAAAGTGCCTGGCACATAGTGGGCTTTTAGGAAATGTCTTGTTGCTCACTGGCTGCAGGCTTAGGAAAATAGGATCTCCCGCCCTGGCTGGTGTGGCTCAGTTGGTTGGAGCGTCATCCTGTGCAACAAGGTCGCAGCTTCAGCTCCGGGTCAGGGCACATACTTAGGTTGTGGGGTTTGATCCCTGATTGGGGTGCGTGCGGGAGGCAGCCAATTGATGTATTTCTCTCACATCGAAGTTACTTTTTCTCTCCCTTCCTTCCTAAAAAAACAAAAACAAAAAACAACACACAACCTTTCTCCCCTCCCCCCCTGGAAAAATAGGATTTCCTTACTCTGTGGCTATCTAAACTTTGAAGACCGTCAGCTGAATTATTTTCAGTATCTGGGAATATTATCTTTTATCTAGTGATTACTGTTACTAGATTACCAACTTCACTGTAATTCCTCACAGAGCTAAACCTATTATTTTCCTTATTATAAATAGTGCATATTATTGCTTATATTGGTGATATCCAGTTTAGACATTCTTTCTGCTTTAATGTGTGCAATTGAGTTTGGAATAGAATCTTGAATTCTGAATAGTAGTACTATGTTGCTATATTGTATGTGTAAAATAAAAAATAAAAATGTCATGCTTACATTTTTATATCTTATTTGGGACTCAATCTGTCGTAGATGGCTTAAAGGCCAAAAGAAAGAAATGATCTTTTAGACAAACAAGAAAATAAAGTGAAGATGTTTTCTTACTGTAATTGAACCAGAAGTAGACTGTACTGTTCTTAATCCTACACAGTTTGCCATTATATAAACAGATATAATGGGGGAAAGAGTGGTAGTCCCAGAATTGGTACTTAAATTGTTACTAAAGAAAGGTAGATTAGCTCTTTGCACTGGGAAGATTTGAGGGAAGAAAATTAGCATAACTGTTGGGAAATAGCAGAAGTGTTGCTGCTTTACCAGTCCCCACAAGCTTTCTGTGTAGTCAGACCTTCAATTAGCGTGGCCAAGTCAATGTGTAATTATCGAGGGCTCCCAAGAGCCGTCAGAAACCCACGGATCTGGATTTATTTTAGGTCTTGGGGAGAAAAAAACTTATGAAGCTGATTATTTTGTTTTTCAATGAAGCATCAATGCTTGTCACTTAATTTGAAAACTAGCAATTGCATGGATACAAGCCTAGAAGATAGAGAGCTTCTTTGCCTCAAAGCTATTTTTAAACCAGGAAAAAGCCTTCGGGAGTGGACTGCTCATGCAGACATAATGTGGATGAGCGTGATAGGTGTGATTACCATGCACACAGACAGTGAAATGGGGGTGGGGGGGAGGGGACTCCTGGAAATAGCACTGAGATCAGAAATTCTGTCCCACTTACTGCTGAAGTACCTCCAGCAAACCTTTTAACTTTGTTTGTGCTTCAGTTTCTGCACCTGGAAAATTGAGATTTGAGATTGTTTAGTTGTAATTTGTTTGAATCATGACTGCTAATAAATGAAATGTCAGAGAATTAAGCGTTACTTATTACTCATTGGATCAACTAATATTCATTGAATTCCTACTCTGCCTCAGACACAGTGATAGGCATTGAATCATCATGGAGATTATTACAAATTATAGCAGCATTAATGTACACCCTCCCAGTCATTGACTTTGAGTATCCAGTTCTCTGCAAAAATTATTAAAGGTACATTGTTGCTTATTTCTTCTGATTTATTATAGGGTTGTCACTGATGCCTTATGTTATATTTGTGATTGTGTGTGCCATCTAACTTTTCTCATTTGTTGAAACTCGGCTTTTACTGTACCTTCTAGGAAGCAATTGAAAAGAAAGAACAACGAGCCAAGCGCTTCCATTTACGATCGGAAGTCAATCTTGCCCAAAGAAATATCGCCTTGGACCGAGACATGATGAAGAAAGGTACTGGGTGTTTGGGGGACTTTTTCCACATTTCCCCAGATAGTAATGCTTCCTGCCATGGCTGGTGCTTCTGCCTTGCCTTGCATGTCCAGTCCTCATTCAGATACTCCCAAAGGAAAGAGGCGTGTGAAGTCTCCATTGGTGAGGTGGTCTGTTTAAAGTGGTGTTAGCTGTGTCTCCGATGTTAGAGCTGGAAAAAAAGATTGTCTTGTCAGAGGAGGCCCAAAGAAAGTCACCCAGTTAGTGGCAGAGCTGAGATTAGAACCTGTGCTTCTACGGACGCTTACCCATTTCTGCTCTTATCATAGGAAGCTTAACTTTTCTTTGTCTTCAAATGTATTGGAAGTAGCCAGAGCCAGTTTGGCTCAGTGGCTAGATTGTCTGCCTGCAGACAGAAGGGTGCTGGGTTCCATTCTAGTCAAGGGCACATACCTCGGTTGCAGGCTCCTGGCCCTGGTTGGGGGCATGCAGGAGGCAACCAATTGATATGTCTCTCTCACATTGGTGTCTCTCTCTCCCTCCCTCCCTCCTTTCCTCTTCCTTGTACTCTCTCTAAAAATTACTGGAAAAATCATCCTTGCCTGAGGATAATAAAATAAAATAAACGCATTAGAAGCATATCACAGCGAGACCTCTTTAAGGGGAGTCAGAGCAGTATTGGATTGGTAGGGAAAAGTTGTCATACTTCTTTAGATGCAGGCTTGTGATTTTATCTTATTTTTCTATTTTATTTGGATAATTGTTTTGCTTCTTGGAACTCACCCTGAATTAAAAAGAGTAATCTGCCCCAGTCTTCTTCTTCTTCTTTTTTTTTTTTTTTTTAATATATGTTTTGCCGGGACCGGTTTGGCTCAATGGATAGAGCGTCGGCTTGGGGACTGAAGGGTCCCGGGTTCGATTCCGGTCAAGGGCATGTACCTTGGTTGCGGGCACATCCCCAGTAGGGGGTGTGCAAGAGGCGGCTGATCGATGACTCTCTCTCATCAATGTTTTTAACTCTCTATCTCTCTCCCTTCCTCTCTGTATAAAATCAATAAAACATATATATTTTTTTAAATATATTTTTTCTGACACAATTTATAAAATAAAGGGAAAATTTTTACTGAGTTCATAGTCATACTTATTATTCCATGCTAATATAAAATAAATCCATGAGTACAAAAGGTCTCCCTCTGTTGTATTTGCAAATTTGGGTATTTCTGAAGGACTTAATAGGCAGACCCTGCGTGTTAAATGTCTGTGCTCTGCTCTATGAGTTTCTCTAGGCTTGCTTGATTGATAAAAGCATGTTGAATGAACGAAAGAATAGCTACTATTTTGGGGAACTTGCTGTCTTACCTGGCACTATGTTCGTTGGCATATTGCACATTCGTTTCTTATTTGTTTCTCACAACAACCCTATGAGGAATATATTTTGTATTCCTGTTTTACAAAGAAGTAGAAATAGGCTCAAAGAAGTTTAATAAATGCCTGAGGTTATGCAACTAGTAAAAGTGGAGTCCGGATTTCAGGGGTTCAATTCCTGGTCAAGGGGATGTACCTTGCTTACAGGTTCCCTGGCCCAGGTGGGGACTCATGCAGGAGGCGGCCAGTTGCCTGATGTCTGTGATATGACAGCACAGACCCAGATCTCCTCAGTCTGTCCCTGTGGGTAGAGTAGCTTGGATACAGAGCTCAACTCTGAATCCTGCTTTACAGTTTTTTCTGTTTCATGAGTTCAAGTTGGAAATATAACCTTGCTTCCTTTGCAGGCTGGGTTTCCAGGCATCTACCTGAGTGGACTTCAGTTTCAGGAAAAGCTCTATGAAGGCCAAGGATAGCTGTGCAGCTTGGCATTCATGTGCCTGCTCAGTCTGGGCCCAAAGAGAGCCCTGACTCCTCTCTCATAGCTGCAGCTTGCTAACTTCTAGCCTGTGAGCGTTCACTGTGGCAATTCGTGCCTTTTCATTCTGCTGATTTTGCCCTTCCTTGTCCCATGCTTTGTCTTGTCAGATGTCATTTTCTCCACGAAGCCCTAATCACCCACTCACATTTCTTACCTCTGTTGCAGCTCTTTAATGTGCCGTGTCCTCCTGGAACCTTTTTCCCAGTCCCCTTGTGAATGTGGATAAGTTATTGAACCTTGTTAGGTCTCAATCTCTTTGTTTATAACGTGAGACTACGATACCTACCTGAATAGGATAACTTTTGGGGTTAAATTTAAAAAAAAATTTTTTTGTTTTTGAAAAGCAATTTTAATCTTATGGTTCTTAAGACATTCCTAAAAAGCAATAGATGTGCAGAAACCGGTTTGGCTCAGTGGATAGAGTGTCGGTCTGTGGACTAAAAGGTCTCAGGTTTGATTCCGGTCAAGGGCATGTATTATACATTGGTTGTGGGCACATCCCAAGTAGGGGGTGTGCAGGAGGCAGCTGGTCGATGTTTCTCTCTCATCGATGTTTCTAGCTCTCTTCCTCTCTGTAAAAAATCAATAAAATATATTAAAAAAAAAAAAAAAAGCAATAAATGTGCCTGGATGAGCAGGGACACGTTGCTCATTATAATCTGTTTTTTATCCAGAAGGCAGCATGGTCTAGGGTAGTATTCCTGAACTCTGGAGAACCCTGCTGCCTCTCCCAGATCAGTTTAAATTAGGATGGGAGGTAGGCGAGGGGTTTGAATAGGTCCCAGAGATAGTTATTTTTATATCTCCCTAAATAATTCTAATGTACGGTCAAGATTGAGAACCATTAGTATGGTGATTAAGAGTGTGGGTTCTGGCCTTGGCCTGTTGGTTCCATGGTTACAACGTTGGCCCATGGACTGAAGAGTTGGGCCCATCCTGGTCAAGGGGATGTGCCTCGGTTGCCGGTTCCCTGGCCCTGGGGGCGACTCATGCAGGAGGTGACCAGTTGATGTCGTGTGTCTCTCATGTTGATCTCCCCCTGCCCCGCCCTCTTCCTTCCTCTTTTTAAAATCAGTTTTTTAAAAAATAAAAGAGTGTGGGTTCTGAAGCCTAGCTGTCTATATTCGAATCCTGACCTGTTCCTTTCTAGCTCTGTGCCTTGGGGAAGTTACTTAGGCTCTAAGAAACTCAGTTTCTTCATCTGGAGAGGCAGATAACGGTGCTTTTACTAGGGTTGTTGGGAGGCTCTAGCATAATGTACAGTTCTTATGTCTGGTACATAGTAAGTCCCCAGTAAGTGTTAGTTGTTATTTTCATCATATGGCATTTTCCGTCTTCCAAGCAGTCTTCTAAGTGGCTAGCCTCTTGGGAGAATGGGAACATTGGAATAAACATCTTGACTCCTGCAGCCACATTAGGTGTCAAATTATTGCTTCTTCTTAATACCAATGGCAATAGTAAAGATACCATTTGGTAAATGCTTGCTATATGCCACTCAGCCCTGTGAAGGGAAGGTAATTGCCATTTCTGTTTTACTGATGGGGAAACTGAGGTGCTGAGAGGTTGAGAACCTTGCCTGAGGTCCCAGTAGCAAGTAGCTAGGTAAGGAGCAAAGCTGGGATTTGCAGGCTGGTCTGGCTGAAGCCTGTGCTCCTAACCTCTCTGCCAGCTCTCGGGGAGTGAGATGTGCTGCCTGATCATTCTGCCTCAGGAGTGACTTGCTGCTTACTTACTCTTAGCGACTGCTTTCCTTTCCTTATCCCCAAGATCAAAGCTTTCACGGTTGGAAGGAACCTCAGAGGTCATCAAAAGTCACCTCCTGCCCCGGGCTGCAAAGTTCCCAATGGTCTTTTGGCTTCTGCTTGAACATTTCCTAGTGATGGCAGAAGGACTATTTATGAAGCAGTTAATTTTGGTTTTGGATACATGCTAATACATGTTCCTCATGTTGAACAGAAATTGCTTTCTTAAAATTTCTGTCCATTAGTTAGTTATTGTGTGGCCCTTAGAACAACATTATGTTCTTTCCTCGTTCAATAATAATCCTTCAGGTGAATGAGCAGTAAGCCCATTTCCTACACTTTGTTTATGTAAATTGACTTTCTAGCCTCTCTCCTCTAAACTCTTTTTCAGTTTCTAAATGTCCTTCATACGGTGAGGGGTAGATTCCAGATATTGTTGGATTCCTGGAGAGAATGGCAGGGCTCTACCACGATTTCTGTCTTAGCCATTTCATAGTGTACGCACCTGCTGGCAACCGAAGCACGCAGGTCTTCTCCTTGGAAATTCTCCCCATCAAACAGTCTTGTCTAGTACTTGAGGCACTGTTTAAAGAATTACTTTCTTATTTACCTTTACCAAATTATATCTTATTAATTTCAAAACTCCATTTCAGTCTGTCGAGTTCATTTTCATCTTACCTGCACCTTTTAGCATTTTAGCCATATTCCTCACTTTGGTACGCCAGTCTTCTGCATCTTTATCCAGCTGTTGGTAAATGTTGATCATGAAAATCCCATATCATGCCATGAAACACAGATCCATGAATTATAAGTCTTAGTTCATTATTAGGTCCACATTTCACTTTATTGTCACGAGGAGCTAAATTACATGCCTTAATGGTCTCGAGATAGAACTTGAATTTCTTGGTGTGAGGTATTGCTGCCAAAAAAAAGAAAAGGTTTGTGTGGCTTGCTTCTTAGAGAACTTACATCATTTCCAAGGGAGAGACTGGTTTTATTTTTTGTTTGTTTTGTTACTCTTCACCCGAGGATATTTTCAGTGATTTTTTTTTTTAAGAGAGTGAAAGGGAGGGGGAGAGACAGATAGAGAGAAACATCTCTGTAAGAGACACCCATCGATTGGTTGCCTCCCGTACACACCCTGACCAAGGACAGGGATGGAGCCTACAACCAAGGCACATGTCCTTGACCAGAATCGAACCTGCATCCTTTCATTCCACAGGCCGACATTCTGTCCACTGAGTCAACCGGCTAGGGTGAGACTTGGTTTCTTAAGGGATTGTAGATTCTGTTTGATCAGCTCCTTTTAAAAATTCCAGAGAATTACATTAAATTTTTTTTAAATATATATATATATATATATATATATATATATATATATATATATATATATATATATATATTTTTTTTTTTTTTTTTTACCTGGGGATATGTTTTATTGATTTAGGGAGGAAGGAAAGGGTGGGAGGAGAGAAAGAGAGAGATCACATCTATCAACTGCCTGACTGTGGATCAAACCTGTAACTTTTTGGTGTATGGGGGGAAAAAAAGCCATTGGCATTTTTGATGAGCCTATATACTCTGAACTGTACCCTTTTCTTCATTAGACATTTCACAACTCACGTTCACCAAAGAAAACTTGGGAAGGAGAGTAAGAAGAAAAGTTGCCCAGAGTCTAACATAAAACCCAGTCATTGTCAGCATTTTGTGTATTTCCTTCTAATCTTTTCTGCACGCAGATTTTATTTTTGTTTCTCCCTTTCCTTTTCACTTGACAATCTGCCATCTGCATTTTCCAGGTCATTATATAGGCTGCTGTTAGTCTTTTAGATTCTTATATTTGTTCTTTTACCTTTGTCATTAGTCATTTACTCTTTGTCTCCCATATGTGTTATTTGGCAGAGTGTCTCACCCAAGCTTTGCTGCCTGTTCTTTCCTTGGGAATTACCTCTCATATTCTGAGTAACTATATTTAATGTCTTACAAATTTTTTCAACATTTTCGTGTGAGGCCGTGGGATTGGCTTCTTTTTCTCTGGATTTTCAGAAATCTACTTTCCCACTCCCTGTCATTGTTTTCTTTCCTGTTAAAGACAAGCAAGATGATGCCTTACCACCTTGCTGGTAGTCAGCACTCGGGAAATGGCCAGTTCTCATCCCCTCATCCATCTGTTCACCGCCATCTCAGCAGTTAGCCTTCCTCACTGATTGGGCACAGATCTCGGCTCCTGCTTTGGTTTATTTTAAGCTGCGACATTGTCCGCAAGGTGAGGAAGTATTGAGCATTCTCCTTTGGCAGTCTTCCATCACGTTTTGAGCTTAACAAGGTTTCATCTCTAGTGCATCTTGCCACGGTTGGTTTGGTTTCCTTTTGAGAATGAACTTTTCTCCCAGCTCATTGAAACGTTTATCTCTGTAGTGATAATGGCTTTTGTATCTATACCTGCTTCTTTTGAACAAGACTGTTCATTGCCCATTTCTAGATGTGTGTACCATTCTCTGTACATTAAAATAAAGCCCAGCCGGCGTGGCTCAGTGCTTGAACATCACCCCATGAGCCAGGAGGTCACGGTTTGATTCTCAGTCAGGGCTCATGCCCAGGTTGCAGGCTCGATCCCTATGGGGGGTATGCAGGAGGCAGCCCATCAATGACTCTCTCTCATCATTGATGTTTCTATCTCTATCTCTTTCCCTTCCTCTTTGTAAATATCAATTTAAAAAAATTTTAAATAAAGACAACTGTAGCCAGAAGTTTTGTTCCTTGTTGTCTTGTTTTTAAGCTATTTCTGCAGGTTTGTGTCTTTGTTTTTGTAATAAAAGCATTATAATGTTAGAACAGTGCTATGATGCTCTTGGTATTTATTTACTTAGGCATTTCCTTATTGCTTGTCTTATTTATGAATAAACCCCGTTATCAGGTCAACAAGTCTTCCTCAGACATTTTTCCCCTGGTCTGTTTTCTCTGCCATCTCCAGGAGCTCTTCCTGTTGTTTGTTCCCTCTCTACTTCCCTTGGGACCTTTCTCATCCATACTCATGGCCTTTAGCTCCAAGAACTGAAAAGGCCCCCTGGTCTGACTCCTTCAGTTTCCCAACCTGGATGTCCATTGTGAACACCTGGCTTATTTGGGCTTTGTTCACTGTTGTACCGCTGGTCACTAGTAAGGATTTGAAGAGATTCAAAGGTCTTAACAGTATCTCCATCTTCATAATCTGGGTGGCAGGAAGGTATCACCTGATTTACCAGGTAGTCTGGACACACCTACATAGGTTCCCCTTAAACCTTTTACTCTTCAAAATGACAAAACAAATATCTTTGTGTGAGCTACTGTATGAACCCACATGAAAGTAACTAGGCCTAAAGGTCACGTGCTAAATTACATTTATAACAGACACTTCCAATTTGTCCTTCAGAGTGGCTGTGCCACTTCTCAGTCCCACCAGCAGAGGGCAGAGGGGCTCTTTTCTCCACCCTACCAACAATTGATAGTAAAATACATAAATTGAAAAAAAAATTCTAGTAATTGAAAAGTGGTATCTTGTTTTAGTGTGTGCTTTTCTGATTGTGAGGTCAGCCATATTTTCATATATTTATTGTATTTCCTGTTGTGTGAATTGTCTACTCATGTTCTTTGCCTGTTTTTATTTTAAGCTGTCATTTTATCAGTATTTATAAGATTTCATTACTTTAGTTTCCTTCTTTGCTTTATATCCAGGGACAGCGTCTCTTCTTTTTCAGAAATGGCCTGAACTGTTCCACATTTTTCTTCCATAAATATTTAAAAACTGGTGACCATGTGCCCTGATTTGTGCACATTGAAAGGAAATTAATTAGAAGGTGGCCGGTGGGGCAGGACTGGGTGAGATGGGCTGGAGGCAGCCTCCCGTGTCCCTCCCTGGTGTCTGTGGAGTGAGTAGGGTCCCTCGGGCTGGCCTGTGGGGATCAGGCCAAAACCGGCTCTCTGACATCCCCTAAGGGGACCCGGAGTGCGAGAGGGCACTCTGCAAAGTTGCTGTCATGCAGGGTGTGGAACACAAACACAAGTGCGCAGTCAACCAGATTTGGGGCCTATATTGCCCCAGCAACAACGTAACCCACGGCTGAAGGTGGAATCGCGCAGCACCTGAGGAATCGGGCTCCCTCCTCTCTGGTTTCGGGGTGTGTCACCCAAGAACCGCCACTGCCATGTCACTGCAGCTCGGCAGCTCCTGGTTTGAATGTCTGCCCCCTGGTGATCAGTATGTGTCATAGCGACTGGATGGTCAGCCGGTTGGTTGGCTGCATAGGCTTTTTTATATATATAGGTTTTAGAATCAGCTTGCCTAGTTTAATGAAAAAGCCTATTGAATTTGGTATTGCTTTAATTGCAGGTTAATTTGGGCAGGGGTATTGTGTATTTTGTCAACATTAATTGTTCAATCTTTCTTAGCCTAAAAACCTGTTCTGACTTAAATAATTGATTTAATGCTGTTTGGTCTGTGATAAAAAGCAAAACAGTATACCTTGCTGTCATCTCTCCTTTTAAAATAAATGTCATATCTCCTTTTCTTTTCAAATAAATGTCATCTCTTTCAGCATATTTCTTTCTAAACACATGTTACCTGAACTGTGTAATAGGGTGGAGTGTGCAATAGTGGGCGGGAAAATCCTATCATCTTTTCTGTGTCCTGTGTTTTTAGCAATCCCCAAAGTGAGACTGGAGACAATCTACATTTGCGGAGTAGATGAGATGAGTACCCAGGATATCTTTTCCTATTTTAAAGAATATCCTCCGGCTCACATTGAATGGTTGGATGATACCTCCTGTAAGTATACCCAAGTTTTCTGTTAAATATGTTTTTGCTTATGATTTTGAAATTGTTCTTGCCACCTCAGATGGTGAATGACTGGCCCAGACTACTTGTCTGTGTCTAACCTCTGCCCTTAGTGTAGAAGAGAAAAAAAATCCCCATTGATGAGAACCAGATACATTAACTAGTCTACCAGATTATACCCTATGAGTATTCTAAGTCAGCTCAGAGTGGTGACCAAGGCTTATGAAGCTGGTTGCTAGCATCTGAGCCCAATGTACACGATGAAGGCCTCTTGAACTCCCACAATTTCCCAACAAAGGGGTGGATCCAGCTGTGTAGATGGGCTGAGGGCTGTGTTTTCAGGGCTTTAGACTTTGTCATTGCAACTTGCCATACAGTTGATTATCCAGGTGCTGGCTCTGCCTCAGTGTCTCTAATTAGAACTATATCAGAAACCCTGCCACTTTACCAGACCTGTGAGCTGTTAAACTTGTGAGCCAACTGTAATTTTTAACTTGCCTCCCCACTCCAAGTCTGTTCTGACTGGTGATCACACTACTGGCTTTTTGTCTCGACTCATTTCTAGTCTGGCTTCCTTTACGGCTAGCTTGCTGGCCTACCTGGTTGTGCTCTGTATAGCAGCCTGGTTTTTCTGGCTGCTTTCTTTAAAAGATGTTGATTCAGTGTTTTCATTGAAAGAAGAAACATGACTGAGTAAAATATTTTTGTCCTGTTTTCTTTTTCCTTAACTTACATTATCCAAATTAGGGTTGCCAAATCTTTTTTTTTTTTTTTTTTTTTTTTTTTTTTTTTTTTTTTTAATAAAGGGCTGGGTTGTAAATATTTTAGGCTTTGCAGGTCGTATAGTCTCTGTCATTTATTCAGCTCTGCCATAAGAGCATGAGAAAAGCCATCGATAGAATGTAGTTGAATGAGCCTGGCTATTTTCTATAGAACTTTATTGTACAAAAACAGCCAGAACCAGTTTGGCCTGTGGACTGAAAGGTCCCAGGTTCAATTCTGGTCAAGGGCATGTACCTTGGTTGCAGGCACATCCTCAGTAGGGGGTGTGCAGGAGACAGCTGATCGATGTTTCTCTCTCTTCGATGTTTCTTAACTCTATCCGTCTCCCTTACTCTCTGTAAAAAAATCAATAAAATATTTTTTTTAAAAAAAAGAACTTTATTTTACAAAAAAAGGCAGTGGTGTGTAGTTTATTGTACATTAATTAAACTTAAATAAATCTGGTACACATATAAACAAATAAATGACAAATGATGGGCTGGATTTGACCTGCAGGTTTTAGTTTGCTGTCCACTGGCTTAAGTCATTAAAACTAGATAAGGGATATTGCAGTTGGAGAGACCCTTAGAATTATCCAGTTCAGCTACTTCATATTGTGCTTCAGAAACCAAGAAACTGAGAAACAGAGAAGGTAAATTGTTTAAGGCCACATGGTGTGTCGGTAACAAAGGTGAGACTCTACAAGAATTCTCAAAATCTTTTTTCTTTTTGGCTAAATTCTTTCTTTAAAGAAACAAATTCAGTTGTTGCTACAAAGCCAAGTGTCTGTTATGTCTCCGTTGTGTATGTCCATGATGGTACCATCCTCATTGGGGGAGCATCATTTAAAAGCATGTCTGGATGATAAGGAATAGCATAGGGCTTCCTTGGAGGGGCGGTGGTGTAGGGGACAATCCACATTTATTTGATAGCCAGAGGCCTGGTGCACAAAAATTTGATTTCACCTTCAGCCCGGCCTGCTCCTCTCAGCCTGGCCTGCCCCCTCTCTCAGTCTGGGAGCCCTCAGGGGATGTCCTGCTGACGACTTAGGCCCGCTCCACATGGGGAGCCGGCCTAACCTGCAGTCTGGCCTCCCTCTGCAGGGGGCGACTGGGCTGATCAGGGGAAGGCGCCACCCCTATCACCCCACTGCTGCTGCTGGCCATAGCAGCTGCCTGAGCCCTGGGCCTCGCATCTGCTGTGGCTTGGACCGGATGGATGTCCAGAGGGACATCTGGAAGGTGTCCAGACTAATTAGCATATTATATTACCCTTTTATTTCTATAGATTATCATCATCCTCATCAAGAACTAACACATAGCACTAAGTGCCAGGCAGTTTTATTATGTAAACACTTTTGCATGGAATCTTTGACCATTATTTTGTGGAACCCAGTTGGGGAATGCAGCTTAAGGCCACTTTCATCAAAGAGGTTTTACTACTACTTCCTATTCTTTTCATTCGTTGGTTTGTATATTTATTGCTCTCAGTCTGTACCTAGATGAGGTTTAACAATGAATATGGTTATGGATAATAAAGAACGTTATAAACTGATGAACCAAAAGACAGATATAGAGACAGTAAAGCAACAAGCAGACTGTCAAATTACAGCCGGGAGGGTAGGGAGATCTGGGGGAAATAATAGATCAACTGAAGGACTTGTATACCTGCATATAAGTACAACCATTGGACACAAAACTCTGGGGAGGGAGGGTATGAATGAGAGGGGAGGGGAATGGTAAGATACGTACACAGATAATAATTTAATTAAAAAAAAAAAAGCCATCTCTCTCTCAAAAATATCTCTCTCTAAAAAAAAAAAAAGCCAACTCATTGGCACAGAAGTATAAAGGTAACCAGTATCCCCCTGGTTTCTCTGGTTTTTTAACATGATTCTCCTGTCATTAAACAATGTGTTACACATAAAAAAAAAAATAATAAAAAAAAAATAAAATAAAAATGAAAAAAAACCAACAACAATGAATCTGATGCAGTTTCTGCTCTCAGGAAACTTAACCATTTGGATGTGATGATGTTGTTTTATTTTACATTTTATTTTAGGTAATGTGGTTTGGCTGGATGAAATGACAGCCACACGAGCCCTTATCAATATGAGCTCCCTGCCAGACCTGGATAAGATAAAAAGCAGGGATGCCAATGAGGACAAGTCATCTGAGAAAAGCAAAAAAGGTAACTGAACACAAAGAAGGGACTTTTGGGCTGAAAGTCCTATTATTTACTCAGTTGGTCTGGGTTTCTGTGCAAAGTGTTATATAGTATCTCAGCGCTAGTTATTTCTGAAAAAGGCTTTGATGTTTTGGATAATTAGTAAATAGATGGAGAAAATAATCGGACTTTTAAATGATATGAGATGGAGTTATTTTAAAGATCATCTTGTCCCTCACATTTCATTTTAGACAAGCAGGAGGACAGTTCAGATGATGAGGCTGAAGAAGGAGAAGTTGAAGATGAAAACTCAAGTGATGTGGAGGTTAGTAATAGGGAAAATACATATGTGAGGTTTCACTGTAAGAAACTGTTTGCTACGTTTCTATTTAAGGCTTAAAGACTTAAGTTGCGTTCTTCCTCTGGCTCTCACCGCTAGACTTCCTGAGAGTGCACCAGACCCTTGCTTTTTAAGTTTGTGTGATAATAATGCACGATTTATCTTGAGATCTTACAATAGTACTCACATTTCTGTAAGAGAACATGATTTTGTTAAACACTTTGAAGTGTTATCTAATAAGTAAAATTTGGAAAAAGCAAGAAACGGCATATTTCCTAACAGATTATGTACTACTGTTGGAAAAATTAAAGTGTATTCATAGAAAAAGATGCATTATACAGCTTCAAGCCAAGCAAAGTCTTTGCTCTCTTGGAGCTTACATTCTAGTGGGGAAAACAGATAATACAGATACACTAACGCAGGTATATAAAACAATGTCAGGCAGTGGCAATTGCCCTGAGGGAAATTAAGAAGGGTCAGTGGATAGCGTGATGGAAACCACTGTTTGACAAAGTGGTCAGGGAAGACCTCTGACTTAGAACCTAGTGCAGTAATACCGAGAGTGTTATTAAAGGCAGAATGCTTTCTTGATCAATGGTAACTGCTTCTGAATAAAAGTGAAAATGGCTTTACTTTTTTATGTTGAAATGCTCTTTTCCCTTAAGTTGGAGACATTGTCTCAGGTAGAAGAAGAGTCTCTGCTGAGGAACGATCTCCGTCCAGCCAATAAACTCGCTAAAGGAAATAAGTTGTTCATGAGATTTGCTACAAAAGGTAAATATGAGATTTGCTATTGATTCTTATTATTCATCAAAGTGATTTATTATTGAATGACATTCTTCTCTTTTGAATCAGAGGTTAGATCAAGTAATCTCAAACTGTAATATTTTGTGCTTATGAAATGATGGCTTGTTGCCCGAGTTGGAATTTCTGACCTGGAAAGTAAATTCTAACTATTTGTGTTCTTTTGTGATTTCTGGCTAAAGAAGTTATTTTCTGTTAAAGCTCGTTTGTCCATGTGCTTTTTAGCCAGTTTATCATCTGAACCATGAAAACCTTTTAAAATTGTATATTTTTATTTATCACAGTAATAACCTCTTGGACATTGCTCATAGTGCCCTTCAGGTCTAATTCTCTAAGGCCATGGTTGGCGAACTATGGCTCGAGAGCCGCATGCGGCTTTTTAGTCCCTTGAGTGTGGCTCTTCCACAAAATACCACGGCCTGGGCGAGTCTATTTTAAAAGAAGTGGCATTAGAAGAAGTTTAAGCTTAAAAAATTTGACTTGAAAGAAACTTCAATAGTTGTACTGTTGATACTTGGCTCTGTTGACTAATGAGTTTGCTGACCACTGCTCTAAGTAATTAGGTCAAGCCTACAATTTGTAAGGCTTTTTATACGCAGTGATTTTCGGTGCACATTAAACCCCCACACTGTTTCTTTTTAATTGTTTGACAGTTAATTAGAAATGACCCTTCATTTTTTAATACTTCAATATGTATTCCTGAAGAATGAGGACTTTGTCTTACACAGAGCACACTTACCAAAATCGAGAAATTTAACATTAATACACAATAATCCATAATCCACATTCAGATTTCATTAGTTGTTCCAAGAATTCCTCATTCTGACATTAAACTGCCTGACACACAATGAGTGCTGTTTGTAGCAGTGTTTGATGACAACGATGATGATTATTGTCAAATAAATTTGGACTTTCCTTTTACTACTTCCTCCCCCCCGCCCCCTGAGGTCCACTCCAGAGCGAGTGTTCAACTAATCCATGTCTCCTCAATCTCCCTGGATCTGGACCTGCTCTGTTTTCCTTGACTGAACCATTTCTTTTCTTTTTTTTTCTTTTTAAAAAAATATATTTTATTGATTTTTCACAGAGAGGAAGAGAGAGAGATAGAGAGTTAGAAACATCAATGAGAGAGAATCATTGATCAGCTGCCTCCCGCACACCCCCTACTGGGGATGTGCCCACAACCAAGGTACATGCCTTTGCCCGGAATCGAACCTGGGACCTTTCAGTCCACAGGCTGATCTATTCACTGAGCCAAACCGGTCCCGGCTGAACCATTTCTTAAAAAGATAAGCTCATTATTTTATAGACAACCCTTTGGTTTGGTTTTGTCTTGTGTTTCTTTCTGATTTGGGTTGTGCATTTTAGGCAGGAATACCACAGAAGTGATAATGTGTTGTTTTCAGTGCCTCATATCAGGAGGCACGTGATACTGTCCCATACCCGGGATGGTATCTTTCATCACTGGGTTAAGGTAATGATCACCAGGTTTCTCTAAACCGTCAAGTTGCTGTTTTTCCATTTGTGATTTTAAAATTTGTGGGAAGATACTTTGAGATTATGTAAGTAGCCTGTTGCTCATCAGGCTTTCATGCAGTAGCTTTAGCATCCGTTGATTTATTAACTGCATCTTTTATTAGTTGGCATTCTGCTATCAGGAAGAGCTTTTCCTTTTACTCATTTATTTATTTACTTATATCAGTTTAGGCTCATGTAGTTTTGTTTTATTCATTGGGTTATCATCCATTGTTGTCATTATCTTGATTCGCGAATTGCCTTTGATTTGGCCAGTAGAGCCCCTTCCCGCTGTGTGCTTTTGACATGTCTCCATGATGCTTGGCCCACTTTATCTATGGCGCACTAAAACATCTTGTTTTTCCAGACCCAACTTGTATTTTCCCCGCCTCTGATCTGGAACCAGCTGTTTCTCCTCAGGCACGTTTTTTTTTTGTAGGGGGGCATACTAGTTTGTGTGACTGAGTTTACCCATGGCACTGATACTTTCATATTGGGGTTTGTCCTTTGCAGTCAGTGAGTGCCCAAAGAGTTGTTCAGGTCCTTTATATTATGAAAAGTATGTGTGATCACTGACCACCTTTCTTTCCTACTAATGGGTCTTTTAACCTGACAAAGGGATCTTCTCTGCGTTTACTGATTTGAGTGGTGGAGAGCATTCTAGATATATATATATATATATATATATATATATATATATATATATATATATATATAGTACTTTAAGCCATTTTGAGGAAATCACGATAAAATGGTTTATCAAATATATGGAATTCTGTATAGTCTGCTTCTTTAATCCCGATTTTGTGTTATTGGTATGTTATGAATCAGAAATGAACATAAGCCCTAGCCAGTTTGGCTCAGTGAATAGAGCGTTGGCCTGCAGACTGAAGGGTCCCGGGTTCGATTCTGGTCTCGTGCCCGGGTTGTGGCTCGATTCCCAGTGCAGGAGGCAGCTGGTCAATGATTCTCTCTCATCACTGATGTTTCTGTCTTTCTATCCCTCTCCCTTCCTCTCTGAAATAAACAATATATATATTTACAAAAAAAAAGAAAAGAAAAGAAATGAATATCACCTTTCAGGGGGCAGTGAAAATGCCCCCTTTTCTAAAAAGCCCATTTGATGCCTGAGCACTTGTAATGATAGAAGCTCTGTCATGCTTCTTAGAACCTTATGTCTTGTATTGTTGGGGTTTAATAGTGGTATTTCCTCTATGAAGTATTTCCTCCTTGATAGCTGCTTCACCTCATTCATCTCTGTTTTGCTTCCCCTTCATGTCCTTCCCCTCCCCTCCACACACACACACACACACACACACATACACATACACACACACACACACACACACACACGCGCACACACACACACACTGCCTTAGTGGGCACAGAGAGAGGGAATGTTTGCACTGCATCTTTCCCTTCTGTTGGCTGATTGTGCTGACCTATCCCAGCTAAGCAAAACAGTCTTATTTATTTATTTTTAACTCTAACACATTGTTTTCACACCCACAGGAAATCCTAGGTAACTGTTGTAATTAATTTTTAGATGACAAAAAAGAACTTGGAGCAGCCAGAAGAAGTCAGTATTACATGAAATATGGGAATCCAAATTACGGAGGCATGAAAGGAATTCTTAGTAATTCTTGGTGAGTCCAAAAGTATAAAATACAGTCGTTAAACTTTGCTTAATCCTTTAGTTGGTATTCTGCAGTGGAATGTCAACTCCATGTGTGGACTCGAAGGAAGACAGGAGGGAAGAGTGCAGGATTCTTAACTGTGATAAAAGGTGTGAGAATATGAGCTTCAGTCTCATTTCAGATGTCTGTCTCAGCACCGGACATCTGTCATTGTGAAGTTGAAGTTAATCAGTGGGTTTCGTGGTCCTTCCTGTTGGTCTCTGATGATGTGCTTATTCTGACGATGTTGCAGGAAGCGGAGATACCATTCCCGGCGCATTCAGCGGGATGTGATCAAGAAGAGAGCCTTGATTGGGGATGATGTTGGCTTGACGTCCTATAAACATCGACATTCCGGTAGTTGCCTGCTCAGCTCTTGGGTAGACACATGTTTGGCTCCCGAAATCATATTTTTATTCTTAATACAGTCTTTTAAGGTTCCAAACTTTATCATCCTCTCTTCCTTGCCCTCACCCTCTGCCAACATATAGGAAAGTAAGTCAAGTCACGATTAATTTTAAATTGCCCATACAAAGAGGTCAAATGATTTTATAAAAGCTGTTCTAATAAAAAAGATCAAATGTGACATAGGGAAAATGAAAATAAAACTATTCTTAGGAATCTGATTTTTCCTTTGTATATCGAAAGCTGCATGAAAAAAATTTTTTAAAAATATTTTATCAGATGAGCTGATTTTATTGTTCCTTTATCTGAAAATGAAAATAGGCTGCTATAGCTAGTGTTTTATGCGTATTCATTGTGCACATGAATGTCTCCAGAAAAATAGGATATCATGACTTGTTTTTTTTTTTTTCTTTCTTCTCTTGTCTTTCTTTGCTTATTGTAAAAGAACCATTTTCATTATGTTTTATAAAGATTTGTTTTTTTATTTTGAACCTAAGCTGTGGGATCTTCCACATACTTGGTAGAACTAGAACTAGCTAAGTGAACATGCAAACATGGAATAACATGCATACATGTTTATCATTGTAACAAGGACAAGGAGAGGTCACATCTATACATTTTTATTTAATGTATATATAGAAAATTATATATGTGAAATTTGCATTTTATGCAGTTACAGTTTTCCAATTTCAGTTACATTAAGATATTTAAGATATTTTCATCATGCAATCTTCATAATTATATTAAAAATATTAAAAAGAGAATTGCCCCTAATTCTAGCACTATAATATACTGACTTCATTTTACATTTTTCCTTTTTTTTTTTTTTATAATAAATGTTACATTTTTTGTAAACATATATTCTATATTCTGCTTTTTCCACTATTTGTATGTATTTTTTCATGAACTTTAAAGTTGCAGTTGATTTTCATTATTTCTAGTGATTATGGTCTGTAAAGTCACCATGACCCTTGAAGGAGTAAATACTGAACCATTGAGAATCTGGTCAGACCATTTTGTCAGCTGATCAATATATAACCTTGCCTTTCTGTTTAAAGACACTTTATTTTAATACATACATTTAAGACAATCATCAGCATGAATTCACAGTCAGCCAACAGCACTGTAATTTATGTCTGAACAAAGCTGATATAATACATATATTTTCCTCTCCTCTTAAGGCACACTACATCCTCCTTCCATTTAGGAACACTAGACAGTTTTGGCATTACTAAATACTGACATCACCAACAAATACCACATAAATGTGGAAAACGTGGCACTCACTAGACTGCAAAAGGACACGTAAGTGTGAGATGAGCAAGAGGAAAGAGCGCTGCCTCGTTTGGCCTCTGCTGGGAAGATGCATGTGTGGCGGCTCATTTTGCCACGCTGCACAGTCCACTAATGACCGTGAACGCACTGCGAGCATTGGTTTTGGAGTTAGAAATAAGTTTGGCAAAGTCAAAAATATAGAATCTGAATAATGGCAGTTGACTGTATTTTAGATAATTTTGTAATCCATGGGCTGCTAGATCACACTTGACCTAGCCATTCTTCTGCTGTAGGTGTCAGAATGGCAGCCAGGTTGGCACTGTGAGAGAGAATGCGTCAGTAAAATCTTGGGCAGGGGAGCCTTTCTTTTAAAGAAGTCAGTGAAGTAAATAGAAAATTAGACCTGTCATTGTTTTCCCTAATGTTTTTGGTAAAATTCCTTAGGACTAGTGAATGTTCCTGAGGAGCCCATTGAAGAAGAGGAAGAGGAGGAGGAGGAGGAGGAGGACCAGGACATGGATGCTGACGACAGGGTGGTAGTGGAGTACCATGAGGAGCTCCCGGCTCTCAAGCAGACTCGGGAGCGGAGCTCATCCAGGAGGTCCAGTGCCAGCAGCTCAGACTCCGATGAAATGGACTATGATCTAGAACTGAAAATGATTTCCACTCCTTCACCAAAGAAAAGCATGAAAATGACTATGTACGCTGATGAAGTGGAATCTCAGTTGAAAAATATTAGGTAAGATGATTATTCTGTCAGTGCTAGCTTTTAATTTGGTTTTAAATACTAATTACTAACTTCGCTTTAATTTCTCTTAGTTTTATAATCTCCTTATCTGTTCTAATTTTAGTCCTTTGTAGAGTTTGAATAAAAGTGTTTGATTTTTCCTCAAAATATGCAAGAAGAGATCCTTGTTATAGACAAAATAAAAGGTGAAAACCACTTGTATAGTCATCCTCTCCTGGATAAGGACTGTTAGCATCTGGGTGAATAACCTTCCCACTAATCCCATGGATACACAGAACACATGGAGAAATTATAGGCAGAGTTGTACAAAAGTGAAGTTATGCTACTTATATTGTTTTGCAGTATGCTTTTTCCATTTAACATGTTATAGAGATTCACTATTTTTTCAGCTGTATGTAATTCATTGTTTGAAAGTATCATGGTTTATTTAACCCAATCTCTTATTGGTGGATACTTAGGTTTCTATTTTTTTACTATCGCACTAATAGATAAATTCCTTAAATTACAATTATTGCATATGTTTTAAAACATGGTATGCGAAATTTCACTCCAGAAAGGTTTTATTCACTCACATTGCCACCTGAAACCTACATACTCATCAATGTTAGGTATTATTATTTTCTAATTTTTGCTAATTTTATGGACCAAAAAATAGTTGTGTTTTTGTTTTTTGTTTTTAATCATTACCGAGGATATTTTTTCCATAGATTGCTAGAGTGGAAAGGAGAGAGAAGGGAAGGGATAGAGAAACATCAACATGAGAGAGACACATCGGTTGGTTGCTCCTTTATGAGCCCCTGCCTGGGCTGGTGAACTTGCAACCAAGCTACTTGCCCTTGACCGGGAATCGAACCCAAGACCCTTTGGTCCACAGGCCGACGCTGTAACCACTGAGCAACCAGCCAGGGCAAAAAAACACACAGTTATTTTAATGTGCTTTTCTTTGATGACTAGTGGAGATGAGGATGAGCACATTCCTCAGAGCAGATAGCATATGTACAACTCGAAGGGTTGGAATCTAGGGATGCTCTCTCTAAGTGTTCGTGGTGGTGTATTTGGGAAATGGAAGGAACCATTCGAGCTGGTTTGTATGGCTTTGTTCACATCCTTATTTTTAGTTTTCACAGAACTTTGTAAGGACAAATGCTGCCAAAATAACGCTGGTTCCTAGCATGGTAGCAGATGTCTTTGACGGAGAAGTGGGCCCTTAAAGAAAGAGATTGCAGACTCTGTTGTATCTGTCTGCAGCCTGGGTGAGCAGAGGCCTCTCAGTGTTTGTCCCAGGGGAAGGGGACTCATAGTTTCGTGCTCGTGATGGCTGACAGACATCAGGTGTGGAAACCTTGGAACCTGCTCACCTGGCTGGTCTCATTACATCAGGCTGATCATGATTTTTGTAAATAAATAATTACCAGTGTGTAGTATTTGTAAGTGAATGTTAGATTGGGTTTTAATTGTCTCCAGAGAAGTATGTGAGATTGTTGCATGGGCATTGTCCCATAGTTGAAGTTGATTAGCTGTGTCTTTTTTTTTTTTTTCCTTAAGGAACTCCATGAGGTCAGATACTACATCAGCAAGCAATATCAAACACCGAATCGGTAACAAATTGCCACCTGAGAAATTTGCAGACGTCCGACATTTATTAGATGAAAAACGTCAGCACACACGCCCACGGCCATCAGGCAGCAGCACTAAATCAGGTATTGTCGTTCAGTCCTGTGTCTGGGCTTCATTCTGAGCTCCAGAGGCAAATGGCCAGGGATAGGGTTTTAGATTAAATGATGTCATTTGTGGACGGATTTAGTTGTTCCGGTTCATTACTTCTAAATTTGGGGTTAGGCATTCGATTTCAGGACATGAAAAATCCGACTTTTCCATACGAGCTTTCAGTATTTTTGAACCTAACGATTATTTTACTACGTATGTCTTTGGTATTTTTTAAAATATATTTTTATTGACTTCAGAGGAAGCGAGAGGGAGAGACTGAAACATCACTGATGAGAGAGAATCATTGATCGTCTGCCTCCTGCAAGCCCCACGCTGGGGATCAAGCCCGCAGCCTGGGCATGTGCCCCAACTGGGAATCGAACTGTGACCTCCTAGTTTATAAGTTGACACTCACAATCATTGGTATTTTTTTATATGTAAGGGTAATAGAAATTATTGTATTTTATTTACTTATAAGTTCAATAAGAATTTGTGGTCAGGGACCACAGAGGCAGTGGACAAGAATGTCAAACCTTGTGCAGCACTGGGATGTGAGGGAGGACAGGAAGAGGAGCCAGGGGCCCAGCCAAAGGGACTGGGATGCTGGGTGCTGCTCTCCGAGAATAAGCGAGGTGGTGAGAGCCCCGCACAGTGACTTGCCGACAGAGGTGGTGGTATTACTGTTATTGTGTTACTGTTAGAAGGAGCTCAGGAGGAAAGGCAGGTTCCGAGGGTGGAAGGGGGTATAGAGGAAGAACAAATCTGACTTGGGACATCTTCTCTTAATCCTTTGTTTTTCACCACTCTCATTACATTTATTGTTAAGTTTATTGAGAACTTCTATGTTCAAAGATTGTGACTTCTGCCCTCGGCTTTTGAATCATTGCTTCTTAACTAAAATGTTTGTCAATCATTTGGCCTACTTTAAAAAAAAAAAAAAAAAAAAAAGATAGTTGATTCTGTCTCAGAAATTCCTTTCTGGAGCAGTCAGTTGAGAACCCCCCCCCCCCCATCCCCCTCTCACCCACTGGGAACCCTTACATCTGAATTTTCCTAAGGAAATCTATATTACATACAGCAGCCATTTTCAACCGGTGTGCCGCAAGAATTTTTAAAATATGCAGTACCTGACTATTTAGTCGGGCACTGACCTCTTTTCTCTTAGCTTGTCAAATAAAAGAACGACAACAGCCAACATGTTGTCACATGTGGATGAATCAAAATTATAACTTTTTTTGGTCTGCCACAGAACTTTGGTAATTAGCTTATGTGTGCCATGAGATGAAAAAGGTTGGAAATCACTGGCATAGCCCTAGCCAGCTTGGCTCAGTGGATAGAGCGTCGGCCTTCGGACTGGAGGGTCCCAGGTTCGATTCTGGCCAAGGGCACATGCCTGGGTTGCGGGCTCGATCCCCAGTGGGGGGTGTGCAGGAGGCAGCCATCAATGATTCTCTCTCATCATTGATGTTTCTATCTCTCCTTCTCACTTCCTCTCTGAAATCAATAAAGAAATATACTTAAAAGGAAAAAGAAAGAAAGAAAATCACTGGCATAGAGAGATGTTGAGAAGCTGGTGTGTTGGCCCTTTGTCCTCATCGGGGAGATCTGGACCAGGTCCGGTGAGGATCTCAGGTTGACAGTACAGAGAGCAAAGCACACACACGTGGTAACAGCAGTACGTTTTCCCCCCAGACATTCGCCAGCGGTTGGGAAAAAGGCCACATTCTCCGGAAAAGGCTTGTAGCCCCGTTGTCCGGAGGGAACCCTTTTCCGATGTTCACAGTCGGCTCGGCGTTCCCAGGCAGGACATTAAAGGCCTGTATTCGGACACCCGGGAGAAGAAGTCAGGTCGGTGACCCTGAACACTGAGGGGATGGGATCGGGTAAGAAGAGCAAGGACAGTGGATGAAGCATTGGAATGTTTTGTTAGCAGAGGGCAGGAAATAGCAGGTGCCAAAAATATTTTTTTCCTTCCATAATAATTGTAATAACAACAATAATAATGGTAGTAATATGGACATTTTAGTAAATAGATAAAAAGACCCATCTTTGGTCCTTTCAGTTTAGCACAAAAACTTTTTAGTTTCATGTATGCTATTCCAGTCTTTGTCCATATATGTATCCTACCTTTTCATATAGTGTTTCACCATAGTCACTTTTCTACATGGTTATATTCTTTATAAATAAAACTTAATTGCCTTATAGTGTGGCTATGCTATGAAATTCTAAACATATTTCTCTATTATTAGATATTGATAAAGTGTATTTTTAAAATTAATGGAGGGTGGGCAGAATCTCTAAAAGTTGGCAGTGATGCAGGCCCATCAGTCTGTGGAACGTTGATCTGGGGATGGCCCTCTCCTGGCAGAATGCAGCTGTGCGCCGGGCGGTGAGTTCCACCAGGGAAGGGGCAGGTGTAGCGGAGACTCCCTGGTGATTCTCATATGCTCAGCGTGGAGGCACATGTGCCCTGGCTGTGAGAATCTCCCCGTGGGTCCAGATCCCTCAGTCTGCAGGCAGGGGATTGCAGCCAGGGAGATGAGATTACCTGTGCGAGGCTGCACAGTGGTTGCAAGTGCCACAGACCCTCCCCCTCCCCCCCACCACTGTCGCCTGCTCATCAGGAGTCGGCAGTACCCCTGCTTCCTCAGTACTACCCTGCTTCTCAGCATTGACTACCAAAACTAAGATGCCTTCTCATTCAAACAGGTAGCTTATGGACTCGCCTAGGATCTGCATCCAAGACCAAAGAAAAGAACACGAAGAAAGTGGACCATAGGGCTCCCGGCACTGAGGAAGATGACTCCGAGCTGCAAAGGGCGTGGGGGGCTCTGATTAAGGAGAAAGAACAGTCTCGCCAAAAGAAGAGCCGGTTAGATCACTTACCATCTCTCCAGATTGAAGTTAGTCGGGAAAGCAGCTCTGGTTCAGAGGCAGAGTCCTGATGCCCTGGGGGCCGATGGCGGCTGCCCCAGAGCCTGACATTCTTGCGCAGGGCGGGTGCGCAGTAGAGCCTCCCCTGCAGGCGCTGGTGCCCCCGCTCTTACTCAGACCGTCACCCTCAGCTCTTGCTGCTTTGGCAAGACCTCTTAAGAATGTGACATGTTTGAAGGGCATCTATCTATCTTTTGCTGCAGAATTAGAGTCTGGGCCCTCGATTTTTTTTCCTACCGCCCCACAAGCTTTACCCTTTGAGAAAAAGGCAGCCCTCCAGATTTTGTAGATGTTTTTCTTAATATTTTTAACATTGTGTCTTTTAAAAAAAAAAAAATGTTTTACACAGTTCATCCAAAGAGCAGAGAACTGAACTTCTCACTATTGCCTTGGCCCTGACAGCAGTTACCAGCACCCTTTTCCCAAGAAAAGTCAATTCCCAGGTGCTTATTGGACAGCCTTCGAGGGGGAAGATGAGGGAAGCGGCCAGCTCACTCTTCCAGGACCCTAGTGTGGGGCCGAATCTCACGGACCTGACCTCAGAGGCGCCAGTGCTGCCCAGGTAGATCCCAGACACAGCGTCGGCCGTGCTTCCGCTCCTCCCGGGGATGCCTGTTGGGGACCTCTTGTTAGCAGTCGGCTTGCTGTGAAGATCAAGTTCAGTACTGGGCGATTTTTAGGAACAAAAACTGTGACTTCTGGATTTGGGATGGATTTTTTTGTGCTAGGGGTGGGGTCATGGGGTCAAGTTGAACAATTTCTAAGTCTGTATTATGTTTAAAAAATATTAATGATTTAAGGTTTAAATTTTTAATTTTTATATGTGAAAATACTTCCTGTTGGCTACCAGGGAAGCTCAAGTGGTGTCTAATGTGCTGTTAAATATATATTATATACTTTGGAAGAAGGCAAAGAGAGGAGTCTCATTATTTTTAAATGATCCTAATTGTACATAGAGTTCAGCTTGCCTTTGGCCACTGCAGGAAGAACACCTCCCCGTCCGAGATGGGGTCCTGTTCATTGTCCCGTTAGCAGTGACGCATTGACCTGTTTTCTGGCACCTGGAGACATCTTCAAAACTGGCAAATGGCTTAGTGATAGAAGTTTCAGTTCATTTATCTCTAGTATTTGTTCGATTATTTTAACTAAAAGGCAGTAGATTAATTTGTTTTCCTGTCTGATGTCTGTTTTGAAGTATTTAATGTTTGCATTCCCCTGCAGCGTAAAAAGAGTGTTTCGCTTCAGTCCACCAGCACTTGGCAGCTAGGGAGAGTGAGCCTTGTCCCTTTAGTGATGTCACAGCTCCCCACCCGCCTGGAGCGCCCCAGTGCTGGCGCAGCCCTGCGTTCTGGAGCCCCTCCTCGGCTGTGGCCGCGCTCATTCGTGTTCCCCGGAGAGCGGGCCGAGTGCCGAGCGCTGTGTGATCACGGGAAGGGCCGTGGGACGGGAGGCTGCAGCAGAGCCTGCGTTGTCCGTATTTTGTTGCTTTGCCTGCCTTTCTCTCTCCCTTCGGAAAGATTAGAACAGCAGGCCCTGATACGTTTCACCGTCCTAATAGGGTTCCGGGAAAGAGAGAGTTTAGGCTTCTCTGCCAGGTGAGACCTAAGGTTGCTGAGGTTCTCAGCTCCTCTTGCTTTGGAGCACACTGAGAGCCAGGTTCTTGAGGCGGGTTTGGGAGTTGATCGAGTGAGAAATCTGAGGCCCTGAGAGTCAGAGACCTGGGCGCCACCCCTGGCTGTGTTCCATGAGTGGGGGCCCTGGTTTCCCCATTTAGCAAATGAATGGGCTGGAACCAGAGCTGCTGGCTTTGTTGGTGTGTGTCAGTGGTGTTTGACTTTCTGCCCCCGTTATGGCTGCAGTAAGCTGGCCAGCACTGGTTTCTGTTGCAGGTGGGGGAAGTCAGGGAGCCAATTGCGGTTGTGCGTGAGGTTGTGGACAGGGACTTACCCACCCATTCCAGGCCCTGGGGGGACAGTCCTGGTGGCCAGGGCCCGACTGACAAGGTCTGTGGGGTGTTCAGAAAAGGCCCCTCCTCGGTTTTCCTTTGCGCTTCCCAGCAGTGGGGCAGGCCGTTTGGTCCTCCCCGGTCTCCGGTAGAGACCAGGGGAGACTTTCAGGTGAGCGGTGGTTTGTAGTCTTCAATTTAACCAAGAAAAGTGCCCACTTTAGCAGCTTGGCAATTCTTACAACCACACAGAACCCAGAAAAGGATCTTAAAAGATTTTCAGTGTGTTTCTGAAAGTTGTTGGTCTCAGCCCCTCTTGCTCTCCAGCCTGTGCTCAGAGCCTCAGATTGTGCAATATGTTCGCCGTGCCCCGAGTGCTCAGGCCTTCCTGTGGAGTTTGCGGGGGAGGACGGACAGGACAGTCCCCTGGCGGGAGCTCAGTGGGCTCTTACGCGTGGCACTCTTCATGGACGTGGGCAGCAGGACTACCCACTTTTCACATTTCTCTTCGTCTTTATACGTACAAGATTTTAAATACATTTATGCTGCTTGATGATAATTAGATACCTCATTTGTTTCCCACTCTACCTCTTGGGAGAGGTACCAGCTACCCAGGGGAACTCACAGAGGCTCCGCAGATGTAAACTCTCCTCACCTGGCCTCGTCTAGTTCGGCTCCTTCCAACCCTCCCCGAAGTTCAGCCACTGTCTCCCGCTGCATCTCCATAGCAGCTCCTCCCTGGTCTCTGCCTCAGCTCTCCCTCTCTGTTCTGCACCATCCCCAGGGTGAACTCTTGTTGTTAGCAGTTTATTGATATAGAATTTATGTATCGTACGCGTCAGTGGCTTTCTGTATGGTCACAGAGACGTGCAGCCATCATCATACTCAGTTTTAGAATATTGCATCACTAGAAAGAATACTTGTACCATTAGCAGTCACTCCTCATTCCCTGTCCCTGCACCCCGCCCCCTGCACCCTCCCCCCTCTCCCCGCCGGCAAACGACTGTTTCTGTCGCTATGGATTTTCCTATTCTGCACATGTCATATAAATGGAATCATATTACTTTGTATAATTTGTGACTGGCTTCTTTCACTAAACATATTTTCAAGTTTCATCCATGTTGTAGCATGTATCAGGACTTTATTTCTTTCTGTTGCTGAATAATGTTCCATTGTATGGCTGTGCCACATTTTATTTATCTGTTCACCTGTTAATGGACATTTGGGTTGTTTATGCTTTGAGACTACTCTGAATAGTTCTCCTATGAACATTTATGTACAATTTAAAAAATATATATATGTTATTGATTTTTTACAGAGAAGAAGGGAGAGAGATAGAGAGCTAGAAACGTTGATGGAAGAGAAACATCGACCAGCTGCCTCTTGCACACCCCCTACCGGGGATGTGCCCGCAACCAACGTACATGCCCTTGACCGGAATCGAACCTGGGACTTTTCAGTTCGCAGACCAACGCTCTACCACTGAGCCAAACCAGTTTCGGTTATGTACAAGTTTTATGTGGAATATGTTTTCATTACTCCTGGGTTGTATACCTGGAAGTGGGATTGCTGGGTCATATTATAACTCTGTCTTTCACCTTTTGGAGAACTGCCAGGCTGTTTTCCCAAGTGGTTACATCATTTTTCATCCCTCCCTCCTCCCCAACAATATACAAGCGTTCCAGTTTTTCTACACCTTTGACAGCAACTTATTTTCTGATATAAATTGGTATCTTGCGGTTTTGATTTGCATTTCCCTGATGACTATGGATGTCGGCTACCTTTTCATGTGCTTCAGGATGAGTTCCTGTTATTTCTCTGTGAAGACCCTTTCCTAAGCGTCACCACTGCCCTTGGAATAAATCCCAAACTCCTCCGATACTCACACGGCTGGTCAAGACCTGGTCTCTGGCAGTGTTTCTGCCTGTTGGCCTGCCCGCCCCTGCCCTCTGCTCACTACTTCCCTGGGCTCATCGCTGTCTTCCCAGCCTTCCAGGCTCTGCTCAGAGCTGCCTCCCACACTGACACCCTCCCCTCCCAGCCCTGTCCCTCCTGCCTGGCCTTCTCTTTTCCCTCACGCTCAAGGACTTAGCAACCCTCCCCCCCCCAAACACACACACACACACACACACACACACACACACACACACACACATGAGGCTCCCCCAGCTCCAGAGCCAGGGTCTGCGCCCTCCTTTGTGCCTCACGGGACTGCCACGTGGAAGTCTCGGCTCACTCCAGGGTTAGAGTGGAAGGTCATGCCCAGGGAACATGGCATGTAACCACTGTTCCTCTTGGAAACCCGAGGGCGTGCTGAGTTGAAGGCCAGCACCAGGAGGTCCACAGTGAGTGCAGTTGCTCCTGGCCGTGTGGAAACAGGGCACAGCTCCTTTGGCGGAGCCCCGGGTGAAGTGTCTGGTCTGCGGTTTAAGGCCATGCTACATGAGAGACGCTTCCTCTGGTGTCATAGTCCCACTCAGGCGAGAAGAGGCGCTTGGGAGCTGAGAGGCCGCAAGAGCACAGAGCTTGAGCTCGGCACCGGCCTTCCTGCCCGCTGCTGGGTGAGTGGAAGCAGGGATGGGCCAAAGACTTAAAATTCTTTCCTTTTTTCCTGTCTCTTCTCCCCAGACAAATGCCGTAGTGTTTGCCTAAGTGACGTATGTGTATGACACCAAATCTCTATCCGCTCCCAAGCCTGCCACCTCTACACTGGACTGTAGTTCCCTGTTCCTGGCTTGTCTTTTTGCTAGACTGTAAGCTCCGTGAGGGCAGGGCCATGTCTGGCTTGTTCCTGGGGTCTCCCCAGTCCTGGCACCGGACAGGCCCCCCACGGACAGGCGCTGGGTGTGCACAACCCCCACTGCAGGAGCAGCTCCCTCCGCTGAGGCCTGGCTAGTACACGCTTTGTCTTTGTGTTACTGTCCCCGCCAGCCTGTGAGCTCCCAGGGAGCAGGTGTCTTCTGTTGTCGCCTCTGTGTCCTCCCAGCACGCCGGAGTAAGCGGTGCCTAATGCGTGGTTGGTAAATGGATTGTGGGACCTAACCCAGCTCTGGTGCCTTTGTCTACATGTCAGTCTACTTTCCGTCAAGACCACAAGATGCAGAAGAGGAAGGTTGCTCAGCAGCACGTACTTTATAACAAAAACAGCCCATTGAAACCGCGATAAAATTCCCATTTTGGAGATTTGGCCATAGCTGAGCAGAAACTTACCCAGCTTGCCGAAACCGGTTTGGCTCAGTGGATAGAGCGTAGGCCTGCGGACTGAAAGGTCTCAGGTTCGATTCCTGTCAAGGGCATGTACATTGGTTGCAGGCACATCCCCAGTGGGAGGGGGTGTGCAGGAGGCAGCTGGTCAGTATTTCTCTCTCATCGATGTTTCTAGCTCTCTATCCCTCTCTCTTCCTCTCTGTAAAAAATCAATAAAATATATTTTAAAAGAAAGAAAGAAAGGAAGAAAGAAAGAAAGAAACTTACCCAGCTCTGTGAAGAGTTTGCTAGAAAATTCCGTAGGTAAGAAGGCAGGAGAGCGGGACAGGAAGAGGGCAGGTGGACGGAACCCCAGAGCAGGACTGCTGGGACGGCCCGGCCTCTGGTCCTGATGGGGAGGAACGGGCGGCAGCCCAGGGGAGGCAGAGGAAGCAGTGCTCTTCGCAGCTCCCTTGGCCTCAGCAGCTCTCCAGCCCTCACACGGAGCGTCCTAAAGTGACGGCGAAATGCTGACAGACTCTGTGGGTTAAAGTTAACAGCAACTCGAGGCTTCACAGATTCATTAATTGCTGCACAGATAAGCTGATGCACAATTATTTGTGTTTAAACCTTATAAGAAGTAAATTAGAAGTTAAACCATTTTTTTCTTTTAAGAACTAAAAAGACCGATTTTTTTTTTATTATTTTTTTTAATCTTGAGAATAGCACACTTCAAGGCAGATTACTATTGAGTTCAGTAACCTAGAATTTTTCTTACCTGTTGATAAAGTAAGTCTTAGGAGAAAACCTACGGTAGCATTTAAAAAAAAAAAAAGAAATTTAGGAACATTTCACAGACTTTGGATGTTCCTGGAGCAGTTAGGCAAATGCCAACCCCAAGCCTGTTTCCAGTAGTTGTGAGGCACTGGAGGGGGGTTTGGCTGGGGTGTGAGTAAAACTCCAGAGTACGAGCGGGTAGTGTTGAATCTACCACCGTCATCCCCTGCCTGGTGCCCTTAGAGCGATGCCAGAGGCCCGACCATGTGGGTCAGTGAGGGCAGGAGGCCCCCGCAGCTGGCAGGAGAGAAGAAGTGGCCCTCCCAGCTCTTCCCTGGTGGCTGTGTGTTTAATCCTGTGATGTGTCCTTCTTGTCATGGGTAAGGGTCCTCGGGGGCCTGTGAGTGGGATGCAGCACGTGTAGCTCAGGTAGAGTGTCGTTTGGAGAGTCACACAGTACGGAGGCCACGGATGGGGTTGGAGCCCAGGGGACTCCCTTTGTCCCAGGGAGTTCCAAGCAAGCCCCTTCACCTCCTGGGGCCTCAGGTTCCCCATCTGTCACATGAAGGGATCTCCGGTTTTCTTTTAGTGTTCATGTAAGTTGTGAGCTCTTCGTTTTGTTTTTGTTTGTTTTTTCAAAATATATTTTATTGATTTCTTACAGAGCGGAAGAGAGAGTGATAGAGAGTTCGAAGCATCGATGAGAGAGAATCATCGATCAGCTGTCTCTTGCACACCCCCTACTGGGGATGTGCCTGTAACCAAGGTACATGCCCTTGATCAGAATCGAACCCAGGACCTTTCGGTCCGCAGGCTGACGCTCTATCCACTGAGCCAAACCTGTTTCGGCTATGAGCTCTTGGCTGTGCTTTCCCAGGGTGTGTCGGGACTGTAAGCTGGACAGGAAGGAGGTGAGGGCAAGCAAGAGGTCTAAGACCTTGGACCCTTGGTTCCATGACTCAAGTGCAGCCCCCAACCCCCTCTCCCAGCCCCTCAGTTATGAAAAGCCAAGAGGATCCTCTCTCTCGCTCCCTATCCACTAAGCCCCCTTTCCCAGCACACACCATTCAGGGTTTTATTTATAAGGGAGGTTTTTTAGGAGGTGTATTAGCTTGAGCTGCCAGAGCAAACTACCATAGACATGGTGGCTTCAGCAACAGATTGATTTTCTCACAGTCTGGAGGCCCAGATCGGGAGCCAGCATGGTGGGTTCTCTGTGAGGCCTCTCCTGGCTCACAGAGAGCCGCCTTCTCCTGTGTCCTCAACATGGCTTTTCCCTGTTGCCTGCACTTGGCAAGGGGGCTCACTTCCTCTTCTAAGCCTGTTGGATGAGGGCCCTACCTTTATGACCTTAAATATCTTCTAAGGCCCTATCCCCAGATATAGTCAAATTGGGTGTTATGGCTTCAACATATTAACTTGGGGGTTCAGGGAGGCACGGTTCAGTGCATGGTACCCAGGAATGCAAGGATCCCGGTATGTTTGTGGAACGAGGGCCCTGCTTTTTAATAGCTCGCGATAGACCCTTGGGTCTGAAGGCACCAGCTTGGACTGGTTCAGGGTCCTGGGTCTGGAGGAGAGAGACCCGTTTGAGTCCCAACTCTGCCACTTATTGGCCATTTGCCTTGGGCAGGCTCCTTCACCGCCTTCTCGGAGCCACACTCTTGTTGGTGAAATGGGATGACCCGGCAGGGTGGCCCTGTGGGCCCGGGGAGGGCTCCACAAAGGCCCTGGACACTGAGCCTGCGGCTCCCATTGAGTGCCGTTCCACAGGGCTGGTGGCTGCTGCCTTCAGCCGTCCCCCAGCCCCTGCCAGCCCTGGCCTCCACTGCAGCCCTCTGGTCCCTGTAACGTTCTCTCTCCACATGCTCCCCCGGGACTCCGAAGGCAAGCCGGGGATTGGAACATATCCTGAGGCTGGGCCCTGAGGCAGGGCTGCGCGAACACCCTCACCCTGGTGCTTGGACTCTCAGGACAGAGTGGCCAGTCCTGTCACGTCATGCCAAACACGGCCCCTTTGGCCCTAAAGCTTTTCCCTTTGAAATTACAGGATAGTTTCAAGGGTAGAATAAAGAACACTGGCCACATTTTATCATTGATTCTCTCCCCGCCTCTCCCCCTTCTTCCCTCTCTGAACCATGAATTATTTGAGGGTTACTTACATAGCCTGCCCCTTACGCCCCAAATATTTTAGTGAGCATTTCCTGAGAACAAAGACATTCATAGTTATGAAAGAATAGTATAGTATAGTTATCAAATTTTAATTTGATAAATGTATAATTTTATCTAACCAGTACCATAGTATCTAATCTATAGTTCATGTTACAGTTTTGTATACTGTTCCAATAATATGGTTTCCCACTCTTTTTTTAAAAATTACTTTTCTTTTTAAAAATATATATTTTTTTAAACTTTTGAGGCAGAGACTGCAGTCTTTTTTTTTTTTTTTTAAATATATTTTATTGGTTTTGTACAGAGAGGAAGGGAGAGAGATACAGAGTTAGAAACATCGATGAGAGAGTCATGGATCAGCTGCCTCTTGCACACCCCCTACCGGGGATATGCCCGCAACCAAGGTACATGCCCTTGACCGGAATCGAACCCGGGACCTTTCAGTCCCCAAGCCGACGCTCTATCCATTGAGCCAAACCGGTTTCTGCTAAAAATATTTTTTTATTGATTTCAGAGAAGAAGGGAGGGGGAGAAAGAAAGAGAATCCTCAGTGATGAGAGAGAATCATTGATTGGCTGCCTCCTTCACGCCCCACACTGGGGACCAAGCCGCAATGCAGGCATGTGCCCTCGACCAGAATCAGACTGTGACCTCCTGGTTCATAGGTCGATGCTCCACCACTGAGCCACGCCAGCAGGGCCCCGCTGCTTTTAATGAAAATACTAGTAAATTTCAGCTCGAGTTGATGCCTTTTATGTAACTCTCCATAGTCATACCCTTCGCCTCTCATCTTTCTGCCCAGAACCAGAAACTTGACTTTCTGGTTACCATTCCCAGGAAGGGTATATTTTGCTATAAATCAATAATGTTTTTTAAAACAAATTTTTTGTGTGTGTTTTGTTGTTGTTTTTGGTCAAGGATCCAATCCGGTGTCACACACTACATTTCTCCTTCTTTAACCTGGAACAACTCTTCAGCCTTTCTCTGTCTTTTTTGATATGAACGTTTTTGAAGAGTCCAGTCCATTTGTGTTGTGGAATATCCCTTGAGTTGGCCCTCTAACATTTGTCTACAGTCATTTCCACATTCCTTTTGGATACGTATGTTCTTGCCAGGTTTGCACACAGTCCTTGGGACCTTCAGTTGGGTTTGTGGGGATAGCGCCTGCTGCCAGGTGGGATTGAAGGGCCCCTGGATGTGCCCATGACTAGGGCTCTGCCATGCCGGCACAGGCAAGCTTGGATGAAACCTCATTCTGGACATCTCCAAAGACGCAGAAGATGGCCCTGTGCCTGGTCGCACCAACCCCGCCTGGCTGCCTGCGGTGCCCAGAGCTCACACTCCAGATGCGAAGTCCTGCTTCCCAGAAGTCTCGAGCAGGCCCAGTCCTGGTCCAGCCTGCCCGCTGCTGGTCTGCTCCGGCTCAGTGCAGCGGGCTTCCTGTGGCTCTGCCAGGGGCCCCTGACTGACCCTCCGAGCAGGTGTGGGGAGGGGAGTCACTGCGCCCTGCGGTGTAGACACGGGCCAGGCCTCCCCTGTGCCATGGGTAATTTGATAAATGTATACATTTGTCTAATCATTACAGTAGTATCTAATCTGTAGTTCATGTTTAAATTTTGTCAACTATTCAAATACTGTGGTTTCCTGCTGTGCTTTCCTTTTTCCTTTTTCTTTTTTTAAAATATATTTGTATTGATTTCAGAGAGGAAGGGAGAGGGGAAAAGAGAAAGGATCATCAGTGATGAGAGAGAATCATTGATTGGCTGCCTCCTGCACGCCCCCCACTGGGGACTGAGCTGTGGTGGGCTGGTCTTTATTGTGGTCTGGGAGGGAGATTGCCAGACCTGGAGCTTTGCCTTCTGAGCTGATTAACGCCTCTGTTCGACGGCATGTGGTGAAGATGGTGAATTGTCATCCGTGTAACAGCCATGTAACATCAGGGAGCTATCTTACTAGTAGGTCAGACCAAAGCAGACAAAGGTTTTTAAGTGTCATCAAACTTTACAAGACTCTGGCAAAGCGAGCTTTTACTGTAAGAAATGAAATAAAATTGATTTTCACCATCATTGAGTCAACACCATTGTCCTCTGTGCTTTGACACTTAAATCCACACCTCAGAGTGCTCTCCCTCAAGATACGGCCTTTCCTATGAGAAGAGACATCAAGTCCCCTGCCTTTTTGAATGTAAATTAAATCAAATTTAAAAGTCCCGTCCTTGGCGGCTCTGTTGCCACCTGTGGCTGGTGACTGCCACAGGGACTGCTCTGCGCGGCAGCCCGGGAGGCCGGCCGGGGGTGGGGGATAGGAGGGTGGGTGGCGAGAGAAGCTTTGTTCCCCAACAGAAGTCGCACGGAACATCTGACAGCTGGTGGAGCTGGCGTCAGACTGACTGCGGGCTGCCGTGTGTCCTCCGGACGCTGGTGGGATGGGGTGGGATGGGGGGAGGGGGTGGATGGGAGATCAGGGTGCTGAGAGGTTGGTGGGATCTTACAGGGGCCCTTGTTCTCTAGCCCAGAGTTCTGGTAAACCACTTCTGGCATCGGCGCTGTGGCCGGACTTACTGGTAAGAGCAGCCACAGCTGAATTGAGGAAGTGATTGCAGCCAGGGCGCTGGATCTTCCCCTCACCTGGCCCTCAGAGGCCGGGCCGGAGTGCGGGCCTGGTCAGGAGCCCGGCGCTGCTGCGCGGGCACTTCCTGTGCAGGGGGCTGTGCCTGCCCGGAGCCACCACCAAGGGCCCCGAGGGCCGCCGGCTGAGTGCCCTGGGGTGTGTCTGGCGGGGCTGGGACTCACATGGATGTTAACACCATGAACGAGCTGTTTGAGGCCCCGGCTCGGCTCACCGTGTCAGGAAACGCGGTGACAGGTGTCCCAGCTCCCAGGTCTCCGCCACGACTGCCGAGGGCGCCGGGCCACGAGCCGGGGGCGGTGGGAGCGCCTGTCTGCCCGGCCCCGCCTCCTGGCCCGCCTGGGAGGGAAGCTGGCCGGCCCAGGCCAGGCCCACTCCGCGCTCGGATGCTGCTAGGATGTGGCTCTTCCACACACTGCTCTGCGTGACCAGTAAGTGCGCCGCCCGGCCCTCCCGCAGCCTGTCCGTCCCTGGTCTGCTAATGGCCGTCAGAGCCAGGGTCAGAGGGAGGGTGAGACTGTCCCAGGAGGGTCCAGGCAGGGTCCCGGCTTCCTCAGAGGACATGGGGGCTCTGTCGGCAGTGCTGACCGTCAGCCTGTGGCTTCGGCCTCCAGAGCTCTGCTACCCCGTCCCTTTTCCACCTGGCCTCCCTCCCCACCCAGCCTCCCTCCCCACCCGGCCTCCCTCCCACCCGGCCTCCCTCCCCACCCAGCCTCCCTCCTCACCCAGCCTCTGTCCCACCCAGCTTCCTTCACCCAGCCTCCATTCCACCCGGCCTCCATCCCACCCGGCCTCCATCCCCACCCAGCCTCCCTCCCACCCAGCCTGCCCCCCACCCAGCCTCCCTCCCCACCCAGCCTCCGTCCTCACCCAGTCTCCCTCCTCACCCAGCCTCTGTCCCACCCAGCCTCCTTCACCCAGCCTCCCTCCCCACCCGGCCTCCCTCCCCACCCGGCCTCCCTCCCACCCAGCCTGCCCCCCACCCAGCCTCCCTCCCCACCCAGCCTCCGTCCTCACCCAGCCTCCCTCCCCACCCAGCCTCCGTCCTCACCCAGCCTCCCTCCCCACCCAGCCTCCATTCCACCCGGCCTCCATCCCACCCGGCCTCCATCCCCACCCAGCCTCCATCCCCACCCAGCCTCCCTCCCACCCAGCCTCCCTCCCCACCCAGTCTCCATTCTACCCGGCCTCCCCACCAGGCCTCCCTCCCACCCAGCCTCCATCCCACCCAACCTCCCTCCCCACCCAGCCTCCTTCCCACCCAGCCTCCCTCCCACCCAGCCTCCATCCTCACCCAGCCTCCATCTCCACCCAACCTCCCTCCCACCCAGCCTCCGTCCTCACCCAGCCTCTCTCCTACCCAGCCTCCATCCCACCCAGTCTCCCTCCTCACTCAGTCTCCCTCCCCACCCAGCCTCCTTCCCACCCAGCCTCCCTCCCCACCCAGTCTCCATCCCATCCAGCCTCCCTCCCACCCAGCCTCCCTCCCCACCCAGGCCCTCTCCCTATGGCACCCACTCGGGGCAGGCGCTCGGGTCTGTGCCGAGGTGGGTCTCGGGAGGTACCATCAGGCACCTCCCTCCCCAGCAGAGCACCCTCTGCAGACCAGGGTTCCTGATGAGGGAGGACCCTGGGAGGCTGTGCTGACAGAGCCTGGGGTCGTGTCTGTGGCAGAGATAAAGGCGCCGGGGAGCCCCCTTCCTGTTGTGATGTTGGGGCCCGGGTGAGAGTGTGAGTGTGTGTGTGTGGGTGGGGAGAGTGCGACACTGCCTCTTCCCACTCACTCCCTGCCAGTCCCGCTCTGGCCTTCAAACCTCCCGTGGAAGCCCCAGCCGAGCCCCGAGCTGCGCCTGCCACAGGCCGCGGGGAGGGAGACTGCCGGGCCCAGCGTGAGGCGGGTGGTCCTGCCGGGGATCGGCAGGCTTCCCGGCCTCCTGCCCTGGCAGAGTGGGACAGAGTGAGGCGGCATCGGCAGGAGCAGGCCTCCCTGAGGGCGGGCCCGGGCTGCGAGGGAGCCGTGTCTGAGCGCGAGGCCACGCTGGGCTGGGAGGGGCTCAGGCCGAGCACCCACCAAGGGCCGGGCACCCAGAGGCAGGCCGAGCATGAGCAAGGCCCCAGCGAAGCAGGTATCGGGAGACACGTTTTAACACACGATATTACAAAAACACCCAAGTCCTGGGAAGGTCAGAACGTCGCTGGACTTTCGTTTCCTTGAATCACAGTTCACACTTTTATTTTCAGTTGCATACGGGGTGCAGAGGGGCTCTGACCCCCTTCTCCAAGAATGTCCGGAGAAGATGCTTAGATCGTGGTTCAGCCCCTGCCCCCCTCCCCCCAGGGAGGAGGAGGTACCTGAGGCCAGAGGAGCTGTGACCGTCCAGGGTTACAAGCAAGTAGTGGACATGAGAGCCCAGCACAGGCCTCCTGTCCTGTCTCCCAGCTCTGGAACACCCCATGGCCTGGGGCCTTTGTCAGACACGTCAACCCAGATGGCATTTATTGAACTCCCCTCCTGAGGCCTAGCCACTCCCAGGCTGATGGACAGTGGAGAGCAAGATGGAGTGGGCTTGCCGTGAGGTTACGTAGCCCACAACTCGGCTACGTTATGGGAAGGATGTGGGAGCAGGGTCCCAGCCACTCCCATTTGGGTGGGGGAAGTGAAATTGTGACAGTTCTACTCTTAAGCTGTGATGTCCTGAGATAGGACGGACTAATCCTGGAGAGCTTCCTGGAGGAGGTGACACTAGCCCAGAGCCTGGAGAATTGGGGAAAGTCTGAGAAAGTGACAAGGAGGTGCTGGGGCGGCTGGGAGGAACCCCCTCAGACCACAAACGACCCAGGCTCAGGGCCCTGAATCCTGTGCCTGGCTGGGCCTCCCTAGGCCACTGGCCTGACCTTGACCTCCCACTCTTCCCGGGCCGCCCACTGTGGGGAAGTCCACGTCTCACCCGCGGGAGCCAATGAGATGGCACTGATTGTCTGAGAGGTTTCGAGTCGGGCGCGAGACGCAGCTCAGACATACTGAAACTGCAGCTGCCCGTCCCCCGCGTCTGGCCCAGCAGGCTGCTCCCCAGGGGCTGCTGTCCCCGGTCACTGACCCCTGACTCTGACCACAGCCCTCCCTGTTCCTCCTGCTCTGAGGTCGAGCCCACATCCCCATGTCGAGAAGGGAACGCCGCTGTCAGCCTGCAGAGCCTCCGGGGGCCGAGGAGCCGAGTCCGGGCCGCGCCTCCTCCCCTGCGGGCACCTTCGGGCTGCGGCCTGGGCCCTCGGGGAGGGGGCAGCAGGCCGGCTCTGCCTGCGCACAACCCCAGCCCTCAGTCGTGGCCTGAGGGTGGGAGATCTTTAGCAAGTACAGATGCGGGGGGGGGGGGGGGGGGGGTAGGGGGACTCTGTGTGGACAGAGGGGCTGTGAGGAGTCTACGAGGAGAATGCAGGGGGAGCTGTGAGTGGCAGCAGAAAGCCGTCCACTCTGACACTGCCTGTCCCCCCACAACCAGGGCCCGGTGCAATCCCTGTCCTGGAGCTTCTGCGTGAAAAGAGAGCAGGACACACACCATACACACTCACACACACACGCACACACACGCATGCACACTCACACACACACACACACACGCATGCACACTCACACACACACTCACACACACTCACACACACACATTCACACACACTCACACACACACACACACACTCACACAAACACACACACACATGCACACTCACACACACACACGCACACACACACACTCATACACACACACACACCATACACACATACACACACACACACTCACACACTCACACACACACACTCACACACATGCACACTCACACACACACATGCGCACACACACACTCATACACACACACACACCATACACACACACACACATTCACACACACACACTCACACTCACACACACACACTCACACACTGCCTTCAGGTCTCACACCGGGGAGGGGAAGGGCCTTGCAGGCAGAGGTAAAATGTCAGACGTGTGAGCCTGTGGGAGCCCCGAGTCTCCCGCCGTCTGGGGGGTTGTCTTGTGGGCCGTGTGCGGGCCTGTGGTGGCCGCGGGCCCGGCGGAGGGCGCTGGGCCCGGCCTGGGGCCGTGGGGGCCAGGCAGCAGCGCCGGGGGCAGTGACAGGGAGACCGGCGTGTGTGTGAGCGAGTCCTGGGGAAAGGGCCGGCAGGAGGCCAGCCGAGGACCGTGCTGCTGGCGAGACGACGCTGGGAGCTGCCTGGAGGACCGGGGTGCCGGGCAGGTGGGCATGTGGAGGAGGAGGACTCCTGAGAAACAGGAGGAAAACCAGAAAGTCCCCGAGCGCCGAGCACAGGGCTGGCACAGTGAGCGCCCAGTCCGGTGGCCGCTGCTATGTGGACCGCGGGTGTCTGAGGCCTGGGGAAGGCCAAGGGGGTGGGCGAGGGGCGAGCTGCAGGGATGGGTGCTCTGCAGGCCCCTCTGAGGCATCGCCCCCCCCACCGGCCCCTGGGTGGGTGTCAGGACACCTGAGTCCACACCCAGGGCCACGCTGGCTCCATGTATAACTCTGGGCAGGCCGTGCCCCTGGGACCTCAGTTTGCTGAAGCAGAAATGGGGCTGTGAGGACGTATATTTAAAATGCCCAGGGCGGCCCTGGCTGGTTTGGCTCAGTGGATAGAGCGTCGGCCTGCAGACTGAAGGGGTCCTGGGTTCAAAGCTGGTCAAGGGCACATGCCCGGGTTGCAGGCTCAATCCCCAATTTGTGTGTGTGTGTGCGTGTGTGTGTGCGTGTGTGTGTGTGTGTGCGTGTGTGTGTGCGTGTGCGTGTGCGTGTGCGTGTGTGTGTGTGCGTGTGTGTGCGTGTGTGAATGTGTGTGTGTGCGTGTGTGTGTGTGCGTGTGTGTGTGCGCGTGTGTGTGTGTGTGTGTGCAGGAGGCAGCCGATCAATGATTCTCCCTCATCATTGATGTTTCTAGCTTGCTCTCTCCCACTCCCTCTCCCTTCCTCTCTGAAACCAATAAAAATATATTTAAAATAAAAAATAAGTTTGAAAAAGTGAAATGCCGGTGTGGGGGGCGGCGGGCGGGCCGCGGTGGGGGCTGACAGGATGGAGGCCGCGGTCTGGCTCAGCAGGCGTGGGGCGGCGGTGGGCGGCGTGGTGGCAGACGCCGGCAGCGGGGCGCAGTCTGACGGGCTGCGGGGGCTCAGGCGGAGGGCGAGGCCTCGGAGCCGGGGCAGGCCTCCCTGTGGTCACAGCCCGGGGCGTCCGCGCCCACATAGCGTGCGCCTCACTCAGCGCCTGAGGCTGGGCCTGCACAGCCCCCGTCACAGATGGGGAAACTGAGGCGGGTGACGGGCCTGGGGACCTTCAGCAACTCCGTGGCAAAGCCAGGATTTGAACCCAGGACTGTCCCCCGCTGTGTTTCCTGAGCCCCAGAGGGAAGCGGGAAGGGAGACGGCGGGCCTGGGAGACGGCAGGCCTGGGAGAGACGATGTGGGCCAGCCTGAGCAGAGGTTATCAGAGACAACTGGCGAGATGACTCACCCCTGGCAGAGCCTGGCACGGAGGGGTTGGTGGCCGGTGCCTGGGAGAGCTCAGCAAATATGGGAACCCCCCACCCTCCCCCCACACACACACAGAGGTTCCCACTGACCTACTTACCAGCCCCGAAACCAGAGCTCTGCCCGGCTCGGTGAGCTGCTGGCACCACTGGGGCCGTGCCCAGCCCTGGGGCTCCTATGACCTGCTCTCGGATCCCATCCCTCAGGCTTTTACTGAGGCTCTGGAATCAGGCAGACCTGGGCCAGACACAAATATTTAATGTGCCGGCCACAGCACATCACGGCCCCTGAGCCCAGCACCAGCTCAGGGCCTGGGAGAGAGGGGGAGACGGTGGGCCTGGGGGACAGCGGGGCTGGGAGACGGCGGGTGTTGGGAGGCGGCAGGGGCCAGGGGGCGGCAGGGCCGGGGGGGGGGGGGGCGGGCGGCGGGCTGGGAGACAGCGGGCCTGGGAGAGAGCGGGCTGGGGGACAGCGGGGCTGGGAGAGCTGGGATTGTCCGCTCCCCATTCCGCCCCTCCGGTCTTGCAGCAAGGTCCTCCGCTGAACAAGGTGACAGTGGGGTGGGATGGGGTGGGGGGGTGGGATGTGGGATGGGGTGGAATGGGGTGGGGGGTGGGATGGGGTAGGGGGATGGAATGGGGTGGGATGGGATGGGGGGGTGGGATGGGGTTGGGGGATGGAATGGGGTGGGATGGAGTGGAATGGGGTGGGATGGGGTGGGGGGGTGGAATGAGGTGGGGGGTGGGAAGGGTGGATGGGGTGCGTGGTGGGATGGGGTGGGGGGGTGGGGGGTGGGATGGGGTGGATGGGGTGGGGTGGGATGGGGTGGGGGGGTGAGATGGGGTGGAATGAGGTGGGGGGTGGGAAGGGTGGATGGGGTACGTGGTGGGATGGGGTGGGGGGGTGGGGGGTGGGTTGGGGTTGGGGGATGGAATGGGGTGGGATGGAGTGGAATGGGGTGGGGTGGGGGTGGGATGGGGGTGGGATGGGGTGGGGGGGTGGAATGAGGTGGGGGGTGGGAAGGGTGGATGGGGTGCGTGGTGGGATGGGGTGGAATGGGGTGGAGTGGGATGGGGTGGGGTGAGGGGGTGGGATGGGTGGATGGGGTAGAGTGGGATGGGGTGGGGTGGGGTGGGATGGGGTGGGGTGGGGTGGGATGGGGTGGGGTGGGGTGGAATGGGGTGGGGTGGGGTGGAATGGGGTGGGATGGGGTGGGGTGGGGTGGGATCAGGAATCGGCTCTCTGACGTTTCCTGACACAGCACTGGGCCTGCCTCTGAGCGGGGCTTTGCCGCGGTGGGGGAGGGGGTGGGGGTGTCAGGGTGACTCAGAGCAGATCACCGTTTAGGGGACACAGACTTAATCACAGAACGCTCTGACCCAGACAGGACTTAGTCAGAGCCAGACGGGGACACCACAGGATCCGAGGGGCTCGGAAGGGGAGCCCCCTCAGGGAATTCCCTGGCTGGGGAGCAGGGCTGGCTCCTGGCTCCTGGCCTGAGCGGGCCCCTGGGGTGCAGAGTGGGCGGGTGCTGAGGAAGGTGGGGCGTGAGAGGTGGTGTTCAGGGAGGGGTGGAGAGGAGCCGGGCAGGGAGGGGCCGTGGATGCCGGGACGAGGACCCTGGACTCTCTCGGGGTTTAAGTCGGGTCCCCGTTGCATAGACAGTAAGAAGAGTGCGGACATCACTCTCACCGGCCTGGCCGACCGGGAGCCACGGAGCTGGGCCCAGGCCGAGCACCCCGAGTCCAATTCCCCGTGGACTTCCTGGTCCAAACCCTGTGCAGAGCGGACAGGGCTCCCCCTTGCCCACGTGGGGTCTTGCTCTGGACCCCCTGAGGGTACATGGATAGGCCACAGGGGGTCTGTGAGCCCGTCACCGTCCACACCAGCCACACAGCCAGGCCCTCGGGGGTCCTGGTGGGAGGGGGCAGGGGATGAACATGTCACTTCCAGCTGGAGGAAGGCTTGGGGGGCACCGAGCGGCCAGGGTGGGGCCTGGGGCCCAGGCCGGCTTCCGAGAGGAGGTGCATGGTGAGGATGAGGAGGGGCAGGGGCCAGCCTCCACGCACAGCCCTCGGGAGGCCGAGGTTTGAGCACGTGTGCACTCGAGGGGCTGGGAGGGTTCCGATGCTCCCCTCACATCTGCAAAGGGACACAAGGCCCCAAACGGAAGAGCTCACGCTGGTTACCCCGTCCGCGTCCCACTTCGGGGCATGGTGGGAGGGCGTGAAGGACAGTGCCGGGAGCTCGGGGTGCAGGTTTGTTCACTCGGTGTCTTTCCCCCCACCCACCCCCTGTCCCACTTCATTCAGTGTTCTTGCTGGGAGAATTTTTTTTCCTGTTTTTGTTGTTGTTGTGTGTTGTTTTTGGCTACACTAGAATAGCTTTGGCTCCTCCCTCCCCCCAGTTTTGTGGATGCTGAGAATGGCATAATAGATCCTTTTAGTCCTTAGGTTGGCTTCGAGAAAGATCAATTATTTATGCATTTATTCAGCAAATAATTGTATTACGTGCCTCCCGTGTGCCATGCAGTGTGCAGAGGCGAAAGTGCCCATCACAGAAAGTGCTGCTCTTTGATACACAGGTTAGCTCTTAGCCTCCTTCTGTTTTCATCATCCCCCTTTCTCCTCCTCCTCTTCTTCTCCTTCTCCTCCTCCTCCTCCTCCTCTTTCTTCTTCTTCTTCTTCTTCTTCTTCTTCTTCTTCTTCTTCTTCTTCTTCTTCTTCTTCTCCTCCTCCTCCTCCTCCTCCTCCTCCTCCTCCTCCCCCCCTCCTCCTCCTCCTCCTCCTCCTCCTCCTCCTTCTCTTCTTCTTCTTCTTCCTTTTTTTTCTATCAATTATTTTCCTTCTGTCATTTTTAAAAATTCCACCTGCCCCATTATTTTAAAACACGCTTCACCTTAGGGCAGTGTCTCTCTAATGAGCCACCACAAGCCGCCCTGGGGAAGGCAGCGGCATGAAGGGCAGGATGAGGCCCAGGTGCCCGCTCTGTGCCGGCTCCGGGAGAGACCTGCCCCCAGGCCTCTCTCACTCTGCCTCCTCCCCGAGCCCGGAAGGCTGGGTTTTATAACAGATGTTAAGCAGGAACCAAAGTACAGAAAACAGCGATTAGCCCAGGACACCATCACACTGATGTCCTCGTTACCAAGCGTTTGCTACACTTGCTGCACGCATTTCAATGTCTCCTGCTGTTTTCTTTACCAAGCAGGTTTTTTTTAAAATTGATGAGAGAGAGGGGAGAGAGAGAGAGAGAGAGAGAGAGAGAGAGAGAGAGAGAGAGAGAGAGAGAGAGAGAACATCGATGTGAGAGAGAAATATCCATCAGTTGCCTCCCGTACATGTCCCAAACCCACTGCCTGGGCATGTGCCCCGACCGGGAATCAAACCGACGACCTTACAGTTCACAGGATGACGCCCAATCGCTGAGCAACACTGGCCAGGGCTGGCGCGAAAGGTTCTAAGGCCTTGCTGCTCAAAACCCGGTGTGGGGGCCGGCACCTGGCATCACGTAGGAGCTGGCTAGGCCCCTCCCTGACCCACTGAAGCGGAGGCTGCATGTTAACAGGAGGCGGTGATTCGTGTGCACACGAATGTCTCAGAAGCATTACTTAACGCACGTCCCCAGCACCTGTCATTTCCCCCCCAGCCTGCTTCAGCGCGCATTTCTGCCACGGTGGTTACAGAGCTGCAAAGTTTCTGTCGCCTAACGGATGAGTACCGTTCACCCATCCTCTCTCGGAGCCTCCTGCCTTCCTCCGTGTGCTGAGCGAAGCCCACAGGGGCGCCTCCCCGCAGGGTGGCTGCTGTGCCTTCCTACGGCCTGGCTTCCCGCAGAGCCCGGCACCTCTGGAAGGCCGTTTCCTTCAGGACTCGCATGCGGCTTCCCCTCCTTCTGTCCCCTGCCCGTCCCCAAGCCTGGGAGCTGGTGCTAAGGACGTCAATTAAATTCAGGGTGGGCGTTTCTGGCAAGCATACTCGAACAGCTGGGAGGGTTTTGCCATCCTTCCTGCTGCTTCTTGTTTCCTTTGCCAAAGCCTTTGACAGGCTTGCTGCTTCAAATGCGGTCTGGGGACCAGCAGCCTCGGTGTCATTGAGCGCTGGTGGGAAGTGTAGCCTGGGTCCCGGTGTCTTTCCCAGGGTGTCACACCAGGAGGCACACGTGCTGGGGACCCGCCGGGGACACGAGGTTTACTAGGGGGCTGGGGGTGGGGGTGTTGGCCTAATTGTCAAGTGCTCTACCAAACTGGTCAGCAGCTCCACCCGTTGAGATCATGGCCTGCGTTAATTATGTAATGGCTTGCAAAATTGTGGGTTTTTATTTTATTTTATTTTATTATGCCTCCCACATTCATTAGCAATAATTCTTCTGTAAAGAACTTTTCCTCGTCAACTAGGACTATTTGGTGACCCTGAAATGCAGTTCGTAGGAAAGGCAAGACAATTGCTTAGTACTTTCCTTCTGACAGTCAATTTTCAGAATAAGGGGATGGTTCCCTCATCACTTCCAACGCAGTGTTTGATTTCTTCTCTCTCTCTATGGGGGAGGGGGGCAGCGGCGGGGGAGAGGCTCTGGGGAGAGAGCTGAGGGGACAGCGGCCAGGATCCCTGTGCTGAGCCATCCCCCCACACTCCAGAAGCCTCCCCCAAGTTTCCATTTGTCACATCTTAATTCTCATTCAGTTCAAGATATTTTAGAGTTTCTGTTGTGATTTCATCTTTGACCCTAGGTTATTTTAAAGCGCATTAATTTCTAAGACGGGTTTTTAAAGTTTTCTTTGTGTTATTGATTTCTAGTTTAACTCCAGTAGAGACTGAGAGTATATTCTAAATTATTTCAAACTTTTGAAATTTATTGAGGCCAGCATGTGGTCAGTTTGGGTAAGTGTTCTTATGTGCATGTCAAAAACTGTTTATTTTACCATTGCCGGGTACAGTGTTCTGTTAGTCAGTTAACCCAAGCTTGTTAACTGTATTGTTCAGCTCTTTTATATCCTTACTGATTTTTTTTCTTTTGGTCTGCTTTTAGAGCTAATATGAAAGACTTGTTAAAACATTGAAGTCTCAGGGGGAGGGGTATAAAAAAACAAACAAACAAACAAACAAACAAACCCAAAACATTAAAGTCTCCCACATTAGTTGTTGATTTTAAAATTTTCCTTTTAATTCAGTCGATTTTTGCTATGTATATTTTAAAGCAATGTAATTGGTTAATACATATTATATTTTAAATTGTGATTACTTCTTGATGGATGGAGAACAACATGTTCATCTGTGTATATTTCCTTCTCTTATATGAAATACTAGAGGCCTAGTGCACAGATCCGTGCACCGGTGGGTCCCTCAGCAGGGCCTGCACTCTCTCTGGTCTGGGACCGCTGGGGGGGTGTAGTGCGCACAAACTGCCACTCCCGCTCATCCTGGCCCTGCTGTGCCTGCGCCGCCCCTGCTCAGTAGCGTGCTGCCACAGAGGCAGGAGAGGCTCATGCTACGGCTGCACTCGCCAGCAGTGAGCCTGTGTCTGGCACCTGTCAGTCAACTGAGCAGCGCTCCCACTCTGGGAGCACACTGACCACCAGGGGGCAGCTCCTGCATTGAGCATCTGCCCCCTGGTGGTCAGTGTGCGTCATAGCAACTGGTCGACTGGTCATTAAGTCATTCAGTCACATATACATAGAGATAGCATAATCCATAAACATGCACTTTGCTTGCTTACTTTTATTTGTGCCTAAAACTATGCTAAGTGAAAAACCATTCTCTGAAAAAAAAAATACTTCCTTCAATTTCCATGAAAAATTGTGATGCAGTCCATCCAACCCGATAGCCAAACAATTGTTACTGATGGAAAAATTTATTAATTGACCAACAAATCAAGTTTCTATTTTTAAAAACCCAGTAATAAGAATATAAAGATACAGTTTATATATAGAACTTATTGTAATGAAGGTTTATTGTGCTCATTAAAGAAATGATGAAGACTTTTAACGTGGGTGGTGAAGGATGGCTGTGAGGGAATCATTATTGAGAAGGTACATAGTTCTCTCTACACTATTTCTTCACTGTTTTTCAAGCTTCTGAAGACTTATGGCTATCTTACAGTTTTTACTTAAAAATTAAGTTATAGCACAGAAAAATATCTTGAGGGCCAATTAAGCTCTTTGAAACACACGGAAATAGCTTGTGTACCCAGCAGGGCACAGAACTGTGGAGGCTGCCCCTGCAGCCCCCCGGATTGGCATGGTGTGCAAAACAAGGCGTACGAGGTTTACCCGAACCTGGCAAGCGAGGCAGGCTTGTCCCTTAGGCCATCGTTGGGTGAAAACCGTTATATTCAGGTACATCGGTGAGTGTGTTTACTCCCTGAAAGTGTGATGTCAGAACATCATTTGTTATGTTTATTTGGCATATTCAGGGAAGAAAAAGTCATTATACTATAGTGGTATAGGTTTTTAAGAGCCATTATGGCAAAAAGTTAATTGAACAGGGAAGTCTATAGACTGAACTTCACCTGCCTTTTTCTACATATATGGAAAGTTTTAAGCAGTGGAGTAGCATGGCCGGACATGATCTTAAGAATTCTTTCTGGCAAGCCCTGGCTGGGCAGCTCAGTTGGTTAGAGCATTGTCCCATACAACAAGGTTGTGAGTTTGATCTCCAGTCAAGGCACATGTAAGAGCTAACCAATGAATGCATAAATAATGGGACAACAAACCCATGTCTCTCCTCCCTGCCCCTCCCCGCTTCTCTTTCTCTCTCTCAAAAAATAAATAAATAAATAAATAAATAAATAAATCAAGAAATGTAAAAAGAAAAAGAAAAAGAATTATTTCTGGTTTAGAGAGGATGTAGCCAGAGGGACAGGTCTTAGAAGAGAAAGGTCAGGGGACTAATGAACGTGTCCAAGTAAGAAACAATGTGGTCAGTGGGGCAGAACTGAGTCCCGACAGAGGCCCAGGTGTCTATGAGAATTCTGAGGATGAGAGAGGTTGTGTTTCAAACCTGTGGGAATTATGTTGAGATCATTTCATTTGGGGGAAGAAGAAGTAAAGCTGAATCTCTGTTTCAGTCTACGCACAGAAGTAAAATCCAGATGAATCAAAGATTCCAGCATAAGAAATAAAACAAAATATCAAAGAAACATCAAGTGAATTAAAAAAACAAACCTCTGAGTAGGGAAGCAGGACACAAAACTCAAGGATCAGAAAGGAAAAAATAAATTGAATCCGTAAGAAGTGTAGACGTGGAAAAAATATAATATGCTAGTCAAAGGGCTAAGTGAGAAACACTAACTGTGACATTGACCATTTCTTACACATGAATAAGAACACAATAAATGCCTCATAAAAATAGATAACGTATATGAATAGGCATTAAATGAGCTGATAAGAGGCTTGACCTCACTCACAATTAAAAATTAGTTTTTAATTGTTCAGTGGTTGAGCTCCCTCTGCCCCCTGCCCTCCCTCTCATAGCAGGCACCCCTTGCCCCACCCAGCCACTCTGTGCCTACATGCATGCTGCCCAGAGCTGCTGGGGGCTGGGGCCGCCACCATCTTTGTCAGGTTAATTTGCATAGTCACTCCTGATTGGCTGGTGGGTGTCGTGAAGTGATGATAAATTTGGATGTTTCTCTTTTATTAGCATAATTTACAAATTACATAAAACATATCTGTGTATCTATATCCACCCATGTATGTATCTATATCCATCTATCCACCCATCAGCTATCTTATATTTCAACATATATATCAACTAGAGTTCAATATTTACATAGGGGTTTTTTTTAGGTAAAATTCACATACAATAAAACACAAATTTTAAGTGGACGACTCCAAGCGTTTTTGACAAATGCACACACCTTTGTAATCCAACCTCTCCAATAAGATATAGGATATTTGCATCACCCCAGAAAGTTCCTTTCTGTCCCACCCCTGTTAATTCCCACAGGCTATTTTTAAAAAAAAATATGTTTTTATTAATTTCAGAGAGAGAGATAGAAACATCAGTGTTGAGAGAGAATTATTGATCAGCTGCCTCCTGCACACCCTCTACTGAGGATCGAGCCCACAACCCGGACATGTGCCCTGACCGGGATCAAACCCTGGTTCTTGGGTAGACACTTAACCCCTGAGCCACACCCGCTGGGCAGTATTTTCCACTACAGGCTCGTTTGGCTGGTCCTAGAGCATTGTACAAGTCGAATCATACAGGAGATGCTCTTTCATGTAAGGTTCCTGTCGTTCTGCATAATGATGTCTGCGATCCACCCGCGTGGCTGTGTGTGTCAGCTGTCCATTCCTTTTCACTCCTGAGTAGGGTTCCGTTGTGTGGATACCCCAGTTATTTTATCCCTGCCCTCGTGGGTGGACATTTTGGTTGTTCCCAGTTTGGGACTGTTACAAAGAAAGCTGCTATAACCATTCTAGTGCAGGTATTTTTGGGGGACATATGTTTTCTCCTGAGTCCCTTGGGGGTACATAGTCTGAATGTGCCCTGGGACTCACTGTCTACTTTTACTTCGGTACAAAGACTCAGTGAGCGGAAACCAGTTTGGCTCAGTGGATAGAGCGTCAGCCTGAGGACTGAAGGTTCCCCGGTTCAATTCTGGTCAAGGGCACGTACCTTGGTTGTGGGCACATCCCTGGTAGGGGGTGTGCAGGGGGCAGCTGATCGATGGTTCTCTCTCATTGATGTTTTTAACTCTCTATCCCTCTCTCTTCCTCTCTGTAAAAAATCAATTTTATATATATATATATATATACACACACACTCAGTGATGAGTGTGTGCTCGGTGACCGGTACGGGAATCGGGGGGTGGGACGGGGGGAAGGTGGGTAGTGTTTCTGGGGGCAGGCCGGGGACGACCTCCTGGAGAAGGGGGCTGGCATGGCAGGTTCAGCAGGAGGGTCAGGGGCTCTGGGTCAGACACACCTGTTCCAGGCCAGTTCCCGTGTGTGTGTGTGGGGGGGGGGAGGCGAGGGGGGGGTGTGGGTGGGCAGGGAGGGGCCTTGGGAATCTTGCTTTTCTCATCTGTGCAGCGGGGCCGATGACACTGCAGGGCCTGATGGGATAACTGGCAGAAAGGCCCGCCGCGGCCTCACCAGGGGCGTGTTTGGTTAAATATCCCTCTCTTCTTCACAGGTCTGGCTCCTCTGGGGGCCTTCAACGTGGATGTGAGCTGGCCCTGGGTGACTCCCGAGGAGCACGGGCCGTATGTGCTCAGCTCCCTTTTGCACCAAGACCCCAGCAGCAAGCAGACCTGGTGAGTGGGGCCGGCACAGGCGCCGGAGGACGGAGGGGGCCCCGGAGACGGCCTTGGCACCTGCTCCCCCCCCCCCCCCCCCAGTCTGGGGAGAGCCTCCTCGCACTTTCCCCTGGGCACGAAGGAGAGAGAGGAGGGAGAGGCTGTGAGCCCCGGGCCAGTCCACCGGGCCCTCTCCTCACCTGGCCCTGTCTGTCTTCACTGCTGAGGTGAGGGCGGCGGGGGGGGGGGGGGGGGGGACTTCAAAACTATTTTAAAACTAGAGGCCTGATGCACGAAGCTCATGCAAGGGCTCGGCCCTCGCAGCCCGGCTTCCTCTGGAAGGTCGTCTGGAAGGTCATCTGGACGGTTGTTCCGCTGTTTGGCTGTCCAGTCTAACGAGCATTTTACGCTTTTATTATTATAGATAATGTTTTTAAAATATATTTTTGAAAATTTATTTCAGAGAGGAAGGGGGGGGGGGAGAGAGAGAGAGAGGAACATCAATGATGAGGGAGAATCACTGATCGGCTGTTTCCTGCATGCCCCTTCCTAGGGGTCAAGCCTGCAACCTGGGCATGTGCCCTTGACCGGAATTGAACCTGGGACCCTTCAGTCCACAGGCCGATGCTCTATCCACTGAGCCAAACCAGCTAGGGCTAGATAACTTTTTTCTTTTGTCTCTTACAAAAGTACCACATACTCAGTGTAGGGATTTTGGACAGTGACAAAAATACTTTTTAAAAAAAATGGAAATTCTGAACATCAACCCATGAACCAAGAGATCGCTCTTTCAATTATGCCCAGGTTGCGAGCTCAATCCCCAGGAAGGGGCGTGCAGGAGGCAGCTGATAGATGTTTCTCTCTCATTATTGATGTTTCTATCTCTCTGTCCTTCTCCCTTCTTCTCTCTCTACTACCAACCAAAACATAATTTAAAAAATAAAATAAAATAGAAACGGAAATTCTGAAGCAGGAGGGGGAGGCGGCCAGGAGGCCGCTGTGGTCGGGTGGCCGTGGCTCGGCGGCAGCTCCCCTCGGCATTTGTAGCGACGCCTCCCCCGCAGCCTCACGTCTCCTCTCACGTCTCCTCTCTCCCACGGCCAGGGTTCCCCGCCTTGCCCGGCTGATGCAAGGACTTCTGAGCTCACGCACGTTTTAAAGTGGTTAGCATAGCTTCTGGCCAAATTGAAGCTCAACCACGGTATCTTATCTTTTGAAAATATCACCTGTGCCCACTCATGAGACACACAAAATGCTAAATCTGATGACGCTCTGTTGGTAAGGATGTGGCTGGACAGAAACTTGCGAGGACGTAGGCTGGTGTAACCACCTCAGAGAACAAGTTTGCACGTGTGGTCCAACTGAAGGTGCCCGTGGCCTTGGGCTCAGTGATTCCACTCCCAGAGCCCACCCCCGAGGACTCTCAGGGCGGGTGTGTCTGGCAGCCCGGCGTGGAATGGCGGCAGGCTGGGCAGGCTCCTTGTTCCGAAAATGGAAGAGACACGCCGTGAATCATACGATCAGTACCAGCAGCAGGTCAAACGAACGAGGGGTGCGCCGTGGTTACTTTTTATTTTTTTACATATGTATTTTTTATTGATTTCAGAGAGGAAGAGAGAGGGGGAGAGAGAGATAGAAACATCAATGACAAGAGAGAATCATGGGCCGGCTGCCTCCTGCACACCCCACACTGGGGATCCAGCCTGCAACCCAGGCTTGTGCCCTGACAAGGAATGGAACCCCGACTTCCTGGTTCTCAGGTCGATGCTCAACCTCTGAGCCAGGCCAGCTGGGCCGTTCTGCTTGGGTTTTTTTCCCCCTCTGTACATGGCTTTTATTATTTACATAATACAATATAGCATCGATGCTGAATAGCATGATTATGTGCAATACATAAATATGAACTGTCTGTACACATCTGCAAATCTAACTCAGAACTAAGGTACAAAGATTGGAAAGCAACCGTTCTGCTTGTTCTTGAGCGCAGTATAAGCCAGGCGCACAGTAGGCGCACTAGTATGTTAGGCCGTCTCTCTCTCCACGGCCTGTGAGTTCCCCCGGGGGCTTGCCTGAGGCTGGGGGCTCAGTCTCGTCGCTAGGGTAACCAGTGCTGATGAAGCCATTTGGGCTGTTCCCTGGGCTTCATGGGTAGCAGGGCTGGGCCCTTCCGCCCAGTGAACCAGCGCCCGCCCTCCCCCCAGCATGTGCCCAGTGCTGGGGTCGCTGGATCAGGCTAATGCGTGGGCCAGGCATTCAGTTTCTAGAACTTCGTGGTGTTTCTGACCGGGTCTCAGTCTGAGTGGTTTATGCCCATCTCCCCCTCATCCCCTGGCACCGATGCCACAGCTGGCCGCCCCGGCTCCGGGCCTGGCAGGCGTAGGGCTCCTTGCTCAGCAGCTGACAGGCCTCCACGGAGGAGGGGAGCTTGAAGCCCGGAGCAGGAGCTCTGAGCCCCCCAGGCCGGTCTCACGAAGGCCCTGCACACCTGCTGGGGTGGAGGGGCTCAGGAGGATGTGGTGGGAGGGCTCCTGGGCTCCTGCCGCAGTGACACGGAGCCGGAGACCACGCCGGCTGTGGGGCAGGAAGTGCTCGGCGGCCCCCAGCCGCAGAGGGGAGCAGGCCTCCTGCCCGCGTGTGAGGGCAGGTCCCCTCTCCCTCATGCTGCATCCCCCTGAAACACAGCAGCCAGGCTGGCAGCATCGCAGGGATGCAGTGGGACAGAAGGAAGGCCTTGGGGGGGGGGGGTAGGCTAAGAAGAGAGACAGGCTCCACTTGGGTGAAGCCATCAGGTGGGCTGTCGGCTGATGGCAGGTTCTGTTATTGTTTAGGTGGTTCATCAGTCGCTCAGTCAGCAAACCTGGAGACCGGAGACCACCCACCGCGGTGGGGCGATAAGGAGGCGGCGGCAGAGGCAGCTCAGACTGAGCCACAGGCCGCAGCCTCGCGTGACTGATGTGAACGGCGACCTTGGGTTCCGCAGGGCACGGCCTGGCAGCTGCCCTCGTGGTCTCTGCGGGAACAAAAGCCAGGGGTGGGCCAAAACCGGTCTGGCTCAGTGGATAGAGCGTCAGCCTGCGGACGGAAAGGTCCCAGGTTCGATTCCGGTCAAGGGCATGTACCTTGTTGCGGGCACATCCCCAGGAGGTACATGCCCTTGACCGGAATCGAACCTGCAAGAGGCAGCTGATCGGTGTTTCTCTCATATCGATGTTTCTAACTCTCTATCCCTCTCCCTTCCTCTCTGTAAAAAATCAATAAAATATATATATATTTTTTTAAAAAGCCAGGGCTGGGATGGGTTCTAGTCAGGCCACCTGGCCCGCTGGGAGGGAGGGTCTCGTTGCTCCTTCATTTGGGGAAGGCTTCCCGAGGAGCTGGTGGTGGGAAGACTCTCAGCAGGAGGAGGGAGGGGAGGGCTGCAGGCAGAGCAGGCAGCAGAGCGCAGTTCTGAGCCGCTGGGGCCCAGGCTGAGGCTCAGGCTGGGGAGGAGCCCGGGGGAGGGAGGATAGGCGAGGCAGGGGTGAGGAGCAGGTGACCTAATTTGGGGGCTCAGCTGCAGAGCCTACAGAGTTCAGCTGCACCCAGCTCTCCACCCCTCAGCCCTGCCCGGGATTAGTCCCCTCGCCTGCGCCTGGGCTGTCAGTTCCTCGTCACTCAGCAGATACCCCCTGAGCCCCTGCTCTGGGCCGGGCACTGTCCAGACCCTGGGAATAACGAGATAGACGAGATCCTTGGGGAGCTTGCAGGCTGCTGGGAAGGACAGATAGGAGCATGTGAACATGTGGGCAGGATACTACAGCGGGGACAGGCTCCAGAGGAAATAAAACGGGGTGACTGGAGGCAGAGGTGGGGCTGGTTGGAGAAGGCAGTTGTGAGAAGGAGCCAGCCTGGGCATGGGAGGCAGAGATGAGGCAGAGGGCACGGCCGCAGCCAGCTGGTGCGGAGTGGGGCTTGGAGGGGGAAGGGGCAGGAGGGGCCGTCTCAGAGGCGGGAGGGGCGGGATCGTGGAGGGAGGGCCCTGAGGGAGGCGGCGAGGGGTATGGACTTTTCTAAGTGAGCAGGAAGCTACTGCAGCAGGGGAATGACTGTGTCAATTACAAGTCGATTTTAAAACACAAAACCCACAGTTTGGAGGGCATTACCACAGATGAGGCGAGAGCACGGGGGTCAGGATGGCGGTGGGGAGGAGGGAAGGAAGGCGCTCTGTTGCTGCCACTCGCCAGGCTCCCGTTCCCAGTCACACGCTCTCGGTCCCTCCATGACCCACCGAACGTGGATTTCTGGTTGGTCGCTTGTTCTGTTTGGTTTCTGCAACAGCTTCACTATTTTAAGTTTGTTTTTGTTTTAAAATATATCTCAGTATCTCTTCATGTATTTCCCACTTTCTTTTTGTTCGTTTTTTTTTTTAATATATATTTTATTGATATTTTACAGAGAGGAAGGGAAAGAGGTAGAGTTAGAAACATCGATGAGTCATCGATCAGCTGCCTCTTGCACGCCCCCTACTGGGGATGTGCCCGCAGCCAAGGTACATGCCTTTTTTTTTTTTTAATATATTTTATTGATTTTTTACAGAGAGAAAGGGAGAGGGATAGAGAGCTAGAAACGTCGATGAGAGAGAAACATCGACCAGCTGCCTCTTGCACACCCCCCACTGGGGATGTGCCCACAACCAATGTACATGCCCTTGACTGGAATCGAACCCGGGACCTTTCAGTCCGCAGGCCGACGCTCTATCCACTGAGCCAGACCGGTTTCGGCCTTTTTGTTCTTTTTCAACACGTACAATATTTCTGGACTTAAAATTTTCCACCTACATGTTAGGAAAACTCACATTTTCAAAAAATTCTGACTGGTGTTTGTTAAAATACATTCGTAATATTGATAAATTAAAAAAAAGAAAAAGAAATGCTCTCTAGATGCAGGTTGGAGAAAGAACCCACAGGGCTTATGCATGGATCTGATGTGGGGGAGTGGAAGGTGAAGCAGGATGCCCAGGCTCGGGATGTGGACTGCGGGGGTGGCTGCTGCCATATGGCGCTGGGGAAGGCGGGCAGGGCAGGTGTGGAGGCCAAGACCATGTGTCCTGCATTGGACATTTTCAGTTTGCAATGCCTATTAGAAATGGGCAGCTGGTTATTGGTGTTAGTTTCCTGTTGCTACTGCAACAAGTTATAATACATATAGTGGCTTAAAGCAATACGTATTTATCATCTTTCCATTCTGAAGGTCCAAGTCTCCAAAAAGATACAAAATATCATGGGGGTGTGAAGTACAGCATAAAGATATAGTCAATAATCTACCTAATAAAATAGTAACATGCTAATTGACCGTACCTTCGCGACACCCCCCAGCCAATCAGGAGTGAGAATGCAAATTCACCCAACAAAGATGGCAGGTTAATTTGCATACACAAGCACCAAGTGCCCGGGGGCCTCTGGGCAATGTGGGAAGGTGGAAAGGCGACTCTGGCCAGATCAAAGGCACTGCTGGCAGCCAGGGGAAGGAAGGCCTATTTTTTTAAAATATATTTTATTAATTTTTTTTACAGAGAGGAAGGGAGAGAGATAAAGTTAGAAACATCAATGAGAGAAACGTCGACCAGCTGCCTCTTGCACACCTCCTACTAGGGATGTGCCCGCAACCAAGCTACATGCTCTTGACTGGAATCGAAACTGGGACCCTTCGGGACCAGCCAAACTGGTCAGGGTGGAAGGCCCATTCTTGCACGAATCTTCCTGCATCAGGCCTCTAGCATTGTAATAACTATTATCTGTGGTGCCAGGTGAGTACTTGAAACATCAGAGAATCACTTTGGTAAAAGTGCATGATTGTCTGACCACTATGCTGTCCACCTGAAACGAATACAGAAAAGCATTGAATGTAAACTGTAATTGAAAAACAACCTTTAGCCCTGGCCAGGGTGGTTCAGTAGTTAGAGTGTGGACCTGTGCACTGAAGGGTCATAGGTTTGATTCCCAGTCTCTGTCAGGGTGCGTGTGTGTGGAGGCAACTAATCGATGTGTCTCTCACATGGATGTTCCTCCCCCTTTCTGCCCTCCCTCTCTTTCCCTCCCCTTTTCTCTCTCTCTCTCTCAAAAAAAAAAAAAAAAAAAAAAATCAATGGGAAAAATACCCTCCCGTGATATTTCTGCTTCCTACGGCCAGGCTGGTCTGCCCTCTGCTGGAAGGATGCTGGGGCTGCAGACGCAGAGGTGGGAATCTCAGCATCGGTGCGTGGGTGGAAGCCATGGGTTGGTGGTGAGGGTCACCAGGGAAGGTGTGCTGGCAAGGAAGCAAGACCAAGCCTCAGGACTCCGGGGAGAAGTCAGCCGGCGAAGGGGCCTGGGGAGGAGGCACGAGACAGGCCGGAGAGGTCAAGGAGAAAGGGTTCCAGGAGGGGACTGTCCCTTACGCCCAGGCTGCTGAGAGGCTGAGGAAGAAGATGACAGGAAGGTGTCCACTGGCTCTGGCAATGGGGGGCCTGGGGTGGAAGTCAGCGTGGGGCAGTTAGGCGGGTGGGGCACACACATGGGCGTAGATGCTCTCATTAGCCTATCAACCGTGGAGATAGTGAAGGAGGCATTTTATACTTTTTAAAATTTAATAAAGTTTTACTTCTCAAAATGTACAGCTGGTGGGGCCTGGTGCTCATGCATCTCCGCCAGCGGCTGGCGCCCCCTCCCTCGGTGTTTCCGGTGTGCAGGACTGGAGCTCTGTGCGCCGAAGCTAGTTTAGCCAGTCCTTCCTGAGGAGCTCCCGGGCCGTCCCGGCCGAGGAACGGGGTCTCCCGTCTCTCAGAGACCACGGCGGGAGCCATGATAAGCCCATCGCCGGGGACTTCCTTTCAGTTCGCCATGTGGTGCTTTGTCAGACAAGACTGGGTGACTGAGCTTGCCCCAACTCTCCCTTTGGGCCCCGCCTTCTTTTTGGCCTAGCCCCAGGTTTGTTCACTGGGCCTTTGTCTTTCTTGGCTGACCTTCCAGCAACGTTCTTCTTCTTGTCGTCCTGGGCCAGCGAAGAGGCACTCGAAGAGCAGCTGCTGCCACTGCTGCCTCGATGAGATGACGGACAGAAGGGCCATTTTATTTTATTTTATTTTTATTTATTTATATATTTTTTAAAAATATATTTTATTGATTTTGTACAGAGAGGAAGGGAGAGAGATAGAGAGTTAGAAACATCGATGAGAGAGAGTCATCGATCAGCTGCCTCTTGCACACCCCCTACTGGGGATATGCCCGCAACCAAGGTACATGCCCTTGACCGGAATCGAACCCGGGACCTTTCAGTCCCCAAGCCGAAACTCTATCCATTGAGCCAAACCGGTTTTGGCCCATTTTATTTTATTTATTTATTTTTAAAAATATATATATTTTATTGATTTTTTTACAGAGAGGAAGAGAGAGGGATAGAGAGTTAGAAACATCGATGAGAGAGAATCATCGATTAGCTGCCTCCTGCACAATCCCAACTGGGGATGTGCCCACAACCAAGGTGCCTCCTGCACACCCCCAACTGGGGATGTGCCCTTGACCGGAATCGAACCCGGGACCTTTCAGTCTGCAGGCCGACGCTCTATCCACTGAGCCAAACCAGTTTTGGCAAAAGGGCTTTTTATAACTTTGGAAGATGTAGATGAATGGGAGGGGGGGGCGGGGGGAGTGGAGACGTACCTCCTTCCTGCCCTCCCCCAACCCGTAGCCTCATTATGACCTTTCGAGCCAGAGACTGATTTTGTTCTTCCCTTTGGGGAAGCCCTCTGTGGCTTCCCGCTGCCTCACACGGAGACCTTGGACTTGGCGCTGTCGCCAAGCCCGGCCTCAGGGCCCCTGCCCCGGCACTGCTTCCTCACAGCCCCAGGCTGGGCGCTCACTACCTGCCTCCCGCAGCCCCGCCTGCCCAGGCAGCATGGGGAGTGGGGAGGCTTAGGCTGAGCTTGGGGTGGGTGGTGTGAGGGGCAGAGTTTGCTGCTGGGCATCACATCTTCTGAGGCTTAATCAGGTGGAGGTGCCCACTCCCACCTCTGATTCTGACTGACTGGTAGGATGGGGCACCAGCTGGGCGGCCCTCGCTGCCTGTGAGCCCGTGGGACTGGGGCGGGCAGACTGCGCGTGGGCGGCCAGGGAGGGGGAAGGTATCGGCAAGCTGCAACTCTGCGGTCCGCCCTCCCACTCAGGCTCCTGGTCACCAGCCCGAGAACCCGCAGGACGGCAGGGCCCCTGCATCGGTGTTTCCTCACCTGGGATGAGATCCTTTGCCAGCCCGTAGGTGAGTCAGGCCCAGCTCCAGGGAATGCTCCCTGGATGTCTGTCTAGAGACCTCCCCCCACCTCCTCCCCCCCAGCTCACTTTCTATCTCAATGCCCAATCCCATCCCAACCCAACTCTAATCCCCGCCCACCTCTCCTGACCCAATCCAACAGCAAAAACATGCCTAACATGTATTGCGTGTTCCCCATGCTTAGTACTTCCTCATCCTCTTAACCCTCAAAACCGTACCATTGGACAGAAGAGGAACCACCCGCTCAGAGAAGTCCTCTGCTTACCAGTATGACTAAGGTCACACACACAGTACTGGGGGCACCACAGATCCAAGCCCAGTTTCACCTGGTTCCAAAACCTAACCTATCCCAACTGATCACACCCCAGTGGCATCCGTCCCTCCCCTCCCAATCTAACTGTGGCCACCCCAATGTCCCGCAGGGGACCTGGCGCCTACTAGGCACTCAATAGATGCTGTTTGAATGAATGAATGAATGAATGAATGGACCATACTCATTTATTAACCAAACTCTGCCCATCCCACTCAGTCTGCCTCAAGGCACACACTTGCCGGTGGCCCCTCCGCTGTGAGTGGCAGAAACCTTGTCCCTGTGAGAGACACCATGTTGAACAGCCTCAGAAGGGGGCACAGTCCAGCAGGGCGACAGGGTGATCTAGTGCTTCCAAATGAGACCGTTGCCCTGGCCTGTTTGGCTCAGTGGATAGAGCGTCAGCCTGTAGACCATAGGGTCTGGGTTCAAATCCCGGTCAGGGCACATGCCCAGGTCTCGGGCTCAATTCCCCCTAGGGGGCATGCCGGAGGTAGCCAATCCATGATTCTCTCTCATCATGAATGTTTCTCTCTCTCTCTCTCTCTCCTCCTCTCCCTTCCTCTCTGAAATCAATAAAAGTAAAAATAAATTTTAAAAAAACAAACCACAAAAATGAGACCGTGTCCGAGGCCCACATGGGAAGGGAGAGGAAGGAGCGACCGCATCTGCCCCTGGGGCTGTGGGGCAGTAGGATTCCCCAGAGACGGTCTCTGAGGCTGGAGGGCCCATCGTTCCACATAGCCAGTCCCTCAGCATCCTGCACACCTCCCCGCACTGCACACACTCACTCCTCCTGCTCCTCTTCCCGCCGGGCCCACCAGACTGGGGCCCTGGAGGAGAGCCCAGTCTCAGTTATTTCTAGGTCCCCACCACCATCTGGCCCAGCCCTGTGCCCTCTCTGACCTTGGCGCCAGGGTGGCCTCCCTGTGTCCCTCCCACCTCACCTGGACTTCGCTGTTTCAGAGCACGTCCCCGTCCCGAAGGGCAGGCACCGGGGAGTGACAGTTGCCCGGAACCACCACGGTGTTTTGGTGAGTGTGCCTGGGCAGGAGGCTGGAGGGCTCGGGGCGGCCGGGACGGACCCCTGTGGCAAACCCGTATTCATGCCGGTCCTGACTGGCATGCGCTTCTCAGAGCCAAGGCCGGGTGTCTCCCTGGTGCCAACGCCAGGGCTCATCTCAGCTCTGACCCTGGCACCAACGTCTGCCTCTGGTGAGGGGTGAGCCAGCTGTTCCTGCATCCCCTGCCTGGTTGAGCATGTGGCTCTGGGTAGCTGTGACTCAGGGGCCTGGGCTGGGGGTGACCCAGATTTTCCCTCCTCCTTTCTCCCTCTCTCCCCCAGGTCTGCATTCAAGAGGTGGCCCGGTGGCCCCACAGCCTCAGCTCGGAACTCACAGGCACCTGCAGCCTGCTGGCCTCCAACCTCAGTCACCAGGCCCTGGTCTCTTTCAACGACATTGGTGAGGATACTCCCTGGCCTTGGACAGCCTTAGGGAGGTTTCCTTGAGTCTCCAAGAAGGAGCACCTGCCCATGGCAGAGAGAGAAGGACACAGGCCCAGAGAGGGCAAGCTGGGCCTCGGCCCGCCACAGGCTAAGTGTGGACTTGCCTGAGGTGAACAAGGAGGCTGTCTGATGCGGAGCTCTTTCGTGTGTGTTTTTAAAGAAAATCTCCTGGACCCTGAGGCACATGTGGATGCTAGAGACTGCTACTGGAACAAAAAGGGCAGCCCTGAAAATACAGCCAGGCAGCGCCGGGCTCTGGAGGCAAAGGAAGAGGAAGAAGTGGAGGAGGAGGAGGAGGAAGGAGCTGGTGAGAAGAGGCAGATCTGGGTTGCTCTCTGAGGCTCTCAGAGCTGATGCCTAGGTTGGCAACTCCAGGGGTGAGAGGTGCCTAAGTCCAGGGGATGGGGAATAGTGGCTGGATTCTACTGTCTGGATTCTACAGGCCTGACCACCCCCAGCTCTGCCCCCCTCCATCTTACTGATGGGGAAACTGAGGCCCAGAGAGTAGGAGTGATGGGAGTGGCTCACAGAGTCAGAGCTGGAGCAGGTCCTGGCTCTCTTTCTGCCTCTGAGACAAGACTTTGCTGTTGGGAGCTTCACCAACTTCTTCCCTGAGCTGAGACCTTAGGGCTTGAATGGGGTGGGCGTCCTATAGGACTCACTCCTGCTCCAATTCCATGCCCACTCCTGACCTGCTCCCTGTTTTGGCCCAGGCACCGAGATCGCCATCGTCCTGGATGGCTCGGGAAGCATTGATCCCCCAGACTTCCAGAGAGCCAAAGACTTCATCTCCAACATGATGAGGAAGATCTATGAGAAGTGCTTTGAGGTGGGCTTCCCTAGGAGCCAGATGCACACAGACTGTTGCTCTCTCTATCGCTATGAACAAACACCCCAAAACAGCTACCATTGATCTGCTCACAGTCCTATGGGTCAGCTCTTCGGGCTGGGCTCAGCTGGGCGGTTCTTCTGCTGCTGGTCTTGCCTGAATTTTTTCCTGCAGCTGCAGATGTCTGGTTACTTGGCTGGGACTGGTTGGCCTCACTTGTCCAGCCATGTGTCTCCAGCAGGTCAGCCCAACGTCTTCATGGCTGCAACATTCCAAGAGGGCAAGACCTAATGCACACAAGCACTTTTCATGTCTCTGGTTCTATCCCATTTGCTGGTTTCCCAAAGACCAAAGAAAGTCACATGGTGCATAGGCAGGGGAGAGGGCAGACACAAGGACATGGGTTCAGGGAGAAGTCTGCGATCCACTGGGAGCTGTCACTGTCACATCTTTCTCCGCCTTAGCACCGCCTCTTGCCTTAAGCAAGGAGGAAGGAGTGGATTCTTCCTCAGCGTCCCTCACTCCCCAGGGCGTGGTGACTCTGCCAGCCTCCTCTTCTCTCTGCCCCTCCCTCCAGTGCAGCTTTGCCCTGGTGCAGTACGGAGCCGTGATCCAGACTGAGTTTGACCTTCGGTACAGCCAGGATGCGATGGCCTCCCTCAGCAAAGTCCAGAACATCACTCAAGTGAAGAATGTCACCAAGACAGCCTCCGCCATGCAGCATGTCCTGTGAGTGTGAGGGCAGCGGGAATGGCCTGAACACCTACTGGGCGCTGGCTGGCATCCCTACCCAGAGGCTTTGAGGCGTCATGCCTGGAGAGGTGGCAGGACAGACCTGTAAAGAGGAGAAGAGGAGAGGATCAGGGTCCTAGCTCCTCCTCGGTTGAGAGGAGAATGTGAGGTCTTTCAATCCAGCCTTGGCTGATGAATGACACCTCGGGACAGTCCTCCAAAGAGCCTTCTGAGGACGTCTCTTGAGGGCGGCAGCAGAGCTCGGTGCAGACAGCGCTGTGCTCGGTGGCCGGGCTGCCTGGGTCCACACCCCAGCGCCAGTCTGTACTTGGGGACCTGGGTGCCTGACTTCTCCGTGCTTGGTTCTTGCCTTTACAATGAGGATGATAATAGCCCTTGCCTTAGAGGGTTCTGTGAGGATTAAAGGGATTAAAATACATACAGTGCCTATGACAGTGCCTGGCACATACGTGCTTTGTAAATATTAGCCCCTGTTCATAATGTCCTTGTTATTCCCACACAAATCTATTCCCTGTGCAGCCCAGCACCTTTCTGTTGGGAGCAGGTGCCCCACCCTCACCCAGCCCTGCCGTGTGCCATAGGGGCATCCCCACCCCTCCTGGGCCTTGGTTCCCCTGGGAGGGCACCTCAATCCTCTCCAATTCCAAAACAGGTTTGTGAATCACATCTCCCCAAGCTCGGCCATCTCTCTGGCTAAGTCCCCCACTCCCTGCACTCTCCCTCCTTAGAGACAATATCTTCTCACCGAGCCACGGCTCCAGAAAAGAGGCCAAGAAGGTCATGGTGGTGCTCACCGATGGGGAGATATTCATGGACCCCCTCAACCTCACCACTGTCATCAGCTCCCCAAAGATGCAAGGTGTTGAGCGCTTTGCCATTGGGGTAAGAGCTGGGAGCAGGGGGAGGAGCCGGGGTTCCTGGAAGGGGCTTCTGTGAGCAGTTTACCAAACCCTGTTCCGTTCACACCCCCCAACTCCTTTTCTCCCCGCCTCGTGTCCCGGGTACCACACCACTCCCACAGAGGCTCGTTTCCCCAGTGTGGGCATAGCTCACTGGCTCAGCGGGGATGGGGAGAGCCGTGGTAACTCCGGGAGCCGCATCGGGGAGGGGTGGGGGTTGGTCCTGGAGGAGACGGTGGTGAGCTGAGTCTTGGAGGACAGACTGGCCGGCGCTCCGGGAGAGGAGGGAAGAGCGCTGCAGGCAGAGGTGAGGGGGAGGACAACACATCTAGATTGGGAAAACGACGGTGTGTGTTTGGGGGAGAACAGGGAGCAGGGGAAGTAGGGGGCAGGAGGTGGAGGCCCTGAAGGCCAGGCGGCGAGGCCGGCCCCCTCCCTGGGCCTGGAGAGGCCTCGGGGCTCAGAAGGATCCTCACGGTGTGGATCCACGGGTCCGGGGCCTCTACGCAGGTGGGAGCGGCATTCACAAAGCCTAAGACTGAGGAGGAACTGAAGCTGATCGCCTCAGAGCCCCCGGAGACCCACGCCTTCAAGGTGACCAACTACGCGGCGCTGGATGAGCTGCTGAGCCAACTGCAGCAAAGGATCGTTCCCATGGAAGGTGAGGGCTCGGGGGCCCGAGGTCCGAGCCCCGCCCTCCAGCCCCACCCCTGGCCTCCCTCCACCTGACACTCAGGGCAACTCTTTTTTTTTTTTTTTTTTTTAAATATATTTTATTGATTTTTTTACAGAGAGGAAGGGGAAGGGATAGAGAGTTAGAAACATCGATGAGAGAGAAACATCCATCAGCTGCCTCTTGCACATCCCCCACTGGGGATATGTCCCCAACCAAGGTACATGCCCTTGAAGGGAATCAAACCTGGGACCTTTCAGTCCGCAAGCCGATGCTCTATCCACCGAGCCAAACCGGTTTCGGCTCAGGGCAACTCTTATCACCTCTTTGAGCTGTTCCATCTCTAAAAAGGCGGCCATCCCCCCAGGCCTGTGCACTTTCCTTAATCTCTATGCAGCTCGGACGAGCTGACCGGGTGCGGGAGAAAGAAGGATGACTGGATGTGGTTCCTGCTCCCAGATGAGGAGACTGAGGTCCCCCCGAAGGAGGGAGGGAACTGCCCAAGCTCTTGTCCGGTGGCTGCTAAAGCAGGACCCACATCTCCGCTTGGATCTGATCCCATCCCACCAAACCCAGTTCTGCCTGGGAGCAAGGCCAGGCTGGACGGACCCTTCCCTGGCTCAGTTGCTCCCTCCACCTTGCCCAGAGCAGCGTCTCACTGGGCGTCTTGGCTTCCAGGCACGGTCGGAGAAGCCCTCCACTTCCAGCTGGCACAGGTCGGGTTCAGCGCCCGGATCCTGAATGAGGTACGTGGCCGCCTCAGCACGAGGCAGGCTTGCCGTGGAGGGGGGCCCAGCAGTGCCCGGGGACTCGGGGCCTGGGCCACAGAGCAGCTCTGCCTCCTGGCCGTGCCTCTGAGGGAGCCGCGTTAGGGTAACCTCATCCGGAGCCCCGGGGCAGACTAAAGGAGGGCCGTCTTCATCACGGGGTCGTCTTGTCTGTGTGCTCAAGGATGGAGCTCTTCTTAAAATACACACTGGGAGCAGGCTTCGGCCTGGGCCAGCTTGCCGAGTTGCCTACTTCTCCCCGCCAGAGACACTGTTCCCACAGGGGGGCAGAGCCGCAGGCACGGAGGGCAGGGCGGAGCCCTCGTGCATGGGGGAAGCACGGCTAGAACTGTCACTCAGCCCGGGCTGGGCAACCTGGGAAGAAGGAGACGAGCACTCTCTTCTCAGTCTCTCCTTTCCGTGCTTCCTTCACGCCTGGGCCCGGGCTGGCTTCTGCTCCGGGGTTGTTGGTATTAGAGGGACGGGGTCATGGGTACAAGGCAGGAACCAGTGTTTGCCATCTCACCTTCCTCCTGCAAGGCTGGCCAGCCGGGCCCGGGGCCGTGGAGCGCCCCTCTCCCCCCACAGCACACGGTTGGCTGTGCTGGCCGGTAGACCCGAGGTCACAGTGGCTGACCCCGGGCACCGCCAGCTCAGACGGCCTCTAATCCTGGTCCCCTGCAGGGGCAGCTGCTGCTCGGTGCTGTGGGGGCCTTTGATTGGTCCGGGGGCGTGTTGCTCTATGACAGGCACAGCTGCCTGGGCCGCTTCCTGAACCAGACGGTGGTGGACAACAAGGCTGGAAAGCACAGCTACCTGGGTGAGGGCGGAGCCTGGGGACCACCTGGGTGAGGGCGGGGCATGGGGACCACCTGGGTGAGGGCGGGGCCTGGGACCACCTGGGAGAGGGCGGGGCCTGGGGACCACCTGGGTGAGGGCGGGGCCTGGGACCACCTGGGAGAGGGCGGGGCCTGGGACCACCTGGGTGAGGGCGGGGCCTGGATACCACCTGGGAGAGGGCGGGGCCTGGGGACCACCTGGGTGAGGGCGGGGCCTGGGGACCACCTGGGTGAGGGTGTGTGTGGGGACCACCTGGGTGAGGGCGGGGCCAGAGACCACATGGGTGAGGGCGGGGCCTGGATACCACCTGGGAGAGGGCGGGGCCTGGGGACCACCTGGGTGAGGGTGTGTGTGGGGACCACCTGGGTGAGGGCGGGGCCAGAGACCACATGGGTGAGGGCGGGGCCTGGGGACCACCTGGGTGAGGGTGGTGCCTGGGGACCACCTGGGTGAGGGCGGGGCCTGGGACCACCTGGGTGAGGGCAGAGCCTGGGACCACCTGGGTGAGGGTGGGCGTGGAGACCACCTGGGTGAGGGTGGGCGTGGAGACCACCTGGGTGAGGGTGGGCGTGGAGACCACCTGGGTGAGGGTGGGGTCCGGAGACCACCTGGGTGAGGGTGGGCCTGGAGACCACCTGGGTGAGGGTGGGCCTGGAGACCACCTGGGTGAGGGCGGGGCCTGGAGACCACCTGGGTGAAGGCGGGGCCTGGGGACCACCTGGGTGAGGGCGGGGCCTGGGGACCACCTGGGTGAGGGCGGGGCCTGGAGACCACCTGGGTGAGGGCGGGGCCTGGGGACCACCTGGGTGAGGGCGGGGCCTGGGGACCACCTGGGAGAGGGCGGGGCCTGGGGACCACCTGGGTGAGGGTGGGGCCTGGGACCACCTGGGAGAGGGCGGGGACACTGAGGTTTAGCCTTGTGCTGCACTAGGCTTCCATGGACTGAGGGATGGCCCTGGTTAGGGATCTGGAAGCTGAAAATTAGGGCTCCTGGGAGGGGACAGGGCCTGCTCAGTACCGGATTCATGGGGCGGCCCTGGATGGCTGCCTAGGCAAGGCGGGGCCTCCCTCCACCCCTCACCTCAGCGCTTCTATACGGGGCGTGCGGATGCGTGTGTTTAGAGCGTGATGTGTGCCTATCACCTCTGTGTGGTGGGCACGTGTGTGTGACCAGCAGCAGTGGGCAAGTGGGCGAGCTCCCTGTTGCCGATTGTAAGAGGATAAGACGGACAGTCTCCTGTTTGTCCTCCTGCCAGGGCCACTCCGAAGGCCTGGCTGGAAGGTGGTGGGGCGGGGCCTGGGGGGGCAAAGGCGGGGCCCGGGGGAGCCCCTGGTCACGGCCACGCCCCTGCCCCAGGTTACTCCCTGGGGGAGCTGCACAAGGCCCGTGGGCCTGCCTACGTGGCCGGCGCGCCCCGGCACAAGCACCGAGGGGCCGTGTTTGAGCTCCGGAAGGAGGGCAGGGAGGACAGCTTCGTGCAAGTGCTGGAGGGAGAGCAGGTACCTGCCGGGGAAGGACGGACCGCCCACCCTCCATCGCTACAGATGGGGATCGGAGGCCGGAGGGGAAGGGAAGGGCTCCAGGCACACCGCGAGTGGGTGGGTGTGGGTGGGTAGGGGGCCCAGCCTGGGTGGAACGCAAAGCCTCTGCCCTGGCCCTGCGTATCGGATGGCCAGCGGTGCCCCGCGGGGGTGTCGGGCTGCTCTCCAGCCTCCTGGGTCACCCTGGGGAGCAGATCCACCTGGAATGCCTGCCCCAGAGCGGTGGCCTCAGCGGGGGCTGGGGGAGGGCCCTCTGCACCCTGTGAGCCAGCTCTCCCTGGGCTGCAGATGGGCTCGTATTTCGGCTCTGAGCTGTGCCCTGTGGACATCGACATGGACGGAACCACGGACCTCTTGCTGGTGGCGGCTCCGTTCTACCACGTCCGCGGGCAGGAAGGACGAGTCTACGTGTACCGCCTGCATGAGCAGGTGGGGTGCACACCAGGCTGGCAGGCTGTGCCCAGGGTTGGCGTCTGGGATTATCCCGGGTTCCTGGTGGGCAGACCGGGCCCAGAGGAGCCACGGGCTCGGGGGGAGAGGCTGTTTTCCGTTGGGCATTGGGGAGGGACCTGCTTCAGCCCCCCCCCCCCCCCCCCCCCCCCCCCCCCCGCGAGGGGCTCAGGAGGCAGCTGGACATAAGGGTCCGAAGCAGAGGAGAGAAACCAGTGGGAGGGGGCGGAAGTGCCATAAAAGATATAGGATGAGCCCCGCAGGGTTGGGCAGGCTGCGGCCTCCGGCCTGGTGCAGGGGTGGCGGAGGTGGAATCGCCAAGGCGGTGATGGGGAGGTGCTCAGGGAAGACAGCGGCTCACTCCCCCCTGCACCCCACTTCCTCATCTCCCCATCTCATCGCCTCACATCGGTGGCGACTCCACCCCCCGGCGGCAGCCAGGCGGTAACGCAGGCTTCGTCCAGCATCTCACCGGCTCCTCTAGCACCAGGGAGGGTGCTGCCATCCCACTTCACAGGCCGGAAGCTGAGGCTCGGTGACGTTAGGACTTGTCCAAGTTCACAATCAAGTGTGGGGAAGAGCCAAGACCAGAAGCCAGGCCTCCCAGCGGCCAGCCCAGTGCTGCCCACTGCGGGAGCAGAGGGCACAGGAGCCAGCTCTTCCGCTCGCTCACTGTGCCAGCTGGGGAGGGCCTCTGCCTGCGCTGAGCCCAGGGAGCATGCCTCCCCGGGGGGCGATGGGGAGGGCACCCTGCGTGCCTGTCTCCAGGGCTGAGCCGCCCGTTTGCTTCACAGGATGGTTCCTTCTCCTTGGCACGCACGCTGAGCGGGCAGCCTGGGTTCCCTGACGCCCGCTTTGGCTTTGCCATGGCAACAGTGGGGGACCTCAGTCAGGATTCGCTCACGGACGTGGCCATCGGCGCCCCCCTGGAGGGCTCGGGGGCCGATGATGGCGCCAGCTTCGGCAGCGTGTACATTTACAACGGGCGCCGGGACGGCCTGTCCGCCAGCCCCTCGCAGGTAACCCGTGGGCCCTCCCCGCCTCTCCTCTGGGACAGCGACCCCCCAGGTGCCATGGCCTGGGCCCCAAGTTAGTTCCTGGTCTGAGTGCCAGGCAGTCCCGTAGGGCTGGGGGTCCCCAGCGAAGGGCAGAAGTCACTCAGGCTGGTGGGAGGTTCCCGGGCTGTCAGGTGGGGCAAGAGCTTGCAACAACCTCTGTCTACCTGACCTGTACCTCCCTCCCTGGCATTCCCACGCGGCCCTGCTCAGATCCTCCTCCCTCCTCTGCGGTCCCTTCTCTGGCTCCTAACCCCGCCCAACCCTCCGTGCCTGAGTGCTCACCCCCAGCGCTCTACTGCCAACCTCTCAGGCTATATCTCTTTTCTTTTTTAAGTAAAATGATAGACACATACTTCTTTTTAAAAAAAAAAAAAAATATATATATATATATATATATATATATATATATATATATATATATATATATATATATATATTTCAGAGAGGAAGGAAGAGAGAGAGAAACATCCATGATGAGAGAGAATCATGGATCGGCTGCCTCCTGCAAGTCCCCCACTGGGGATGGAGCTTACAACTGGGCATGTGCCCTTGACGGGAATCCAACCTGGGCCCCTTCAGTCCGCAGGCCGACGCTCTATCCACTGAGCCAAGCCTGGGAGGGCTCATCCTATATCTTTTATGGCACTTCCGCCCCCTCCAACTGGTTTCTCTTCTCAGCTTCCGTCCTGTATATCCAGCTGCCTCCTGAGCCCCTCGCCTGGGGGGGCGGGGGCTGAACCAGGTCACTCCCCACTGCCCAACGGAAAGCAGCCTCTTCCCCCCAGACCTGTGACTCCTCTGGGCCCCGTCTGCCCACCAGGAACCCGGGATAATCCCAGATGCCAGGCACTGGGCGCAGCCTGTCAGCCCCGTGTGCACCTCAACATTCCCGCTGTCTCCCAGCTCTGCCCCTCCTGCCGCCTCCCCATCCTCTGCCCCATGTTTGATTAGACACCCAGCCTCACATCAAGCCTCCTTACACCCAACTGCCCTCCTGTTTCCTTAGACCGCCCTGCTCTGCCCGCCCACCCCCACTCCCCATCTCCCCCGTCCAGGCCCACACGTCCTCCATCCAGACGCCTCTTCTCTGGGAGACCCTGCCCTGCTCTTCCCAGCTGACTGCGGGCTCCCCTTGAGAGGTGGGGACCGGCGTTGATTTACTCATTTGAACCAAGTCCGAAGGACTCCCTTTTCCCTCCCCAGCACATCCGAGCCGCGGCGGTGGCCCCCGGACTCCGCTACTTCGGCGTGTCTGTGGACGGTGGCCTGGACGTGACCGGCGATGGCCTGGCTGACATCACCGTGGGCAGCCTGGGCCGGGCGGCTGTGCTCCGGTAGGGGTCTGCCCTGCCTCCTGGGGTCCCGAGCCAAGCACCGATACAGAAGACCTGCGGCCACATCTCATGGTCCATTTTGCTGTCTTATTTAGCTCAAGGCCTGTGGTTCGCCTGGAGGTGTCCATGACCTTCACGCCCGAGGCGCTGCCCATCGGCTTCAACAGCAGTGTGCATGTGAGGCTGTGCTTTGGCATCAGCTCTGAGACCACAGCCGCCACGTCAGGTAACAGGCAGCCTGGCCGGCCCACACAGCGGTGGGGTCCTTCCTGGTTGGCTCCGGGGCAGGGGAAGAGGATGGGGTGGGGCTGGGCTCCGGGGGTGACAGGTTCTGGTGTTTGAAAGCCCTCTGTTTGGAGGCTCGCTCCTTGGACGTTAGGTTCTGTTCTGGGTGAAGTGCCCTCGAAAAGGGAGACCTGCTGGGGAGTCCGCACTCCGCAGGGGTGTCTCTGCCCCTGACCCTGTTGGGAAGAAGGACATTGGGGTCCTTCCTCAGGTGTGAAGGGTTGAGTGTCTGAAAAAGGACTCAGGAAAGGGCGGCCGCTTCTCCATCTCCATCCACGGTGCCCGGGGGTGTGCTCTTCCTCGTTCTCTCTGACTACATCTTCTCCCTGCCCTCCTCGCTGTCCCCCTGGCCCAGGCGGAGGCCTGGCCGCTCCTCCCACCCCCTCCTGGCACCATTTGGGAGACTGTTTCCAGGAGGCAGAGGGTGGGCCCGGCGTTCACAGCCCAGGAACTTCCTGGCACCCCACGAGCCCCCCTCCAGAGCAGCCCATCAGCAATAGTCCCCAAGGTGTCCAGTCTCCATAGCAATCCCTGAAATTTCTCTCTGGTTCCTGCAAATAAGGAAGCCCTCTCCCGGGTGGATGGCTTTCCTGCAGAAGGCGGCCATTATCGAATGTGGAGAGGAAACGAGGGGCCGTCTGGGTCCCGCTGTGCAGGCGGAACAATTCAGGCCATGGAGCCCGGCCGGCTGCTGCTGAGCAGCTGTGTTACACCAGGCAGGGGTCTTTCCCTCTCTGGTCCTGGTTTCTGTTCTGTACAGTAAGGGAGTTGGCCCAGGGAGTCTGTAAGGTGCTTCCAGCTCTGCTGTCCTCAGGGGTTACTCTATGGTCTCTCTCTCTCCATTCCGTGTTGTTTCCCCTCCTCCTTCTTTTCTCCCTGAATCCCAGCCTCCTCCCTCTCGCAGGGGAGAAAGCCTCAGCCCTGGGCATGTGCTGCTCTGGGTTTGGGTTGGGTCCCTGAGGGATGCTAGCCAGGGGCCAGAGGACATGAGAAAAGGACCTTCGAAGTGAAGAAACTCAGACGTCCAGCCCCAGGGAAGCGCCTGGTGGGGCCACACCCTGGAGGGCTCCCGGGAGCCTCCGGCGGGCTGGGGGTGCTGTGTCTGGGGCCTGCCCCTCCCAGCCTCATCGGGAGGGTCTGGTCTTCATTCCCAGGCCTCAGAGGGACGTCCCTGAACTTCACGTTGGACGTGGATGTGCTGAAGGAGAGGAAGAGGCTCCAGTGTGCGGACCAGAGGGCTTGTCAGAGCTGCCTTCGCGAGTGGAGCAGTGGGTCCCCTCTCTGTGAGTCCCGCCTGCTCAGCCCCACTGACGGAGAGGTGAGTGAGGAAAGTCCAGAGGGGTCTGTGCAATGAAGGGTATGTACCAGTCCATACAAACTAGACAATTAACATAGTAGCCCATCCGGTGTGGCTCAGTGGTTGAGCATTGACCTATGTATGAATCAGGAGGTCATAGTTAGATTCCTGGTCAGGGCACATGCCCAGGTTGCAGGCTTAATCCCCAGTAGGGGGTGTGCAGGAGGCAGCTGATCAAAGATTCTCTCTTATCATTGATGTTTCTATCCCTCTCTTCCTTCCCCGTCCTCTATGACATCAATTTAAAAATATTTAAATATATATATATATTAAAAAACAATAAAAGATCAGGAACCACATAATGGCATGGGTGAGGAAGTTAATTATATTAGAAATCCAAATTAATTTGGACACTAACTATATCTCTGAGCTTCCAGCATCTGAACAGAAAGCAAAATGTTCTAATTGCTGATTATTCCTTTCTCTTGTCAACTGACCTAAGAGTGGGGCTGGCGGTCCTTCTTCGAACCATTATCAGAAAAACTGAATGAGAGAAAGTAGGAATAAAAAGACAAAAGTTATCATTTATGAAGGTTTACACCTGACAAAGGTGTCTACAAACACACACAGAAAATGTATTTGTCAGGACTCAGGGCCTGACAGGCCCTAGAACTTTAAACCTATAAAGGCCATTTATTCCAACAACCTCATAAATTATGCTTCTAATTACACATCTGTCCCCACATCTGTTCCAGTTGTTAATAGGATTAAGAAAGACTTTCCAGTGAGTCTGTGGTTTCTTTAAATAAAAGCATAACTACTCTTTCCACCGGGAATCATGCTCACCTACTCTCCTGGCTCGAAGCTTCTTCCGTGATTCACTCAGAGAGAAGGATGGCTTTTTGTTTTTCCCCCTCTAATATGTCCTTCATGCTGTTTTGTAAATACAGATGTGACCATGAGTCATCCCTCAGTGCCTCCCATTTGCTCTCTGAATAAAATCATCAGGTTTTTAAAGAATATGTTATTTTCTTAAAATATATTTTTATTGATTTCAGAGAAGGGAGAGGGAGAGATAGAAACATCAATGATGAGAATCATTGATCTGTTGCCTCTTGCACACCTCCCACCAGAGATCAAGCCCTGAGCATGTGACCAGAAATTGAACCGCCACCCTCTGGTTCATAGGTCGATGCTCAACCACTGAGCCACACAGGCTGGGCAAAGTCGTCAGTTTTTAACTCACGATGGCCAGACCCCTTAGGATTGGGGTGGAAACCATAAGGAGCTATGAGATTTGAGAGCAGATCCAGGCATTTTTCCAATGCTCCTGGCAGCTTGGTTACATGACAGCTTCCCTTCAGCCTGGCTTGTTTGGAAGAGGCTTAGGACCTCTGGCTCACCACTTGCATGTTTATGTCATGACTACGCCAAATTAAAGGTGTTCTCCTTGTCACCTTCTGCCCCACATCCACCTGTACCTCCGCCTCCCTGGTGGCTGCAGCTCTGCGAAGAGGACTGCTTCTCCAGCATCAGTGTCAAGGTCAGCTACCAACTCCAGCACTCCAAGGACCGGAGGAGCCATCCCCCCCCTGTCCTGGACATCCACAGTGAGCCCTCCGCCATCTTCCAGGTGACTCCAGCCACGGCTAGGACCAGACCCTCCAGGGACCCCAAAACACCTGCTCCCCTAACTTCAAAGAATGTTAGAATTGGGAGGGTTTTCAGACAGCATCTGGGCCCCTGACTGCACAAAGGGGCCTCACTGGTGGGTAATCACGTCTCCAAACTACCACCCAAGGCTAGTTCCTTTATGTTCACAGAGTGCTTGCTACATGCTTAATGAAGCATTTGAACACACTGCCTGACTTGGCAAGGGTGTCTGATGACCGTGCAGTGGGGGTCCCATGTGGGGGCTGGACTGGAGCCACCCTGTCCTGCTGGCAGAGAGGATGCCCTTTGGCACAGCTGTCTGCCCAGGTCCCGCTCAGGGCCTTCGGGCTGAATGTCTGGCCCACCAAACTTGCCCCCTTCGGGCAGGTAGTGTCACAAGAAACTTTTCTCATTACTAAGGGAAGTCAGAGGGGGAAAGCAAACAGTCATATTTCCTGACTCTATGATATCTAAGGTGATTTTGCTTGTATCCAGGCTCTGGAATATTCTGTCTACATTTAGAGTGTGGTATGGGGTATAGAAAAATCAGCAGGATCAAAGAAGTGACAATGTGAGCCTTAAAGAGTAATAATTACAGTTAGTTGGGATGAGTTGAGTCTCCAAAATTTAAACTAAAAAGCCAATACTAGTTCATGCGGGCACAGAAAAGCTCAGTAACATATTTCCTGACTGTCCAATATTTTTTTACCCAAATGCTCTGTTAATTAGACAAGCTTTTAGCTCCAGTTTTGGTCAATATCTAATGTATTAATCACAAATAGTAAATAGAGCCCCTGTCTGGGTAGCTGAGTTGGTTAGAGAGTCATTATGATAGTCCAAGGTTGCAGGTTCGATCCCTGGTCAGGGCATATATAAAACCAACCAATGAATACATAAATAAGAGGATCAACAAACTGATGTCTCTCTCTCCCAAAACACTAAACAAATAGTAAATAGAAATGAGAGCAGCACAATTAGGGTGACTGTTTTCACTGCTCATCTGCCCAGGAAGAGGGAATTAGGGTCTTCCACTAGTATGAACAAAGTCTGACATCTTAAATTTTTAGGCAAGAGACTTTATTTTAAATTTATAATAGTATATTTATTTTGTAAGAAATTAAAAATTTTAATATATTTTTATTTATTTCAGAAAGGAAATGAGAGAGAGAGGGAGAGAGAGAAACATCAATGATGGGAGAGAATCATTCATCGGCCTTCTGCAGGTTCAGTGTGTCCTGACCTGGAATCGAACCGTGACCTCCTGGTTCATAGGTTGATGCTCAAGCACTGAGCCACGCCGACCAGGCAAAAGAATTTTTTAAAAATTGGTATTGACAGCAAGTTAGTTGAAAAAAGATTAGGAGAATCTTTTTTAGGAGAATTAATGTAATAAAGTTTTGTCAATAAGCAGATGATCACTAATTATATATATTGTTTAAAAAACTTTATTTTGAAATAGTTGGTTTACTATAAAGTTATAAGCACATTCCAAAATAATCCCTATGCATTCTTTTTTTAAAAAAAATATATATTTTTTATGGATTTCAGAGAGGGAAGGATAGGGAGATAGAAACCTCAATGATGAGAGAGAATCATTGATTAGCTGCCTCCTGCATGCCCCACACTGAAGATCAAGTCTGCAACCTAGGCATGTGACCTGACCAGGAATCAAACCATGACCTCCCGGTTCATAGGTTGATGCTCAACCACTGAGCCATGCTGGCTGGGCTCCCCAGGCATTCTTTATCCAGATTTCCAAAACGTTAACATTTATACATTTTATTATTCACATTGCTTTAGCATTCTTTCTCGATACATGTAGAGAGTACATATACATATATACAAATTACACACATATACACACATTTATATTTCCAAACCATTTTAGAATTATAGATTTGATGCCTTACTCTCAGTATTCAGTATATATTTCCTAAAAACAAGGACATTCTCGCCCAGACCGGTTTGGCTCAGTGGTAGAGCATCGGTCTGCGGACTGAAAGGTCCCAGGTTCGATTCTGGTTAAGGGCATGTACCTTGGTTGAGGGCACATCCCTGGTGGGGGGTGTGCAAGAGGCAGCTGGTCGATGTTTCTCTCTCATTGACATTTCTAGCTCTCTATCTCTCTCCCTTCCTCTGTGAAAAGTCAATAAAATATATTAAAAAAAACAAACAAAAAAAAACAACAAAAAAAAAACAAGGACATTCTCTTACAAAACCTCAGTGCAATGATCAAAATCAGGAAATAATAATAAAATACTATTACCTAATTTATTTCAATTTCATCAGTTGTCCTATGAACATCCTTTATTGCAAAAGAAAAAACTTTTTCTGCCAGTCCAGCATCATTTATTGCATTTTGTCATCACTTGTCTTTGGTCTCCTTTAATTTGGAGCAGTTTCTCAATCTTTCTGTGTTTAATGACTTCAACATTTTCAAAGGATACAGGCCAGTTATTTTGTAGAATGTTTCTCAACTTGAATTTGTCCAGTGTTTCCTCACGATTAGATTGTGTGTCTGGGGCAAGAATATCATAGAAGTGAAGTCAGTCCTTCGAGGTGTCACATCAGGGGCACACTGCTTTGCCCCATGACTGGTGCTATCTCCCATTCATGAATACGTATCTTATAGGCGATGCTTGGAGATTATGAATGTATCCTGTTTAACATCCACTCATGATGTTTACCTGCATCAATTATTACTTTGATGGTTTGGCAAAGACATTTTTTATTCCATTGGTAAGATGGATGAGGAGGCGTGATTTGGTATTAGTTTGAGTACACAGATGTTTCCAGAAAATGAGTTCTAGCTAGGAGCTTATAGTTTAACCTTGCTCGCTCTCACTGGGTTTGGGTGAAAGAGAGCAGGCTACTTGTCTATATTAAAAACAAAACTAAAGAAAATCCAAAAAAACTTTGCCCCAAACTTTGACCCAGTCGGAGTTAAGCTCTGACTTCTGCAAATCGCATCTCCAGTCTGCAGGAAGTAGGAGGCTTCCTTTCAAACTCCGGGCTCCATTCCCTCTTCAGGCCTCGGGCAGAGTCCTTGCGTAAGCTGCTGGTGCGGTCACTGGCTGCTGGGGAGACAAATGCAGAGATTTCCCAGTTAAGAAGCTGGCTGTGTTTCTTTCATAATAAAAATCAACCCACCCCTAGCTGGTTTGGCTCAACAGATAGAGCGTCGGCCTACGAAATGAAGGGGCCCAGATTAGATTCCGGTCAAGGGCACATGCCTAGTTGCAGGCTCCATTCCCAGTGGGGAGCCTGCCTGTAGGAGGCAGCTGACCAATGATTTTCTCTCATTATTGATGTTTCTCTCTCTTTCCCTCTCCCTTCCTCTCTGAAATTAATAAAACAAACAAAAACACCCAGATTCTTTAGAAACTTTGATTTTTCAACCTGAATTAGGGCTTTTCAACTTTGACTGGGCCTGTGGCCCCACTGTGACTCTGAATTAGTTTGGTTTAGTGTAGACACGATTACAAGGAGAATATTTAACCCCCAAAGACTACCCATGGAATCAGAGGGTGTGCAGGACTGGATCCTGACAATAATTGATTAGGTATCTTCCATTTGTGCCCCTGCTGTTCCTACCTCTGCTTGAAAGGATTAAGAAAACTTCTTCATGTAGGTTTTCCTCCCCAAAATTTCAACGTACTCAGTGAGTTGTGAGTGTTGGTGCTTAATTCTGGTGATAGAAATGTGACAGGCCCTCCTACCATCCCATGAAGGTCACCCCATTTTTTACCTTGGCCAGAAGCCTGACTCATGGTATACCTATGTTGTAGGACCAAGCACACCCCCTACCTGACAGACTGTCACTTGCCATCTGTTACTCAACTGTTCCTCCTACCCCTGCCAGATCAAGAAATGTCACTGTCACAGCCATGTGGACACCACCCAGCCTGTCCAGCATGTCCAGCATGTCCTAAGGAGATCACAGGCAAGCTGCCGGGGCTGCGGGGTCCCTGGGCTAATCCTGCCCCTGTCTCGTTACAGCTGCCCTACGAGAAGGCCTGCAAGAATAAGCTGTTCTGTGTTGCTGAGTTACAGCTGGCCACCACCACTCAGTGAGTCCAATTTAGTCATCAGTTTCTGTAGTAAACTTCCTCCTGACTTACCTGAACCAGCCTCTCATCAGGATCAGTTGCTCATTCCCTCTCCTTCCCCTCATGGCCCACAAAGGGCTTTGCATTTATTATTCAGGCACTGGATGGGGGGTCCCTCAGCCCAGCCTGCCCCTTCTCACAGTCTGGGAACCCTCAGGGGTGGGAGGCGACCCAGTGATCAGGGGAAGGTGACACCCCATCACACCTCTGCTGCTGCCACTGCCAGCAGCACAAGCCTCAGCCGGCTCTTGTTACCTGAGCCTTGGCGGCCCTGGGCAGCTGGGCAGCCAACATCCAAGGCTTGCCTGCGCCTCGGGCCGGCCCTGGGAGCCTGGGGGGCTGAGGGAACTGGGGGACTCTGGAGGCAGGTGCGCAGAGCGCCGCCATCTTGTGGCTGTGGGCACCGCCATCTTTGAGGGCATGGCAGTCATTAGCATATTCCCTCTTTATTAGATAGACTTGCTTCCCCAGCCATCCCATAAAGGAGGCGACACAGAGATCTGCTTTCCCATTTTATAGGTTAGAGAGCAGACTCAGTAGTTGGGAGCCTGCATGGGGTCACAGGAGTCATCTGGTAGACTTGAACCCAGGTCTCTGACAACCTGGGCAATGTTATTTTCATAAGCCAGTGTCAGAGGCAAACTCTTTCCTGACTCACCTCTTAATCAAATTACTTAATTCAGTAAATGTTTATGGGGCGTCTACTCTGTGCCAAGCACTCCAGGTGCTGCAGATACAGCAGCGAGCAGCACAGACAAAGAGCCCTGCCTTCCTGACGCTTTTAGGGGGAGAAGATAACAAATGAGTAAATATTATGCTGTCAAGTTTACTATGAAGATATGAAGATAATGCAGGGCAGGTGGGAAGGAGTATGGGTGGAGTTGGGGTGGCAGTTTTAAACGAGTGGTCAGGAAAGGGCTGGCTGGGGAGGCATTTTGGTACACGCCGGAGGTAAAGGAAGGAACTATGTGGGTATTGGAAGGAAGAGCAAGTGCAAATGCCCTGGATGGGAGCGCGCCTGAAGGCAGGAGGAATGGCCCGGACAGCAGTGTGGTCGCAGTAGCATGAGGAGGGAGAGGCAATGTGTGAGCAGGGGATGGTCACTGGGGCTGCACAGGCCTTCCATGGGGCTGTTACTGGGAGCTGGAAAGCCAGAGGAATGGATGATCTTTCATTTTTCACCGGGTCATTCTTGCGGCTGTGTTGAGAACAGACTGTAGGAGCAAAGGTGGAAGCAGGGAGCTAGCAGGGGGCTCTTACAATAACTCGGGTGAGAAGGAACGGTGCCTTGGGCAAGGGTGGTAGCAGAGAAGGTGGTTATGTCCGGAAGTTAAAGCCATAGGATTTGATGACAGATTGGAGGTGGGGAGCGAGGGAAAGAGAGGGGTCTAAGAAATCTTTCAAGGCTTCAGCCTGAGCATCTAGAACGGTGCTGTCCAATTTTAATTTAAATTAAATTAAAACTTTAGCCCCTCAGTTGTACTGTGCGCATTTCAGGTGTGCAATACCCACATATGGCTATTGATACTGCACAGCACAGCGATAACCACTTCCATGACCGCCAAGTTCTAGGACAGCAGTGATGCCAACAACTGAAGTGGGGGAGCCTTTGAAAGAATGACTATGGAAGGCAGGAAGAGATCACAAGTTCGGTTTGGAACGTATGGTGGTCTTAAATGCCCTCCCGGCTACCAGTGCTGCGTGTGTAACATGGTACCGAAGGCCAGTGCTTCTAGACGTTTGCAAGACTGGTGTTTCAGATGTGCATGGCTTAGCGCTGCCCATCTCAATAGATAAGGATCCAATTCAAGGCTTTTGAATACTTTGGAATCCAGTCTAACAAGCAAGCACAACTGCTTCCAACAGGGAATTAATGAAACCAAGCACTGCCCTCTGGGCCAATCTGTGTGAACTAAGAGACATAGCACACACAGCTGGCCCTACATCACCCCCTAGTGTACATACATAGCAAGCACTATCTTTTTCTCCCCAAGATTATTGTCAAGCCTAATCTTTAGCATCCAAACACTTCAGTGGTTTTTGACCTTGTGGACACAGATCTCGCAAACAATCTAAGGAAAACTACAGACTCTTCTCCCTAGAAGATCACGTGTGCACACATCCGTGTTTGCATTCGGGGCCTCTGAAACTGTCCCTGTTAAAATAGTCTGACAACTCTCAGATCTTTCCTGGGTTCTGGAACAGTGCATCCAACTCACATTTCAACACCTCTACCTTGAACACCTCTCATCGTGTCCCAACTCTGTTGACTTCGTCTGCCCTTCCTCCTGTGGTCTCTCCCTCATCAGCCATCCAGGCTGTAACCTTGGAGGTCATCCTTGAGTCCTCTCTCCCCGTGCTCTGCTCACAACCTCAGCCTTACCATCTCTGGTTTCTACCCCTTCCCTCCATCTCAACCACTACTGTCTTATTTCAGACATGTGCCATCCCTCAGATGGATCTCCACAGCAGGCTGGCTCTGACCCTCTCTCCCTCCAATCAATCTTTCCTCTTTTCAGCTGTGATAAAAACAATACAACAAAGCACACGGTTTCTTCCCAGAGCTACATATCCCGTCTTTGACTATGTCAGATGGTGGAAAGTTTTCTTTGTACTGGTGACACATTTTCCTACAGATTTCAATTACTGGTAGTTATTCTGCACTTTGGGGCCCCAATGCACCTCAGCAGACTGAAGGAAACTCCCACAGAGCCCCAAGTCTTCTCTTCACCTGGTTTAAACCAAAGCCTTTACATGAGAAGGGGCTGAATGACTTTGTGGGAGGGAAAGCTAAGGCCAGGAAAGGGGCAGGGATGGAGTCTGTCTCACACGCCACTGTTACTCTAGCGTTGAGTAGGGTATCTGGCACAGGGAAGCTACTCCATAAACAGATGTGAAATGGATGGATTTGTGTAAAGGAGTGCCTTGTCTACGGTCACAGAGAATTGGTAACAGAAAGAGGATTTAGATCCAATTCTCCCAATTCCTTTTTGAGGTTGCTAGACCTTAGGCAAATTAGTGAGCCTCTTTTGGTTTCTGCTTCCTTCTCTATAAGATGAAGAATAACCATCCTATTTCATAGGATTATTATGAGGATAAATTGAGCATGTGAAGCATTTAGCACAGACCCTGGCACATGGAAAGGACTAAATAAATGGTAGCCATTATTATTATATCACACAGCAACTGAGGTGGGTGTGGAGGTCCAGGTGTTTGCTTATTTTAAGGGGGAAGAAAATCTAGGCTAAATGTATCCTTTAGGCCAGTGTTTCCCAAAGTGTGGTACGAGTACCCCCAGGGGTACGGGAAGAGTTTGGTTGGGGTACGCGTTGCACCGGAGTTTGGTGGGGACATGCACTGCACCATGTTTAGCTGCGCCTAATTGTACGTTCTCATGAGTACGAGGGGGACTCAGCGTTACGAAAATTATAGAAGGGGTACACATATGTCAAAAGTTTGGGAAACACTGCTTTAGGCAATTTATCTAAGAAGTTAGTTGAATGTGCTATTGCATTGCATCGAGGATTTTACAGAATAATAAACTGCTAACGCTTATCTACTTGCTGCCCTGTGCAGGACGGAATTGGTGGTGGGTGTCACAAAGGAGCTGACAATGAACATCAGCCTCACTAACTCTGGGGAAGATTCCTACATGACAAACATGGCTTTGACTTACCCGAGGAACTTACAGTTTAAGAGGATACAGAAGGTAACTATGACAGCAGTTTTGGGAAACATGCCACTCATGGCTTTTCCTCCCTGCATACTCTTTTTTTTTTTTATGGCAACCTCCAAACTACCTCCAGCCTCATCTTGGTCCCTTCAATAAATGATTTAAATTAATGGGAGTGGCTCAGTGGTTGAGTGTCAACCTATGAAACAGGAGATCATGGTTCGATTCCCAGTCAGGGCACATGCCCAGGTTGTGGGCTTGATCCCGGTAGAGGACATGCAGGAGGTAGCCGATCAATGATCCTCTTTCATCACTGATGTTCCTATCTCTCTCTCCCTCTCCCTTCCTCTCTGAAATCAATAAAAACATACTTAAAAAATAAATTAACTGGATGAAGCCCCTCCATCCAACTACATGCCATGGAATCCAGTCATGCCATTCTCTGTTTCACAAACCTTCGATGCTGTCATTTTGCCACACAATCACTCCTCCCTGCCTGCAGCTTTCCTTAACCCAGGTTCTGAGAGAGAAATAATCTCTAATAAGTTAGCTGGGACTAAAATGTAAAGTCTGCCCTGCCATTCATCAGCCTGGGATTGCAGACAGGAAGCCAGCTGCAAGATACTAGGAAACGGTAATGTTGCCAAGGACACCCTGCAGCTATAAAGTATCATAACATTGAGCAATTGTGTTCTCTAAAGTCTTTGGAAATCAGAAACTTTGCTGCTTGAAGTTGTATCTGTAATTATGGAACCATCTCAACCTTGCCTGGAGAATCTGTCACTTTGACAAGGAGAAGCAGTCTCTATCCTTCTGAGGTACAGAGCTGCACATACAGCATTTCTGGACAAAACTGTCCACATCCATCTGAATAGTTCCCAAGGACATGGGTCCCTGGGTCCACTCTACAGTGCAAACCTGATGCTGGTGACCCTTTTACACACAGCCCTGATTTTTAACTTATCGAAACACTGCCTCATTTATATCTCACCTCACCACCCTTCCCCGGAGTCCTTCAGTAACTGTCTTTCCCTTTGGTAAGACACACCAGTGAAGTTTCCCTCTATAATGAATCAACAAACCTGGCTTTGTCAGACTATGGTCTTAGGCTATTCGGGCTAAGACAACATCCATTATATGGAAAGAATGAAATGACCTCCTAAGCATCCAGAATGGAACTGGTGATGCACCCTCCGTGGGAGAATTTAGAAAATAGTAGTTAAAAAAAGAAAAAGAAAGAAAAAAAAAGTAGTTGCTCAAACCATTCTCTGTATTCAGTGGTCCAGATGAGGAACCAGGATTGAAAAGGGCAGCATGGTAGTTCTGGGCTCATGCTCGCCTTCCAGTCTATCTCAGTATGTGAAATTTGCAGTGGCCCGAGGCGCAATTCAAATGTCTCCTTCCCTATAAAGACTTTTTGTCCAAGGTGAAATTCATCTTTCTCTCCTGCTGTTCTATGCACCTCTCTCACAGAACCACTCCTTAGGCCTTGTATTTAAATTCCTCAACCATCTACCACTGAGCCCTCCTGACCCGCTTGTTAGTAGGAACTAGTTTCAATTGTGAGGAAGTCAGGGACCAAGTCTGATTTGTGTCCTCAGCTCTGGGCAAAGTGTCTTGAATGTGAAAAAAAAAAAAAAAAAAAAAAAAAAAAGAGCAAATGATGCTAAATTGGTGTGAGAAAACTGCTCTTCTTTTTTGCCTTTTAAAAACAGTCTTTTCTGTGTTAACAGCCTCCTTCCCCAAATATTCAGTGTGATGACCCTAAGCCAGCTGCTTCTATCCTGGTCATGAAGTGCAAGATTGGTCACCCCATACTCAGGAGGGCATCTGTGAGTGTTTTGATTGGCTGACTTGTCTTACTACCCTAGCGTTGGTAACTTCTACTTTTTAGTCTCATTGGAATCTCAGTTGTGGTCCCATGCTTCCTTTCACTGTACAGTCAATCTATAGCGTGCTTACAACTGCCAAGTCCGCTCTGAAAGTAGGGAGAGGTGTGTGGGGGAATACAGCCAGACAAATTGTTGGCTCACCACAGAGTGAAATAGCAGGTAGTATGGAGGGGTCATCAGACCCAAAGTTATTAGTCCTGAGCTGAGTGCCTGATTCTTTGTGCTGTAAGAATCTCAGGAATGTGTGCTCTGTTGTAAAGAGGAATAAGGTTACATGGAATAACAAATGTGGAAGCCTGCTATGATACAAAAATGTGAGCAATATAAATTATTTCTCAGGTCTGTCTTGTTAGTAGGAAGTAGTTTAAATTGTGAGTGGTATAGAGAAGAATGAAGTGACTTTGTTTTCTCTCTCTTTTTTTTCAAAATAGGCAAACTTTTCAGTAGTTTGGCAGCTAGAGGAGAGTGCCTTTCCAGACAGGACAGCTGACATCACTGTGACAGTCACAAAGTAAGTAGTGTCGCCGAAACCGGTTTGGCTCAGTGGTAGAGCATAGGTCTGCGGACTGAGGGGTCCCAGGTTCGATTCTGGTCAGGGGCATGTGCGTTGGTTGTGGGCACATTCCCAAAAGGGGGTGTGCAAGAGGCAGCTGGTCGATGTTTCTCTCTCATCGACGTTTCTGGCTCTCTATCTCTCTCCCTTCCTCCTCTCTGTAAAATATCAATAAAAATATATTTTAAAAAACAAACAAAACAAAGTAAGTAGTGCCTGTGCCACAGCAGACCCAGGCTATGCCTGGAAGAAACCTCCCTCCCACACGCCGAGAAAGGAACTTCAGTGAGCCCAACGAAGGCACCTGTGGCCCGTGGTTAGCAAATATATCTGAAAGTCTTTCATTGACACACAAAGTAGAACTATGGTATAGTCTGGTAAAATGAGCCTTGACTGGAGTTCTAATTCTGGTTCATTTAATTTTGGGGAAGCTTTTGCCTGCAAAACCTCTATGTTTGGGGGTAGGATGGGATACGATGTTGGGAAAGGGTTCTCAAATAAGGGTGATTCTGCCCCTCAGGGGCAATACCTGAAGATATATATTTTTTTAAAATATATTTTTATTGATTTCACAGAGGAAGGAAGAGGGAGAGAGACAGAAACATTAGTGCTGAGAGACTCATTGACTGGCTGTCTCTTGCACGCCCCACACTGGGGATCGAGCCCGCAGCAACTGGGCATGTGCCCTGACCAGGAATTGAACTGTGAGGTCCTGGCTCATAGGTCGATGCTCAACCACTGAGCCATGCCGGCCAGGCCACGTGAAGAAATTTAATATACACAACTTGGGGGGCCCTACTGGCATCTAGCGGGTAGAGACCAGGGATGCTGCTAAATGCTACAATATATAGGACAGCCTCTCACAACGGATTATCTCGCCCAAAATGTTAATATTGTTGAGGTTGAGAAATCCTTCTAAATCACTGTTTCTCAAATCTGGACTTCTAGCAACTCTTCTGCACTCTGCTTATTTCCAAGAGTCTTTTCTTATCTGACCCCTGATAACCTTGGGAAGCAAAGGTATAGAAGCAGCCATATGTACAAAGCAGGTGTGCTGTGCACTAACACTCTTATTTCTTAGTGCCAATGAAAGAAGCTCTCTGGTCAGAAAGACCCACAGACTTCACTTCAGGCATGCCTTCATTGCAGTTCTTCCCAAGTAAGTACCTCCAAGCGGCCAACACCTGGGGGATAGTTTTGAGCATTCTCTTTTGTGGGTGGAATTGGTGGGCAGGCTGGGTATGGGTACTGCCTTTCGGTGAGTGGAGGCTGCTTAAAACCCAGGCTCCCATCAATCTCTAGGACACTAACAGTTGGTTCCTAGAAACGCACGGTAGTAATCAAAGTAGTAATGTCAACTGGTCTTGCTACAAAAGGGTCCTGACATGATGTTAAAAAGGGAAGGAGCGGGCTGTAGGGTTGAAAAGGAAGGAAGGAGAAAAGTAAGACCACTTTGAAGAATGATATTAGATAAAGAACCAGCCCAAATATACACTATTCAAATATTCTGCCTGCTAACTGCCCTACCACCAATTTATATTTTGATATTTAGCTTTGATTCCTCTTAAGGATCTGGTGCCCTCTGTCATGGTGTACCCAACTAGTAGCATTCAGGTTCACTTAAAACAAGGGGGCCTCGAGGCCTAACACGTGTCCACTCATTTGCAGACCAGCAGTGATGTACATCAACACAAGCCAGGGGCTTTCTGACCACAAAGAATTCTCCTTCAATGTAAGTGCTTAGCATTTATTATTGCAAAGCTACAAGTGGCAAAGCAACACCAACTCTGACTTCCTACTCTTTACTCTGCAGATCCATGGGGAAAATTTCTTTGGAGCCGAATTCCAGCTGCAAGTCTGTGTTCCAATTAAATTACAAGGGCTCCGGCTTTTAAGAGTGAAGAAGCTGACCAAGACTCAGGTACTTTGAGGCGATTCTTGACTCTATCACGATTGCAACTCTTTTCAGAGTGACTACAGAGTCTCAAAGATATAAAAACTAGAGTTCTAGAAAAAGAGTAAAAACAAGATTAGTTAACCCGAGAACACATTAGGAGTAAATTATCCAAGTCATGTTCAGAAGGAATATCAACCAGCCATCTCTTAAAGCAATATGTTTACTACCCTTGATAACAAATAAGCAAAAACTCACAACTTTTTTAGTAGCCATGGAGACATTTATTTTCCTGTTGAAAATTGTTAAATTCTACTTCTCTGTGACTGGCAAATGAGCTTGATAAATATATGGCGTTTCTTGCATGTCTCCCTATAAACTGTCTACCATCTTCCTTTTCTCTCTCCCTCCATTCTGTCTTGGTCTCTGCTTTGCTACAGTCCCTATGCTCTCGGCTGACTCCTGAGCTGTAGTATGGTTCCCAAAGCCAGCCTGCCAATACCTATAGGCTCTGATTAGTAGGACAGCTGAGACCTTGGGCTGAATTTTTTTTTCCTGAAAATTTTCCCCCTTAGGCTACATAAAGTGTCAAGGCTCAAAATGAAAATATGGAAACCTACAGAATAGACTCTGCTGACAGAAAGAGGGCTTAAAAGTTATCAACACTTGTCCTCGTGTGTAGTTTATTTTTAAAGAATGTTTGTTGTTTAAAGATTTCCACAAACATTTCAGTTTCCACTTGGAAACAAAACTCTTGTTTGAAAAGCTGATTAGAATAGGAATTTCACCCTTCCCTGGGGATAGAGATGGAAAACAACGCTGGGGACATTCTCTCCCGCTTTGGGGCGGTCAGGCACCTGTGACTTACTTAAAAAGACTGTGTTGGCAGAGCAGGTCGGTGGCAGAGCTGAAGTTCAGCATTGTCTGATGGAAATGTTCGATGCTTTTCTTTATTTGCTTCAAGGCAGCGGTGTTACATTTCTTCTTGAAGACCATTTCCTTCAGAATCTTATCTGTGAGGTAGTGCAGCCAGAGCACGTTGCTGTAAGGGTGGTATTCACCCCAGCAGTTGTTGTTCTCCTTCTTCATGAGCCTGTAGATCTCAAACTGGTAGTCACCTTCACCTGTAAAAAGGCCCTCATCCATGGAAATGTCACAGAAAACCACCACCCCGTCCCGCTCCAAGCGTGACAGGGTGTAGTCAATGATGTTGACCTGCAGCCCGCAGGTGGGGATAGCGCCCGTCTTCCCGCTGAGGGTGTAGTGGACTTCCTTGAGGCTGGTTTTCTTTAGGAGCACGTTCCCCCAGTGCAAGTCTCGGTGCTCAAAGTGCAGCGATGCCTCCGCAACGGCAAGGGATGCGGTGATCTGGTGTAGAATGCTCTTCGCAGTAGCTATGGAGGACAGCGTCTTTTTCCTTTGCTCTAAGTCAATTCCTCCAAATTCAAATTCAAGTATAATGAAGAGCTGGTCTCGGCCGAAAAAGTCAGGCCGGTCATTTGCAGACCCTTTGGTTGAGTGATAGTGATCCCAGGCTTTGAGGAGCAAGGGCGGGTAAGGTCCACGCACACAGTGCACTGAGTTCAGCCCAATGAAGCCTTCCGTGCGGTGGCACACGGCACCAGACAGGAGGCTCAACTCTTTGGAGATGATGATCTCTGGAAGGATCTCCTCAAAAGTTTTCTGCTGGGCTCCGTTGACTAAATCCGGCCCTTCAATGGCGATGATTTTTAGGGCTACTGGTGCACAATCATCAACTGTTTGGAACACTTCCCCAAACACTCCTTCCCCGATCTTCTCGCAGCATTCCAGTCTTTCCGTGGAAAGGCAAGAGCTAAAGGGGATAGGACCCTCCTGGTTGCATTCCCTATAAACCTTTTCAGCATCAGATGCCTTTTGGTCTGCGACACGTGGCGTCTTTAAGGGGGTTAGCAAATACATGGAAGAGGAGTGCCAAGGGGATGGAGCACTGCTTGTCTGGTTCAGGACGGGAGAGTTGGGATATTCCGATATGAAGGACCCCGAGGGAGAGCTGGTGGTGGCGCTGTTGCACACGTCTGACACCGCAGTCACGATCTTCTTCTTGTGGAAACTGAAGGAAGCCCTGGCTTTGGTCCAAGAACAGTCATTCTGTAACTGAGTCAGATCCTGGGCAAGGAATGAATCTTTTCCCATCCTCTGGCCCTTTTTAAACGGGTTGTAACGGAGGAGAGAGGTTTCTACTGCCTCCTGGTGTTTCCTTTTCTGGCTCTGCCCAGTTCTCTCAGGCCTGTAGGTTTTCCCAGGTCTTTTACGGAGCTTGCAACCACTGGCCTCATTTTCTGTCTGGACAGCCCCTGGAGCCCCAGTTTCTTGACAAGAGACCTTGTCTGTGACCCTCTTCTTTCCTATCCTTGATAAACCTGGGTTCTCCAGCCTCTTCCCCATCAATTCCCTTTCACAGCAGGACTCCCTCCTATCCTTCGTACCAGTCCCAAACTCAGAAACCTCCGGGTTTCCCGAGTCCATAAGGCTAAAGAGAGCTGGCGTGAGGCTTGAACGAGCTTGGCGGGCCAATCTGGTGAGCCTGCCTCGGCCTGTTGCTGCCTCCTGGGAGCAGGAACCAGGTGCTTGGTCCAGAGAGGTGGCATCCAGAGAGACAGGGGGGCCGGTACCTATGACACTGTCTCCTGGCGCTGGGGACCCAGGACCGGGGCCCGGAGAAGCTGGGGGACTAAACAAGGAGGCACTGGTGCCCAGCTGGCCGCCGTCGCTGGGCTGGCTGCACACACTGAGGTCCGGGCTGAGGCGGCCCGGGCTGCCGCCGGGGAAGGGCGGCGGCGGGCCTAGCGGGCTGCAGGGGGTGCTGCACTTCCGCGGCGGCCGCGCTCGCAGCCTCAGGCGCCTTGGCGTCATGGTCAGGCTCGGCCGGGCCTTGGAGACTCGCCCGCCGGCTCGCCTCCGCCGCCGACCCACCTCGCAGCAGAAGTCGGGGTCATCAGAATCTTCGGAGGCGACAGACGGCGAGGGGTCGTCGCTGCTGGCGTTGCTGCTACTGGTGCTGCTGAAGAAACGCTTTGAGTCTTGAGGCGCGAACCACTGCGCGCCCGCCCGGCCCCGCGGTCCCCGGCCGCCCACAGCCCCGTACGTTCGTAAGAGCCGGTTCCGGGGTCGCGGGGCTAGCTCCGCCATGGCTCGCACCCGCCAAACTGTTCAAATGCAAGCATCGCGAGACTTCTGGAGGACGTTGACGTGACGCAGACACGCCCACCGGCCGGCCGGCACGTCGGGTCCTAGCGCCCCCCTCTCCTGCGCGCATGCGTATCACCACGGGCTTGCGGGTTTGGGCGCAGGGTGCTTGACCACGGCGTCCTCATTCGTCGCGGGGATGGCTCTCGTTTCAGGCTCACACCGTGTGCACCCAGCGTCTGGAGCGCTCTTGTGGGAGCCAGGCGGTCCAGGTGAGCGCGCGGTCCCGACCGGCTAAGCCTAGGGAAGGAGGAGGGTCTGGAGCGGGTGACCAGAAGGGCCCGGATACAGCTTTTCCGAAGTTTCCCCCGAAAGTCCGTGCAGGGCGGCCCCAGCGCCCTCCTCAGTCTCTTCACCGGGTCTTGTGGGCCAAGGTTGCGGCTAGGTTTCCGCTAAGGTGAGCGAGGAAACTGCTCACATCTGTCCCGGGATCTTTTTTTAAATAAAATTTTATTATTATTTTTTTACATTGAGGAAGGGTGATAGTTAGAAACAACGATGAGAAACATCGATGAGAAACATCGATCAGCTGCCTCCTGCACACCCCCTACTGGGGCTGTGCCCGCAACGAAGGTACGTGCCCCTGACCGGAATTCAACCTCGGACCCTTCAGTCCGCAGGCCGATGCTCTATATCCACTGACCCAAACCGGTTTCAGCTGTCCTGGGATCTTAAGGTGCCCTGTGTGCTGAGAGGTACAGCAGCAGCCTTTCCGCACGCAGGGGGACGGTGCTAACTAGACTTCCCTTTCTCAGCCCGTGGAGGAGTGGCATTCGGTGAGCTGTGCCATCACTTCGGACAGAGAAAACGTCACGGTGGCAGCGGAGCTCTCCGTGAGTCAGGCCAAGCAGGTACTTGAGACTGCGTAATGCTCCGGATTTGATTCTCCTGCTGCTCACGGGCATCTGGCTCCCCTAGAAAGGTTCACAGCTGGATACGGGCATCTCACATATCACTTGTCTCCTGGCCCACCTTCTGCCCCAACCTGTTCCTGACCCAGTTCCTCGGGGTAACTCACCACTCCAGCTACTTTCTAGGAATTTCCGGGGACTCCTCCCTTCCTTACTTGCACATATCAATTCCCACGCAAACTCTTATTCCCCCTCCAAAATATGTTCTAAATCCATTCCCTTCTCTGCTTGGCCAGTGCTACTCTGTCCATCAGGCTGCCCGCTTTTGCCCACACTGTTGCCACAACCTTCTGTCTGCTCGTCCTCCTCCTCCTCCTCTTCTTCTTCTTCTTTAATATATTTTATTGATTTTTTTTACAGAGAGGAAGAGAGAGGGATAGAGAGTTAGAAACATCGATGAGAGAGAATCATGGATCAGCTGCCTCTTGCACACCCCCTACTGGGGATGTGCCGACAAGGGAGGTACATGCCCTTGACCAGAATCGAAACTGGGACCTTTCAGGGACCTTTCAGCCCGCAGGCCGATACTCTATCTATCGACTGAGCCAAACTGGTTTCGGCTGTCTGCTCTTCTTGCCATGCCATCTCCGAACTTTCCTCACACAGCTACCTTTTATTTTATTTTTAAAAAAATTTTGTTAATCCCCACCCTAGGATATTTTTTTTCATTTATTTTTAGAGAGAGTGGAGAGAGAGGGAAAGACAGAAGTATTGATGTGAGAGAAACGCATTGATTGGTTACCTCCTGCATGCACCCTGACCAGGGCCTTGGCCAGGGAGGAGCCTGCCACCAAGGTACGTGCCCTTGACCAGAATCGAAACCAGAACCCTTGGGTCCACAGGCTGACGCTCTATCCACTGAGCCAAACTGGCTAGGGCAACAGCTACCTTTTATGCTTTTTAATACATTTATCCTGAAACTCATACCTTTTCAGTAATCTGCAAGGCCCTGCATGATCTGGTCTCTGATCTCTTCTTCGACTTCATCTCCTGGTACTCTCCTTGGCCCAACTTCTTACACTCCAGCTGTTCTGTCCTTTCTGTTCCTCCATATTGTTCTGGCCACAGGCCCTTTGTACTTGCCATTCCTTCTCCATGACAGTGTTCTTCACCCAGGTCTTCATGTGTGTGGTTTCTTACATTTAGCTCACATGTAACCTTCTTGGAGAGACCTTGATTACTCATTCAAAAGTGGGAACTACAGCCCAGTTTAATGTCATGCAGTGATCCCGATGACTGATGAGATCTGAACTGAAGAACTAGCTATGGAAATGGAGGAAAAGGGACAGATGCAAGAGAGGCTCAAAAAAGAAAAATGGCCCTGACCAGTGTGGCTCAGTGCATAGAGCATCGGCCCATGTACCAAAGGGTGGCAGGTTCGATTCCTGGTCAAGGGCACATACCTGGGTTGCAGGTTCAATCCTGAGCCCCAGTTTCTCTCACATTAATGTTTCTCTCCTCCCCCTTTCTCCCCTTGTTTCCCTCTCCCACCTCCTTCACTCCCTTCCCCTCTCTAAAAACCAATGGGAAAAATACCTTCAGGTGAAGATTAACCAAACAAAAGGAAAAATGGTTAAGAAAACTGACTGGGGGAGGGGGGGTGAGGGTGTGACATGAGATAGAGGGAAAAGTTGAGAATAACCACAGGTTTTCTGCTTGGGTAACTTGGTGGTTGCTGAGCTCATTAACTAAGCTAAGGAATTCACAGGATGGAACGCATGTAAAGGAAGGATGGTGAATGCTGTACAGAAACAGTAAGTCCACAACTAAAACATGTTTCCTCCCCCCTCTCCCCTTATAGTTCCTAAGAGATGTAGCTGAACTGCAGATCCTCGGTGAAATTTCTTTCAACAAATCTCTGTATGAGGGTCTGAATGCAGAGAACCACAGAACGAAGGTAAGCCCTGTCCCCGGGGTGGAGTCGAGAGCTGTGCTCAGCCTTAGGGCCCCCGAACGGCACGCAGCTGTGGCCCTGTTCCTGTTTCAGCCTTACACTTCTGACCTTGACTCTGCCACCATCTGCCTCTGTGACCTTGAGCTAGTCAGCCTCAGTTTTTCCATCTGTGAAATGAGGAAGTTTAAATTTATTTAGGTACTTCCTCCTCTTACTGACATTTTTATTCTACAGTATAGATTCCTTATAATTATTTTCTTTAAATTTGACACCCTAAGCAAAGTATTAAGTAGTTCCTGACAATAAGCACCTGACTTACAATGAATCTATGAGCATAAACAGCAGTGTATCCAAGTGCATATCAGCTGCGGGTAAGGGAAGACTCCCACTTATGTACCATAAAAGGATCTGCTGTTTATCCAGTAAGGGAGGCACACCAGGGTCAGTGTCTCCTTGGCAAAGGGGGCAACCAGGCTTTGCTTGATTAGTTTGGACTGATCATGGTTTCTGAACAAAATCTAAAAGGAGAGAATGGCCCTAACCGATTTGGCTCAGTGGATAGAGCATTGGCCTGCATACTAAAGGGTCCTAGATTCGATTTTGGTCAAGGGCATGTACCTTGGTTGTGGGCACATTCCCAGTGGGAGGTTTGCAGGAGGCACCTCATTGATGTTTCTCTCTCATTGATGTTTCTAGCTCTCTATCCCTCTCCCTTCCTCTCTGTAAAATAAATAAATAAATAATCAATAAAATCCTTTAAATAAAATAAAAGGAGAGGATAGCTGAGGATGATGCCCCCACCAATGTGTGCTACAAGCAGTGGTGTCCTGCTTCTCCCTTCACCTCTGTTCACAGCCCTGGGGCACCTTGGAAACCTGTGGGTTTGGGAGAGAGGAAAGGGAAGAGACTTTGAGAAATAGGAGTGTTAGTTCTGCTCAGTTCTGGTCTGGTAAACACTGTCACCTTGGGGCTTTCATCACTTTCCTTGTCCCCTCCCCCCCTCCCCCTTAGGAGAAAAAACAGACTGCCTTCCTGTTCTACCTCCCTCTCTGTTGCTTTGCTCTTTCCTAGCTGTGATGCTAGGATTAGAACCTAATCCTTTTAAGGTCAGCTACGTAAATAGTGCCTGGAGGGTCAACCTTAGGGAGTAACCACCATCTGTAGCTTAATTAGAAGAGGCCTCAAAGGTAAATTTGTCCAGCCTTCTACCCCACACAGAATTTCTCTCTCAAGCATTGCTGACCTTGGTGCTTAAACATTTGCATGAAAGGAGCTCACTGTTTTGGGCAGGCAGAGGGTTTGTGTGTGTGTGTTTCTTCTTTCCTGTTTTGTTTTATGTGTTGTTTTTTTTTTTAAAAAAAAAAATGATTTTATAGGGAGAAAGAGAGAGAAGCATCAATCTGGTGCCCTTACCAAGAATGGAACCCACAACCTTTCAGTGCATGGGATGTTGCTCCAAACCACTGAGCCACCAGGCTGGGGCCAGGCAGAGAGGTTTGGATGGCCCTTGGGCCCCACTGAAGTCCTGGCACCATGCTGTGTGTGTGTGATATCTGGGTCTCACTTGGGAAGCACATCCCCTAAGCTCCCAGCTGCGTCCTGTTGGTGAAAGGACAGCTTACACTGAAGTTGAGACGGCAGTGCCGGGGATCGCTTCCATAGGAAGAGCTCTGCAGGTTGTTCGCATGGACGCTATTTTGCATTTATTTTCCCTTTTCAAAGTACCATATACTTTAGTCTGGTGAGGAGCAGACAGTGTGTTTGTCATATATTTCGGGTGGGGAAAGTGTGTTATCAGACTTTAGGGATTTGTGGAAGGTCAAAAAGAGCTGGAAGATCATTTACAGAAAGTAATTTTGAAGGTGAAGCTTGGGAATCAAGGATGTATAATGGCATAGCTGGATGTAGAATCTTAATTTTCTGTCAGTCTTTAAAACCTGAAGACCTCAATCCTGTGGGACCCCCTGTTAAACTGTCAGAGAATCCTTAACAGAAGGTCACGGTCTCCTGACAGACTTAGCTCTATTTTTGTATTACAAATCAAAGTAGTTGCTGTAAAGTATTTTAGTCATTAGATCATGTTACTGCGCTCTTTTTCCCCCTTCAATTTTTGTTCCGTTTGCTTTTTGAGGATTGTATTGATTATCTAGCTCAGAGATCTTTGCTTAGCCAAGTTCTGTCTACAAATGAGCCATCAAAGGCATTCTTCAGCCGAGACCGGTTTGGCTCAGTGGATAGAGCGTCGGCTTGGGGACTGAAGGGTCCCGGGTTCGATTCCGGTCAAGGGTATGTACCTTGGTTGCGGGCATATCCCCAGTGTGCAAGAGGCAGCTGATCGATGACTCTCTCTCATTGATGTTTCTTACTATCTCTCTCCCTTCCTCTCTGTACAAAATCAATAAAAATATATATATATAAAAAATTCTCAGATGAAACCAAAGTTATGACTTTAAGACATGCAGTTTAAAATTAAAAGAAAAAAAGGCATTCTTCATTTCGTTACAGTGTTTTATCTTGAGCATTTCTTTTTGGTTCTTGGGATTCCATCTTTCCACTTACATTGTCTATTCTTTATCTTTGTTCTTACGTGCCGTCTGCTTTATCCATTAGAGCCCTTAGCATATTGATCATAGTTGTCTTAAATTCCCCATCTGATAATTCTAACATCTTGCTGTCTAGTTCTCATGCTTGCTCTGTCTCTTCAAACTGTGTTTTTTTTGCCTTTAGAAACTGCTATAAATAGGCCTTTAGTAATGTGGTGAGGTGTGGGGGAAGGTAAGAGCATATCATCCTATAAGTAGGTCTCAGTCTGTTAGTGAGCCAATGGTCTGCTCTCTCATTGCTGCTTCTCTCTCTCCCCCTCACCCTTCCTCTCTCAAAATCAATAAATTATCAAACACGAGTAATGTTGCTTAAAAAAAGTAAAGAGTGCTCTGGTGTGTTTCAAAATGGCGTATTTCCTGTTGGGAAGCCAAAAGGTTTTTCTCCAGTATTTTCTGTGGGAACCTGGCCAAGCTCTGGAGGTAAATCTGTGTGTGTGTGTGTGTGTGTGTGTGTGTGTGTGTGTGTGTGTTTGGGGGGGGGGGGGGGTTATGACTGGGTTTCCCGGCGTTTTTAATTTTCAGAGTTGTCCACACTGAGCCTCCATCAGTTATACTTCAGGTTTTCTTTCCTTTTTTTTTTTTTTTTTTTAAAAAAAATCCTCATTCAAGGATATTTTTCCCATTGATTTTTAGAGAGAGTGGAAGAGAGAGGGAAAGACAAAGTGAGAGAAACACATCGATTGGTTGCCTCCTACTCAAGCCCCAACCAGGGCCCGGGCTGAGGAGGAGCTTGCAACTAAGGTATGTGCCCTTGACTGGAATCGAACCCGGGACCGTTCGGTCTGCAGGTCGTCACTCTATCCACTGAGCCCAGCTGGCTAGGCGTAGTTCAGGTTTTCTATCCCGGCACTGTAAGCTTCTACTCATATTTTGCTCCTTAACATAATGCGTGGCACTTTCCCCCCGTTTGCTTACTGACACATCTTTGTCTTGTTCTAGATCACTCTCATCTTCCTGAAAGAGGAGGCAGACCCTTCTTTGGCCCTCATCATCGGAAGCAGTGTCGCTGGCTTTCTGGTTTTGATAGTGATTGTAGTCCTGCTCTTCAAGGTCAGTTCCGTCATGTTTATTCAGGCCCTGGGGTTGGGCACAGTACTTTCTGGGACAGCCAGCCCCTGCCTGTCTGTGTGGCCACTTTACCTTCTTCCTTCAACCACACGTCTGTGCAGGCAAATAAGACAGCTTCTGTCTGAAAAAAATAAAAACCTAATTGAAGTATCGGAGTAAAGAGAGATTTTCCTGCAACAGATTTAGTTGTTGTTCCCTGTTTAAATCCTTTCCTTCCCTGCCCCTCTCTTAATATCAAACTTTCTTTACTGTTCAAGATTCTCCCTGGCTTCTGCCCGCTCACCCTAAGTCTTGTTTTTTTCTCCAGAGTTGAACTAAAAGGCTTGTGTCTTTGTTGCTGTCAGTCAAGCTATCCGCCCCCACCCCCAGGCTCTTCCCCACATTTTCACCTTGCTCACCCTCTTCCCTTAAAACCCAGCCCAGGGGCCCCGGAGTCCTCAGAGCTCAGGTGTATGCTTTTCCTGTGAGTTCCTGCTGGGACTCCGGAAGTGGCACTGGATTTAAATAACTGTGTCAGTTATTTCTCTCTCTAGATTGTGAGTTTCTTGCTGTAGGACACCAGGCTCGATCACCTCGCCTCAGCATAGTGGGCTGGGTACTTTTACATAAATAAGATCCAGTACAGCCAAAACTGTAAAACTTTGCACAATTAAACGCTAAAAAGGTTAAAGAGCTCTGGTTTCAGAGAAAGGTCAGAAACCACTTCTGACTGGGGAACGCGCACCAGGAAGGCTGTGGAAGGCAGCAGTGAGGACGGTCTTGGGAGACTGGGTTAACTGGGAGAGATTCAGAGGGAGCCTGAGAGGCCAAGGAGCGTAAGGGCTCTTTTTGCAACAGCCAGGCGAGCGGTTTCCTAAGACAGGTGGGCGTCTTTGGTCTGAAATTGTGCTCCCCTCCCCTTTGTTTCAGTGTGGCTTTTTTAAAAGAAAATACCGACAGCTGAACTTGGAGAGCATAAGGAAGGCCCAGCTGGAACCAGAGAATCTGTTCACAGCAGGTGAGGACCAGCCTCCTCGTCCCCTGGGAGAGAACGGCAGCTAGTCCTCAGCTCCCAGAGACTTGGCGTCGCACTGGTGGCCTGCTCTTTCAGGCGGATGCGGGGCAGACCCTGACAGATTGTCAATAGAACATTGTTTTTCAATAACACATCGTTCCAAAAGTATCTCTGCATGTGCAAAAAATAAACCTGGGAAAGATTTGGTACTAAGTGGTATTAAACTGTTTTCTTTACAGAAGCGCCTTTAACATGCACATATAATATACTTTGTAATTCTTTTTTTCCTCCCAAGGGATTATATAGCATTTCTCAACATTTTCTAAGAATGAGTTTTTCTTTTTTTCTTTCTTTCTTTCTTTCTTTCTTTCTTTCTTTCTTTCTTTTTCTTTTTTTTTTTTTTTTTTTTAGAATGCGTTTTTCTCGCCATTACTGTTGATGTCTCCAAAATAGTGTGCTAGGAAATTCATCCTGCAGACAGTGTTGAAAGTGGTTCCTAGCTGAAACCAGTTTGGCTCAGTGGATAGAGCATTGATCTACGGACTGAAAGGTCCCAGGTTTGATTCCGGTCAAGGGCATGTACATTGGTTGCGGGCACATCCCCAGAAGGGGGTGTGCAGGAGGCAGCTGGTCGATGTTTCTAGCTCTCTATCCCTCTCTCTTCCTCTCTGTAAAACATCAATAAAATATATTTTAAAAAAAATAAGAAAGAAAGTGGTTCCTAGTCTGGTATTTCAAGATCCTCAGCTCTTGCCTGTTATTTCAAATAAGGTTACAAAAAAAGCCCCCAGAACAAATGTAAAAAGTATAAAAACAAAAGTCATTAAAACAGGCACTAAGTAGGAGAGGAGAAGATAAGACCAGGATTTTATTCTGTAGCTTCATTTTTATTGTATGCATGAACATGTCTATTTACTAACATTGCCACACCTTTGCCTGGCTTCCTGCTTCGTGAATTGCTCAGAGAGACTTCATTCCTTAAGAAAGACTGTCGCCAGAAGAGAGCACTGGTCCACAGGGGATGGAACCAGGCCTGGGAGAGGGTGGGGCCCCAGTTATAGGCAACCCTTGTTCATAGCATCTCATTTTATGTTTATGGCTGCGAAAGCTTGACCACATCTTTCTACTCCTAAAAACATGGGTTATAATCATTTTCATGGATTATAACATTATTGCAAAAATGTAAACAGTGCAGGAGTATATAATGTAGAATGTAATTCGTATGACCCCTCCTCCCCCATTTCTTTGTCTAATTGAGATGCTTTCATTATTATTCCCTTTAAATTTTTTTTTTTTCTGACATTTATGAGTATATAAGGTGTGAATTAAGGATTTAACCTGAGTATGTGTTTTTCCCAGAAGCATAAGTGACTTCACAGCACCACTTACTGACGTACCTAACCACTTCCTCTGTTTGTCCACGTTGTCCCGGAATCACAGGATCCAAAAGGCTTTAACCATCTGAACTGCTGAAATGGGCTTGGCTCAATGGATAGAGCTTTGGCCTGCAGACTCAAGGGTCCCGAGTTCGATTCTGGTCAAGAGCATGTACCTGGGTTGCAGGCACATCCCCAGTAGGGGGTGTGCAGGAGACAGCTAATTGATGTTTCTCTCTCATCGATTTTTCTAACTTTCTCTCCCTTTCCCTTCCTCAATAAAATATATTAAAAACAAACAAACAAAAATATCTGAACTCCCTGGTCAATGTTTCTCTCTCATCGAAGTTCCTAATTTTCTATCCCTCTCCCTTCCTCTCTGTAAAAAATTAATAAAATATATTAAAAGTAAATAAATAAAGAACAAATATTTAAAAAGAAGTTCCCCTTCCCTCTCCCACTTTTAATCTCTTCTTCCAAAAGCAACCACTGTTAATAGTTTTTCAGACATTTAAAAAAATATTTCTGTGTGTATCAGCATAAACTTTTTAAATGTGCAAGTGGGATTAGATTGTTTATAGTGTTTTGCCCATAGATTTTTTTCATCTAATGGACTTTAGTCATCTATTTTTAAATAGCAACTTCTGCAGACCTACCCCATTCTTTTAACAGATCTGTAATAGACTCTATGTTATACGTGGACGTGTCAGAATTTTTATTACAAAGAAAATATGTGATAAACATTTTTAAATGTGTCCTGAGATGCTTTTCAGGTATATATCGATGGGTGAGTCCTAGTGCAATTACTGGCCCGAAATTGTTATGGGCATTTACAGTTTTGATAGATGATGGCAACTTGACCTTCAAAATGTTTTTACCAGTTTGTATTCCCGCTTAGAATATGTTTAAGTGTCACTCTATGCCCTGGGCACCGCCAAATTAAGTATTTTGCTAATCTAACCAGTGTGATAACTAGTATTCTGTTTTGGATACCAGCTTTCATTTGTAACTTTGCAGCCCAGGTATGTGCCTTTGACTGGGAAGAGACCATTTGGTCTGCAGGCCAGTGCTCTAACCATTGAGCAATGCCGGTCAGGGCTGGGTATTCTATTTTTTTAAATCATTTTTATTGATTTCAGGGTGGAAGGGAAAGGGAGAGAGAGAGAGAAACATCACTGATGAGAGAGAAGCATTGATCAGCTGCCTCTTGCATGACCCCTACTAGGGATAGAGCCTGTAACCTAGGCAAACGCCCCAACTGGGATTCGAACCGTGACCTCCTGGTTCATAGGTCAATGCTCAACCACTGAGTCACATTGGCCTGGCTACTCTGCCAGACTTCAATGGGAGCTCCGCACACCCTCCTCTGCCTGCCTCACAGCCTGCCCTCGGCCCCAGTCCCTTTGGGAAGTTTCTCCCTCCCTCCCTCTTTTCCTCCTTCCCTCTCTCTCTTTTCCTCTCTCTAATCATGTCCTATGGGGTGAGGATTTTTAAAAAAGTCAAGTTAACTGAGATACACACACACACGTATATATACATACATACACAACACTTTTTTTTGTTTTTGGTTATTTTAGGATCATATATTCTACCATTTCTGACCATTTTCAAGGAATGATTTCAGGGGGAAAACAATGCTGGGTGAGAGTGGGACAGGGGGAGGTAGTACCTTGGGTTAACGTGTCTATGGGGAATTAATACATTTGTATGGTTCCTTACAATCTGTAAAGAAGCCCTCAGCTTTTTCCAAGAGTGGACTGGGAGCTATTTTGTCATCGCTGTGCTGTGCCAGACAGCTTCCCAGAAGGACCGAACCACGGGAGATGGGTACCAGCCACGAGGACATGTCCTGGGACCTGCGTTTCACTTCCCTTCTTTGCTTAGTGGGTGTGTGATCATAGCTTCAGTTTGTTTTGATTGACAGCAAGACCATGTACTTTCCTATGAAATAAGATGACAATTTTTTTTTCCTTGAGGCTTTACTTTTCCTTCCTTGTCTAGGTAAAATGTGGCCTTAGCCAAAACTGGTTTGGCTCAGTGGATAGAGTGTCAGCCTGTGGAATGAAAGGTCCCAGGTTCGATTCCGGTCAAGGGCACATCCCCAGTAGGAGGTGTGGAAGAGGCAGCTGATCGATGATTCTCTCTCATCGATGTTCCTAGCTCTCTATCTCTCTCTCTTCCTCTCTGTAAAAACTCAATAAAATATATATATTTTTTTAAATGTGGCCTTGGCTTCTCAGCTCTTTCTGAACTGAGTTGTCTGTTGTAGGAGTGCGTTTTTCCTTCTGAACTTCAGAGCCTCTGGGCAAGCGAGGGATTTGGCCTGAGTAGAACCAGAGAGTGGTGCTCCCTTTAGGATGAGGGTTCTGGCAGAGGTGCTGCTGGGCGTGAGGAAGCAGTGGGTGCGGTTCCTGTCCGGGGCCTGGACAGCCCTGCCCAGAGCTTGGCAGGTGTTCTCGGGCTCCGGTTAGCGTCCTACCCTGGGGACCTTTCCTCTCTAGAGCCCTGGGGTCTGTGACTAAGGTGGGGATGTTGGAGGGAGGAAACATGCCCACGTGGGTTCTGCTAGCTTTCCTAGCCTAGGAAAAGGCTACCTGGCTAATTCCTGGAAGTCCACACTGGGGCTTGGGGCCCTTTGCATCCTGGATGAAGGACTCCCCGGTGGTCTGGTTAGCTTGTTAGCGCCACTCGTACCTCTAAGTGAGGGGTTTCTAACTCGTGTGTGTGCCATAGGTCCCTTTGGTGGTCTGGTGAAGTCTAGGGTTGGACCCCTTCTCACGATTTCCCAACATTGTACTATGAAAATGTCCAAATATACAGAAGAGTCGAATTTTACGGTGAAGACCTGTCTACCCACCACCTGGTTTCCTCCGTTAACATTTTACTATGCTCCCTTTATTACATACTTTCCCATCTCTTCATCCATCAGCTTGTTTTTAAATACATGGAAGTTTACAAAGAACCAATTACGTTGAACACAATGATCAGAATATTAAGAAATTACGATATGGAGATACATGTGCTTCTTCATTACTGCATTAAGCAGCAGGTCTCATAACTATGCTGCTTCCAAAGTTGTGATGACCTTAAAGTGTGTTTTAATACCTGTAATTCCTATTGATGTTAAATACAGGTACTGCTGATCCTGTGATGGTTTGTTGCCTACACTTTTTTTTTTTTTTAAATATATTTTATTGATTTTGTACAGAGAGGAAGGGAGAGAGATAGAGAGTTAGAAACATCGATGAGAGAGAGTCATCGATCAGTTGCCTCTTGCACACCCCCTACTGGGGATATGCCCGCAACCAAGGTACATGCCCTTGACCAGAATCGAACCCGGGTCCCTTCAGTCCCCAAGCCGACGCTCTATCCATTGAGCTAAACCGGTCCCGGCTGTTGCCTACACTTTTAATTGAGGAAATGTTAAGTTTCCGTTAAAGGGTAGCAAAACCAAAGAAGGAACATTTTTTCCATCCAACTTCACAGACTTCCTTCTCTACTTTCTCTGGTCCATTTAGTAAAAGCACGTGTCCTGCCCGGCCTTTGTACGTTTGCAGCTGACCTTGGTCACTCAGGCAGTATTCCCTCTGTTTCATGGAGGATGCCACTTGCCCAAGGCCACGGGGCTTGATAAGGCAGAGCCATCTTCCAGTAGGACATTTTTGGATCTCCAGGTCTAATAGCTTTTCCACAGAAGCCGTATTTCACACCGGTGGGGGTGGGGTGTGGTGGTTCTCAGGCTTCGCTGGGCAGAAGAGTCAGAGTGAGCTGAGCTCTTCAGGTTCCTGGCCTCACACACAACGACGCTGATGCTCAAGCCTGGCCTGGGCCCGGGCGTCTTTTTTGGCAAGCACACCAGGTGACTGATGCACGAGCCACACCCTGTGAGATGCTAGCTATGAGATTACTTTTGGAGTCTTGATGACTAAGAAGTTGTTTCGGGTGACAAATTTAACTTCATTCTCTGGTAGAATTATTTCTTGAGATCTTATATGAATACTGGAGACCTGGTGCATGAAAATTCGTACACTCGGCAGAGGGATGGGGGTGGGAGTAGGGGTCCCTCAGTCCAGCCTGTGCCCTCTTGCAGTCCAGGAGCCCTCAGGGGATGTCTGACTGACAGCATAGGCCCGCTCCCTAGGGAGTGGCCTAAGCCAGGGAGTGGCCTACTGGTAAGCTGCAGTCTGGCCTCCTTCTGCTTGCTGGCACCCACCTTGGCTGGCCTGGTGCCACCCACTTGCTGCCTCTGACTCAGTCAATGTGCATATCAGTCTTTTATTATATAGGATACACACAAAAATAAATGCTCAGTCACCCTACCCCTGACACTTTAAATATTCAGGCTAGTCGCAGAGGTAGGATGATCGGAAATCAATCCAACCTCCCTTCCTTCCTCTCCTCCTTCCCCTTTCCATCTCCTTCCTTCCCCCCTCGCTCCCTCCTCCCTCCCTCCTCTTTACTCTTTTAAATATATTTTATTGATTTTTTACAGAGGAAGGGAGAGGGATAGATAGTTAGAAACATAATTGAGAGAGAAACATTGATCAGCTGCCTCCTGCACACACTGGGGATTTGCCTGCAACCAAGGTGCATGCCCTTGACCAGAATCAAACCTGGGACCCCTCAGTCCGCAGATGCTCTATCCACTGAGCCAAACCGGTTAGGGCTCCTCCCTCCTCTTATTCTACAAGCTTCCCCAACTGCCTGCTTCAAGGTCCGGTGGCAGAGTGGTAAAGCCCTTTCCTGGCCTCATGGCCCTAACCAGCCAATCAGATACATACCCAATGGTGACTGTAAACCACACAGATCCTGTCCTTTGGAGATTTAGAAAAAGAGGGATCCAGCCAAAACCGGTTTGGCTCAATGGATGGAGCGTCGGCCTGCAGACTGTAGGGTCCCGGGTTCGATTCCGGTCAAGGGCATTCTCTATCCCTCTCTCTTCCTCTCTGTAAAAAATCAATAAAATATATTAAAAAAAAGAAGAAGAAGAAGAAGAAGAAGAAGAAGAAGAAGAAAAAGAAAAGAAAAAGAGGGATCCAGGAGGCTTTCATGGAGCTAGACCCCTGTAAGCTGAGCCTCGAAGCCATGAAGGGCTGAGGGGAGACCCGCCTGTGCAAAGGCACGGAGGTTGGGAAGGGAAGGATGTGATGAAGCTTGTGAGCCATGCCTGAAGCCATGTGTGTGTCCCGGGGCAGGTGGGGACAGAAGTTGCAATGGAAAATGAGCATCTGCAGAACTGTGTACAAGGAATCATGGCCACACTCCTTGCAGTGTTTATGTGAAGATTTCCTGCTCATTCTTGTTTCATTACCACCACAGCCCTGTGATCTTGAAGTGGAGAGCAGGGGGTGGGAGGGAGGGGTTTCATGAGGTCTCTGTAGGAAACTGCTACAAGGAGCAGGAGGAAGAACAAGGTGAGCTAGCGCCGAGGAGTCCATGTCAAGAGTGGTTGCTACTCTGGGTGTGGTTGGCCTGACTTTGAATCTTTATCCTTTTCAGAGGCCAGTGGAGAAGCAATCTTTACTCTTCAAGTGTTTGAAGCCCCGGGAGAGTGTTCCCCTGGTAGAGTGAGAGCTAAATAATGAGTAACAACCCATCAGTTAAGATGGGCCGCGGGCGCTTTGATGGGCTTGGAAATGCGCCCCACCGAGAGGAGCTTCTCTTTTTCCTGTTGACTGCATCGAAATGACATTAATAATGCATCTGCTACTTCTTAAATGGCCCAGTAATGTCTATTAATGGAATGTGTTGATCATAGCAGGACTGCCAGAGCTGAAGAGAAATTAAAGGATCATTCGTGAAACCCTTCCCACACCTCACCCTGCCCACTCTTGTCCCTCTGGGCCACCCCGCACTCAGGCCCTCGGAGGAGTGGGGCTCTGCGCCTGGTGCTGGGGGCCTGTGGTGACCTCCTGGTGGGGCCGCGGAGGCTCAGCTCCCCCCTCCTGGCCTCGCATGAACCCTCCTCCTCTGGGGTGAAACAGAGGCACAGTACAGTCACTGTGTGTCCGTAACATTGAACCTCCACCCCAAGCACCACAGCGTTTGATGGGGTTTCTGTCTCTTCATTTTGCTTCCTTTAGTTAGTAGAGAACCTTTGTGGAGTTGGTTAGCTCTTAGGCTAAGGGGAAGGCTGAAGGAGGAACGCGTGTGTCTCTGGAGGATGCAGGGTGACCAAGGGCCAGCTCCAAGCTGCTGATGGGAACACAGTGGAGCCATTGGCCACTGTCCTAAAAGCCACCAGGTTCCCTCTTGGAAGCTTCCTCTCAGCCCCTGGAGGGGGGGTTGAGGGAGTGCTCTTACGGTTCTCCTGCCTCCAAAGGCTCACCCCATGCTCTCTATTTCCTCCTTTGAAATCCATAAAATTCATAGAAGGAACAGAATGGTACGGGGGGAGGTTGGAGCCAGAGGCAGCAGGGTCTGTTTCCCCTAAGCAGGCCGGCAGCACATTTCTTAGCGGGGAGAGGGGGAGGGAGAGACCCTGGAGGAGCCACCGTGGTTCTTACTAGGACTGGGCCAGACCCAGAGCAGACCTAGTTGGCCCTTAAGGTGCATCCAAACCACACAGAACAACAGACTTAGAATGCTGGCATATCTTAGCAGCAAGGGAGATAAGTAAAGGGAGGAACACTCTTTCTTTTTTTCTTTTTAAAAAAATATATTTTATTGATTTTTCACAGAGAGGGAGAGGGATAGAGAGCTATTCAATAGAAACATCGATGCGAGAGAATCATCGACCAGCTGCCTCCTACACACTCCTTACCGGGGTTGTGCCCGAAACCCATGTACATGCCCCTGACCGGAATCGAACCTGGGACCTTTCAGTCCGCAGACCGACGCTCTATCCACTGAGCCAAACCGGTTTCAGCGGGAGGAACACTCTTTCTAAGTTTACTTCATAATTCCCTGTCACTTCACCACTGGTGCCTTACACCGCCCACCTAGGCAGAGTGTGAACCAGATGAGAACAGTTCACTGTCAATCCTTTTCTTTCGTGTGGAAAACTTCCAGTGAAGTGTGATGTGGACTCCGTTGGGAGAGGGCAGGGGAGGGGCACAGTGGTGAGGCCAGAGGGGGCTTTGACTACTTTGAAGATTAGCCAGTCACCCCTGACCCCTGACCCCTGACCCAAGGAGTGAAGTTGCAAGGCATCCAGTCAGTTCCTGGCAGACCAGGTGGAGCTCTCGGCCCCGCAGCACCTGCAGAAGGTGCCCGTCTCTTGACTGACCCTCACTCATGAGGCATCATGAGAGCTCATTTCCCTCCAGGGGAATTTCCCTCCAGGGGAAACTTACTGTACGGCCAGTAAGACGGTTTTGTTCAGGCGCCAGCAGGGCAGACGTGGGAGCTACACACGAAACGTCATCTTGGAGGCAGCCAAGGGCTCTAGAGGACTGATCCCTTCAGCGCATGGCCCAGAACCTACCAGTCCTAGCTTCTCAGCTGACCTCTGCCTCCTTCCAGCCAGTGTGAAATGGACCGCACAGCTACATCTCTGGCTGGGCTCACAGCCAGGTGACGTGGAAACTAAGGCACTTCCCGGCTGGAGTGGCTCAGTTGGTTGAGCATCATCCCATGAATCAAAAAGTTACCGGTTTGATTCCTGGTCAGGGCACCTGTCTGGGTTATGAGCTTGATCCCGAGTGAGGGGCCTGCAGGGTGCAGCAGATTGATGTTTCTCTCTCTCTCCCTCTCTCTCTAAAACCAATAAAGGGTACTTTTGGTGGGTGGTGATAAGAACAAGCCTTTTTGAGGAAATGGCATTTGAGTTGAAATTGATGAAAAGGTACAAGGATATGTGCTTCTACATGTCAGTTGAGAGCCAAATACAGATTTCCAGGCCCTATTTAGCAAATAAAAACATTAGGGCCAGGGCCCAGGAATCTGCATGTTCCTTCCGGCCGATTCCCATAAACACTGAACCTGGAGACAGTACCTGGTGAGCTTCAGGGTTCTTTCCCACGCCCAGAGCCCATGGTTCGGGGAGAGGAAGCTCTTGTGTGTATATATGTGTGTGTGTGTGTGGGGGGGAGGGGGCATGCTAGGGAGAGGGGGAGGGTTCCGGGATGGCAGGAGGCAGAAAAGGAGCAAGCACAGCTCCTCACACAAAGAGAGAGCTCCCAGAGGCCCCCTCTCTGAGGTGATCTCCGAGGTGGCCTCCCTCATCCCGGCCCCACTCCCTCAGTTAGCTCCACCGCCATGAGGGCTGCAGTCTTGGCGGCCTAGCTTAGGTCTCTGTCGTGCTTTGGACCAGTGCCTTGGACCGTTTCAGACGGCTGGCACAGGCCCTCTCCGCAGATGTACGTGATGCTCCTGGGCCTTGGTTGCCAGTGCCTCCCACCCCAGCCCACCAGCCCCGGGTGGTGCAGAGGTCCTGGCTGCGTGCGGGCATTGACTCCTGGGCGAGGCGTTAGAGGCGTTACCACCGGCCGCAGCTGCGATGAGATGCCCGCTGGGCTCGGAGCTGGCGTGTTCTGTCAAATCCTTCCTCTCCCCTAGCCTGCGTGGTGGGCCGGGTGCTCCCGGGAGCCAGAAACACCTGTTGGCATTTACCTACAAATGCTCTTTCTTTTCACATCGGCTTCCCGGGCGCAGGTCCCTCCTCCCCAGGCCTCCGTTTCCCCATCCGCTCCAGGAGGAGCCAGTGCAGAGGGGGAGGGAGATTGCTTTAGCAGAGCCCTTCCCCTCCTCCATCCCAGCGCTCACTCCTCCTGCGCCGCCTGCCCGCGCACTGGCGGGGGCACGCCTGGCGGCTCCGGCGGTCCAGTCCGCTGGTGTCACCGTGCCAGCTCGGAGGCGGCGGCGGCAAGGTCGCGGCCCCTCGCGCCGCCCCCGCCCCCGCCCCCGCCCCCGCCCCGCAGTGCCTTCCCGCGCACCGGCGGCTCCACGCGCCGCGGCCAGGTGAGCCGGCGCCATGGGGCAGGCGAGCTGCAAGGGGCTCTACCAGTCGCTGTTCGACTACAAGACGGAGAAGTATGTCATCGCCAAGAACAAGAAGGTGGGCCTGCTCTACCGGCTGCTGCAGCTCTCCATCCTGACCTACCTGGTGGTGTGAGTGCGGGGCTGGGGAAGGGGTGCGGCGGGCCTCCCCGGGGTAGGGAACTGGCCTTTGTCACCTCGTGTCCCCTGGGTGGGGGTGGGGGTAAGCGTGGGCCTAAGGAGAAAGCCCTCTGCTCCGGGGACACGGGCTCCCGAGGTGCCAAGATGCGGCAGGGGATCTAGGCGGCTTTCCCAGGCGGCTCCCTCCTGCGGGCCTGGGCCGGTGGGAAGGGGCAAGGTGGCAGGGGGCTGGCTGGGCAGCAGCTGTCTTCTCGGAAGCCACCCACACAGGGAGGTTATTTATAATCACTGAGCTCAGAGCCAAGCCTCCCGCTGGGGCCGCTCATGAGGCTGGCATGTCCCTCTGGTCAGCTCACCCCACCTGGCTGGCCTCTCCGGTGTCCAGCTGGGGGGCCTGCCCCACGGGCCTCTGTCCCCCCACATCTCCCTCCCACCTGGCAGAAGCTGGTGCCAGCAGCAGAGGGCCAGCTCCTTGGGGTGGTTCCGCTGCCGGGCACTGCCCAGAGCCCTGGCCCCTGAGTAGGGAGGGGACAAGTGGGGGAGAAAATGGCCACAGAGGACTGGAATGCAGGTGGGCCTCTTTCACTCCTTCAGTGGCCCGCCCCTCCCATTTCCTGACTGGGAGAGGAGCAGGTGCTCCAGCTGGAGGGCGGCCCTGATCAGCGGGCCTTTCCCCAGTTTCCGCCCTTATGTCTCCCACCTGAAGGCCTTTAAACTGTTGCTAAGCCAGGAGTGCCCTTCCTCCTCCACCTGGGTGGTGTCTGCTCCTCCTTCAGATCTGGGGCCTCCCACAGCTCCCTCTCCTTTCCTCCCACATGTCAAATAACCCCCCACAGTGTAATTACATGCCTGCTTGGAGGCTCCTTTGCTTGATGTCTGTGTCTGAGTCCCCATGAGGCTGGGAACATCATGCGGAAGGGGCCTGGCATCACTAACCACTCGGGCAATGGTGTGAATGAATGAGGGAATGAATGCTCCTGAGTATTTGCTGGGTGTTTCTGTCCAGGTGGAGCCCAGTGTGACCCTTCCAAAATGGCTGGTTGGCTCAAGGGTCACAGCCCTCTCAGAGTTCCCGAGAGACAGGCCAGTCCAGGGCCCAGGACATGCCAGCTGTGCCCCCAGAGAGGAAGAGGGTGGACACATGCTGGTTGACACCAGCTCTGCAGAGAACCCTTACTGGCATGCCACACCACTACTGCGTGACCTCTCCTGGCCTCAGTTTCCCCAGCTTTCCCAAGGTTCAGTTAGCCTGAAGAGTCTCTAATATTAACAGTAACATCAGCAATAAACTGGTGAGCTGCATTCAACGAGCTCTTGCTCTGTGCCAGGCACTCTTTGTGCTAAGCAATGTATATGCACCATCTCAGTGCTTAAATTTTTTTTTTTTTTTGGTATTTTGACATAATTTTAGACTTATAGAAAAGGTACAATAGTAAAAATACTTGTTAAATGCCCTTCAACTGTTGTGGGTGACCCGCGAATGACGACCACCAGACAGCCAAATTGAAATTTAGGAAGCCTTTATTACGGTCTCGAGTCCGGGCTCACGTCTCAACGGATAACAGCAGAGAGCCACGAGAGCCCCGGACCTTGGCAACAAGCAGTTTCTATCTCCAACACAGGGAGATTTGGAAGTTTGTGATTGGCTAAAATCTTTAACAAAGAAAGGTTAGTTACAAAAGCAATGGGGAAATTTAAAAATATATATATATATATTTTATTGATTTTTTACAGAGAGGAAGGGAGAGAGAGAGAGCTAGAAATGTCGATGAGAGAGAAACATCGACCATGCTGCCTCTTGCACACCCCTCACCGGGGATGCGCCCGCAACCAAGGTACATGCCCTTGACGGCAACCAAGGTACAGTGCCCTTGACCAGAATCGATACCGGGACCTTTCAGTCTGCAGGCCAACGCTCTACCACTGAGCCAAACTGGTTTCGGTGGGGGGGAAAAATTTTTCTTCTTTGCAGTAAAATTTTTCTTCTTTGGGTTCCTGTTATCTTAGTTTTTCTGTTTCTTTTTTTCTGCCTTGCGGTTACAGTGAGCAGGATATGCGTGGGGTGAAGTCAGGTAACAGAACTATTCTCATAAAAGCAGAAGTTATGCTTGGCTAAGGTATATCAACCCACGCCCTCTAGCAGGGGGGTCTGGGCCACTTCTACGGGGGGTACTGTAGACCATCACACAACTAAATTCTCCAAATGTCATTTTACTACATTTGTGCTGTCCTGCTTTCTCTCTCCATATACATAGGCATTTTTTTTCTGTTTGAGTAGATAGCGAACACAATCCCTCTTTGCTCACTGTGTATTTCTTAAAAATAAGGAATTCTCTTATTTAACCAAGTATAAGTAGGAAAATTAGGAAAATTAGCATTGAAATGTCATTGTTGTTTAAACTATTGACATTTTGTAAATTGTTCCAATAATGTGGGCTCATGCCTTGCACTCATTGTCATGTTTCCTTCAATCTGGAATTGTTCCTGAGTCTTTCTCTGTGATTCATGACACTGCCATTTTCTGAAGAATATAGAATTTTTAAAAATCCATTTTTAAATTCAGGTAAAATATACATAGTATATAATTCACCATTTTAATCATTCTAAATTATACAATTAAGTGATTTTTAGAATATTCACAATATTGTACAACCATCACCACTACCTAATTCCAGCACACTTACATCATCTTCCCCCCCAAAAAAACTTGTATCTATTAACCGTCAGTCATAATTCTCCCCTACCCCTAAGCCCTTGGCAACCACGAACCTACTTTTTGCCTCTATATGTTTGCCCATTCTGGCCATTTCTTAGAAATCAAATCTATATTATATGGCTTTTGTTTTTCTGACTTCTTTTATTTGGCATAATGTGTTCAAGGTTCATCCATGTTGAAGCATGTGTCAGTACTTCAATCCTTTTATGACTGAACTAGTGGCCTGGTGCACAAAATTTGTGCAGGGGTGGGGGTGTTCCTTCAGCCCAGCCTGCACCCTCTCCAATCAGGGACCCCTTGGGTAATGTCCAACAACTGGACATCCCTCTTGCAATCTGGGACTGCTGGCACCTAACTGCTCACCTGCCTGCCTGCCTGATTACCTCTAACTGCCATCCCTTGCTGGCCTGATCTCACCCCCAACTGCCCTCCCCTGCTGGCCTGATCACCTCTAACTGCCTCTACCTCGGCCCCCACCACCATGGCTTTGTCAGGAAGGAAGTCAGATGTCTGGAAGATGATTGGTCAACCACTCTAATTAGTATATATCCTTTTATTAGTACAGATAGATTATATAGGATAGGATTGCTTAAATGGGGTAGGAGAAGCCTTTTTCAGCAGGAGGAGATGCTCTTAGCAGACAAAAAAACATAATCCCTATATCTGGACTGATAGCCAGACATATGCACTATGTAGCCAAACTGGTCACTAAAAAGTTTAACCACTTTCTTATACCTTACACCAAACAGCTGTTGCCCTTAAAACCCATCCTCAGCCCCATACCTTAGGTTCTGCCTTGGCAGTTCACCCATATTAGGTTCTGATTGGTTGGTTTCTATGTCAGTCAGCATCAAAAGGTCTGCCTCCTAGGCAGCCATTGGCTCCTTGCAGTTCACCCAGATTTAGTTCTGATTGGTCAGTTTCTATGTCAGTCAGCATCTCTGGGCATTTCTCCAGGTCTGATCAGAGAGGTGGGGCTGATCGGCAGCCCCCACAGCTGCTGGCAAGAACGGGAGAGGCAAGAACTGATCAATAGCTGCCATGGAGGCTGAGGATCAGATCCTGCCTCTGTCTCTGGTCCTCTCTCCTGGCCTGATCCGCAGCCCCCTTGGCAGTCAGTGCTGGGTCGACGTGCCCACAGCTGCAGCAGTCAGTGCTGGGTCGCCGTGACTGCAGGACTGACTTCTGGTGTTCATTCGGTCATTTTGGATGTTACAGACCCTGGCTCTTTATATATATAGATGATATTCCATTGTATGGATATACCACATTTTGTTCATCTACTCATTGGTTGGTTGGCATTTGGACTGTTTCTACTTTTTAGCTATTATGAATAATGCTGCTAAGAGTATTAATGTACACTTCTTGTGTAAACATGTTTTCAATTCTCTTGGGTTTACACTTAGGAGTAGCATTGCTGGGTTATAAGGTAACCTCTTTGAGGAACTGCAAACCATTTTTTACAGCAGCTATACCATTTTACATTCCCATCACCAGTACCAGTTGCTCCACATTTTCACCATTTGTTATTTTCCATTTTTTTATTATAGCCATTTTATTGGGTGTGAAGTGACATCTCATTGTGGTTTGTATTTGCATTTCCCTAAAGACTAATGATGTTAAGCATCTTTTCACGTGCTTATTGGCTATTTGTATATCTTTTTGGAGAAATGTCTATTCAAATCCTTGGCACAATTTTAAACTGGGTTATTTGTCTTCTGTACTGTTGAGTTGTAAGACTTCTTTATATATTCTGGGTACTAGGTCTTTACTAGTTATACAATTCACAATTATTTTCTCCTATCTTGTGAATTATCTTTTCACTTTCTTGATAGTGTATTTTTAATTTTGGTAAAGTCCAACTTACCTATTTTTTCTTGCTCTCGAATTTTATGGACTGCCCCTTAGTTTGGGTTTGACTGAGGTCCCCCCTGTGATTGGTTCAGGTTATGCACCATGACCTTTAACCTTCCTTACACCTGGAGGAAGGTGCTGTTGTCCTGTTAACCCCAGAGGTCATTGGCTTGCCTGAGGGCCTATAGCCAGTTTGAGGTGAGCAGGTTTCACCCCAGCCCCACTGAGAGCAGCACACTCACCTGGGATTGTCACCTCTGCTGCTTGCAGGATGGGCTCCAGGCAGCAGTGGGAGTTGTGACCCAGTCCAGGAGTGTGGGCAGGGTGGAGCCTAACCTGGGCTGACGCCCACCTATTGGCCCTTCCGCAGTTGGGTATTCCTAGTGAAGAAGAGTTATCAAGACACTGACACCTCCCTGCAGAGCAGCATCATCACCAAAGTCAAGGGCGTGATCTTCACCAACACCTCGGAGCTGGGGGAGCGGCTTTGGGATGTTGCCGACTACGTCATCCCACCCCAGGTCTGAACCCCGGCTGGCAGGGCGCTGGGACCCAAGGACCTCCATTCATTGTCTCCCGTGGCCCAGAACAGCTGCCAGGGTTTGCACAGAGAGATCCTATACAGATCCTACCCCAAGTCCAACTCCTGCCCTCCTTTTCTGTGCCTCCTGGGACTGCTCTGTTCCCAGCAAACCCTGAACCTATTGAAACCAATGGGGCTCAGAGAATTTCCAAGTTGGTGTGAGTCCCTTAGATCAGCTCCCTGGCTGGATCACAGTCTCCCTGGGCCAGGGCGGAGCTGCCCCATTACTGCTTTCCTCCTGGATCTGTGCGTGGACCCCAGGGGCTGAGGTCAGAACAGGGATTTGTGGGGCAGGGGCGGTTTGTAGGTGTGGGTCTGGGAGGAACCCATTCAAGGACTAGGACAGTGGGCAGATGGGTGGGATGGGAGCCACTGATTTTATGGCTCCACTGTCCCCACTACCATGCAGAGGCCCCGCCCTGCCAGGTAGCCCTGGGAGGGAGGGTTCCAAGAGAGCAGGCGGTTCCTTAACTCCTCTCTGGTTGCTCAGGGGGAGAACGTCTTCTTCGTCATCACCAACCTCATTGTGACCCCCAACCAGCGGCAGGAAACCTGTGCTGAGGTTTGCTTTGGCACCAGAGCTGGGAGGTGGAGGAAGACCCTGGCACAGGGCGGGGGCGGGGGGAAGGGTGGGGAGGGCTGTGCCCATCTCCAGAAGCAGTCTGTCCCCCCCAGGGCCCTGGGCAGGGGGACGTACACAGTGCATGTACCTGTCCTCTGGGGGAGAAAGGTTCTCAAAGGTGTGTGGCCCCAGGCAGGGAGGAGCCTCTGTCCGACCCCTGGGGTGGGACTGGCTGAGCTGGGAACCTGCAGGGGAGCCCTCCACACAGGCCCCCTTCTCTCCTGGCAGAATGAAAGCATTCCCGACGCTGTGTGCTCCGAGGACAGTGACTGTCCTCCTGGGGAGCCTGTCGTGACTGGAAATGGTGAGGCCTGGATGGCCGGGGCGGGGCGTGGGGGGTGGAGAGAAGGCTGGGGCCTGGAGGCTCCTGGCACCACCCTTCTCCCCACCTGCAGGAGTGAGGACCGGCCGCTGCCTGCGGGCGGAGAACATGCAAAGCGGCACCTGCGAGATCTTCGCCTGGTGCCCGGTGGAAACAAGGTCCCGGCCGGAGTACGTGGCTGTGGTTTGGGACCCCAAGGGGTTTCCCGGTCCTGGGCAGCGGGTCCAAGTCTGATGGCAGAGGCATGTCCACTCCCAGATCCTCATTCCAAGGACACCCCACAAAGGCCTGAACTCCACCCCACCATGAACTGCCCTTGGCAAAGGCCCCAGGGGACCCTGGGAGCAGCGGGGGGCGGGGCTGCGGCGTGGAGGGCAGGGCTTCCTAAGCAGGCTGTCCCGGCTGGGTTTTCAGGAAGCCTCTCCTGGGCAAGGCCGAGGACTTCACCATTTACATCAAGAACTTCATTCGTTTCCCCAAATTCAACTTCTCCAAGTATGTGGGGCGCAGCTTCTGGGGACCCAGGGCTGGGGCCATGGCTGGCCCCTCTGTGTGTGTGTGTCTGTGTGTGTGTGTGACACTGGGTGTGAATGGACCGCAGGGGGAGGCTGGGCGCCCTCCCTGCTGCGGGGTGGGGGTCTGTTCTTGAAAGCGGTGGGATGTCAGCGTGGATGTGGTTGGGGCTCCAGCTGAGAGCTAAAGTCAGGGACTCAGCCTGGAAACGGCAAGTGTGCCTTCATTTCACCGTCTGTTCCTGGCCGCCCCCAGGACCAATGTGCTGGACACCGAGGACAAAGCTTACCTGAAGTCCTGTCGGTTTGGCCCCAAGGACCCCTACTGCCCCATCTTCCGACTGGGGTCTGTGGTCAGGTGGTCGGGGAGCAACTTCCAGGATATAGCCGTGCAGGTGGGTGCGTGCCTCAGGGAGCCTGCCCTGGGGCCTCGGGGCTCTGAATGAGGAGGGGTGTGTGGGGGAACCCATGGGGTGGGGTGGCCCTGCAAAGTCACCTGCCCCAGGGACTTCCTGTTTTCAGAATTCGCTGTGACACAGCCGCTGTGCCTGCGCTCGGACCTCGGGCACTCAGTGAGGGGCACACTCAGCACCTGCCGTTTGGTTCTTAGTCGCTGGGGCAGCAGCTGAAACTGCACCCAGAGGAGCCCCACGGGCACATCCTGGCTGTGTAAGGTGCCTGCCCATAGTGTAGTAGGTGCTAAGCGGGTAGTTCTCTCGGAGGCAGGAGGCAGGAGGCGGCGGGGCTGGGGGCTGCCGGCCACACCTCTCCCAGCCCCTCCTGGGCCTCCCACCTTCCTTCCAGGACGCTCCAGTGGGCTGACCCCTGGCCTCAAGGCGTCCCCAGTCTTGTCCAGCTGTTGGTGGAGAGCGGGTCTGTAACTGCTGTCCATCTCCCAGACACGGATTCCTCTTTCCCACCCAGGGCGGTGTGATAGGGATCCAGATCGAGTGGGACTGTGATCTTGACAAAGCTCCCTCTGAATGCAACCCTCGCTATTATTTTAGCCGGCTGGACCGCAGGCTTTCCGGAAACTCTGTCTCCTCCGGGTATAACTTCAGGTAATGGGCTGGGCCTGCTGCCTTATGACTCTATCCATGTTTCGTGTCCTTTCCTGGGTGCCAGCACTATGACACCCTTTCCTAGTAAGTGTCAGGGCGGAGGTGCAGGGAGAGACAGCTGAGGAGGGATGGCCTCTGGAAGGAGAAAGGGTGAGTCATGGCTCAGCTGGCTCAGCTCTACCCGTTCTCGGTGGCCCCAGGTTGGCCAGTGTGCAGTGGGAAAGTGTCTGACAAGGACTTCAAAGATGAATCTTAGGCATGTCAGCGAGAGGGTCTGCAACCTCTCCCAGGGCTGCTGGGAGCGAGGTCCTGGAGATGCTTATAAATCTCAAAAGCAGCTGAGATCTCCCCTGGCTGTCTCCCCAGGTTTGCCAAATATTACCGCGATGAAGCTGGGGTGGAGTTCCGCACCCTGATCAAAGCCTACGGGATCCGCTTTGATGTCCTGGTGAATGGCAGGGTAGGTGAGCTGCGTCTCCCTTTGGGACGCTGGGCAGGTCCAGGGCCGGGCAGGCATGTTGGGAGGGACCCTGCTATCCACCTGCTCCCTCACCCTGCCTTGTCTCTCTCTGTGCTTCAGGCAGGGAAGTTCAACATCATCCCCACAATCATCAACGTGGGCTCAGGGGTGGCCCTCATGGGCGTTGTGAGTACCTCCCCCTCCCTCCCCTTTACCCTCTGCACATGGTGGGGGGCGGGCGGGGCTCCAGGGGAGCTGTCCAAATGCCCCAGAAACAAAGAACTGGCAGGTCAGCGCAGGTGCCAGTAAAGAGGACTTTCTGGACTTCACACCCGGCCAGGGGCCCAAGGGGGCAGAGGACTGCCTGAGTTTCTCTTTCTGGAGCCACAGGCATCTGCCTATTGCTCTGGAGCTGGGGTTTGGGGTTGGGGGTTCTCTGGGATACAGGATTAACCCCTGAATTTTAATTTTTATTCTATTATGACAGTTACAGATGCCCCCATTCTCCCTGCCATTTGCCCATCTCTAGTCAGCCTCCACCACCCAGCCCTCCTCCTGGCCTTCCCCTACTATTGTCTGTGTCCACGGGTTATGCATTGTGTTCTTTGGCTAATCTCTTCACCATCTTTCATCTAGTCCCTCCCACCACCCTTCCCTCTGACACCTGTCACTCTGCTTCATGTATCCATGCCTGTGGTTCTATTTTGTTCGTCAGTGTATTTTGTTCATTAGATTCTACATATAAGTGAGACCATATGGTATTTGTCTTTCTCTGACTGGCTTACTTTGCTTAGCATAATACTCTCCAGGTCCATCCATGCTGTCAAAGAGGGTAAGAGTTCCTTCTTTCGTAGAGCTGCATAGTATTCCATAGGATAAATATACAACAACTGGATTAGTCCCTGAACTTCTTTTATTTAAAAAAAAAAAAAAAATTATTTTTAAATTTTTTTATTTTAAAAATCAAAAAAATTTATTTTATTGATTTTTTATAGAGAGAAAGGGAGAGGAATAGAGAGCTAGAAACATCAATGAGAGAGGAACATTGACCAGCTGCCTCCTGCACACCTCCCACCGGAGATGTGCCCGCAACCAATGTACATTGCCCTTGACTGGAATAGAACCTGGGACCTCTCAGTCCGCAGGCTGATGCTCTATCCACTGAGCCAAACCAGTTTCGGCTAGCCCCTGAACTTTTAAAGCCTCATCTCTACTTCTAAAAAGAGGCAGGATGCACCTGTATATAGGGTTTCTCAACTGTGGCTCTGTGGAACAAGGGATTGCTAAAAAAAAGCATTTCTAGCATCTGGGAAAAGAAACAGAAAACAAAAAAAGTGTGCAGAGTCCAGAGTCAGAGGACCAGGTTCACCTGTGGGCCCATCCATCAACTCTTCCCATCCCCGACCCTTACTCATTTTGTTCGTCAGTGTATTTTGTTCTGGAAACCAGCTGTTGAGGTGGATTCGCCCTCTGGTGGAAGAGACAGGCGGTGCTCCATGCACTTTGCCAGAAGTGCATGTGCTCAGGCGTCAGCGGGCCCCAGCTGGGTTAGCGCAGGCTGCCTCATCTTTCCTTGGCCACCACTGCAGCATCCTTGTTATCCGCATCCCCTACACCCATCTCGTACGCTGATTCCCAGAGGGATCTTTTTAAAATGCCACAGTTCTGCGTTCTGCCCTATTCCGCGGCCTCAGAGCCCTCAGAGAGGATGAGAACCAGTGCCTTGAAGACATTTCAGTCCCTACCCAGCTCTCCAGAAGTGTCTTTACTCTTCCCCCACAGCCCTGTGGAGTTTCCCAGGCATGACAAGCTTGTTCCTGCTCTGCAATGCCCTTCCTGAGCTTTTTGTATTAATTCCTATAAGCCCTCAAGACTCAACCCAGCTGAGTCAAGTCCTGCCTTCTCTCTCCTCCTCATAAGACACATCACCATGGGCCATAAGTTACATGCCTGTCTCTTACACCAGAGAGTCCCCAGCGGGTCTCATTGTCTCAGTCCTCCCTGGTACGTGAATGCTCAGCAAGTGTTTGTTAAACACGATTGGATGAACGTCAGGCTCTCCTGTGGACCAGCCTCGTGACCTGAAAGGTGCCTCTTTCTGATCCATGTCCCCATCTGTGAATGGGGACAAGGATGCACGCTTCTGGTATTGCTACAGAATGAAACAGGATGCAGTGGTCATGTGCCTGTGGGCTCTCCAGAAGTGAAGGGTCTGAGTCAGGGACCCCCAACTCTTTTCCAGGGGTCTTTCTTCTGTGACCTGATACTTATCTACCTGATCAAAAAGAGCCACTTTTACCGCAACAAGAAGTTCGAGGAAGTTCTGTGAGTTATGCTTCCTCCCAGTGGTCCCCTGGGAGCCCTGTGGAGCCAGCCTCCCCTCCCTGTCTTAGGACCTTTACCCTGGGTGGATGGCCACGCCTGGTGTGTGAGGGGTGAACGTGGGGAGCCGCCCCGGAAGGGAGGGAAGGTAGACTGTTCGGAGTACATGCTCTATAAAACCAGACTCCTCCTCAGAGCAGCTGGCAGAGGGAAAAGCCACCATATACCTGGTTTCCAGGCCTCTTTGGGCCTCCGTTTCTCTCTGCAAAATGAGAGAACTGGTTTATATTCAGTGCCTTCTTGCACTTATAATTTAGTATATTTGGACTTGGTGGTCCTGAGGGTCGGTTGAGGGAGACTGAAGTGGCAAGGGAAGAAAGAAAATGGATTTCCTCTTTTACTACACAGGCCTGTTTCCAGGCTCTCCTGGCTGTGGGCTTGTTGGGCTGTGTCCGTGGGCAGGAAGGAAGGGGAAGGGGCTCTGGCCCAGGCCTTGGGAAGGCTCCCTGGGATTAGAAGGGGGAATTTTAAAGCGGTGATCCCTCAGACCCACCACAACCTAAGGCAGCAGGTGGCCAGCTTGCACCATTCACCTGGCTTGAACCCCAGCCCGGTTCAGAGGCTGAGCCCCGAGCCCTGACCCTAGTCTCAGACTGAGTCCTGACTGCTTGTGCCACCCCAGCTGAGCTGCTGGAGGAAGAGGGACCTTCTGCAGGGCCTGCCCCACCAGTCCTTGGGGGAGGCCAGGCTGTGCAGGCCAGTGTGAATGGCAAGTCCTGCCCAGGTACCTAGAGATCCCTGCCCTGTGGGCAGAGTCCTTGCAGCAGAACAGGGTCACAGAGGCTGAAGATGAAGCAGAGGGGCCTGGGCTGCTGGGCACAGGATGAAGGTGAGCTGGCACCTCCTGAGCCAGAATGGCTGAGTGAGCTGGCACCTCCTGAGCAGGCTGCTGAGGTCCCTGGAATGCCCAACCAAGGATCCTGGAATGGCAGGATCCAGGAACGCCCAACCAAGCTGGACTCTGGGGGGAGAGGGTGCTGGTGGTGCTTTAGCCCCTCCATGACCCTCATTAGCTTCCCAGTCCCATTTAGCAACCACAAGGCAGTCTGCTTGCTGTGCTATCCCAGTGTTAAGACAATAGGGCTATCATTTACTCGGGCTTACTTTCTGCCCAGCATGGCTCTGAACAATTTGTATATGTGAACTCATTTCAGCAACTTTAATGAGCTGGGCACTAACTTTCTCTATTCCACTAATGAGGAAACAGAGGCACAGAAAGGTTAAGTAAGTCATAAAGCTAATAAATGGCAGAGCTGGGGTTTGAATCCAGGCAGTGTGTCTAGAATCAGTTCTTTTCCACCAGGTTATTCTGTTTTATCAAGCCCCACCCCCCAACCCAGTCAAACGCCTTCCCTAAGTGCCTCTCCATGGAAATTCTGCAGCTGCCCTAGGCTGGAAGGGTGGTGGCTGTGCTGACAGGCAGTCCCTCCCTGGGGCACTGCCCTGGGCTGTCAGGAGGTGGCCTTCAGGTCCGCCTGGTCCTCTGCCTTGCTTTGTGTCTTTGAGAGGGGCCTTGCCTTTTCTGGGCCTGCCCCCCCCCCCCCCCCCCGCTTCTTTCCCCAGTGGGGGCTGCCCAGAGGAGCCCTCATGTTCAACCAGGCTATGATTCTGTGACTCTCCTCTTGTAAACCACATCCCAGGAGTTCACTGGCCTGGGTGGACTTTCCTCCCACCCCAGCTTTCATTCTTGGCCAACTCAGGAGTTGGCACCCTCTAACCAGAAGCTGAGACTGGGCAGGAAAGGATGATGTTAAAAGGGCTGTGGCAGAGAGGAAGGCAGAGGATGGAGAGGAGTGAAGAGAGGTGGTAGGAACTGCAGCAGCTGGGCCAGGAGGCAGTGGAGGCTAGGGATCTGCTGGGGGGCTGGGCATTTAGTGGCTGCTGTCATTGCTGGGGCAGCTCCAGAGGCCTCGGCCTGAACAGCTGAGCGCCTGGGATGCAGCAGGGACCCCGGCACACTGCCCCTCTCTGTGGATGCTCTGCCTGCGTGCTGCCTGAGAGGCTGTCACTGTCCATAGGGTTCCCAACCACCCTCTGCCCTCTGTGCGCTCACCACCACCCACACACAGGTCTGGCCACCCGGGGAACGGAAAGGTGACCGCGGAGCAGCTGCAGAACCTGCAGACGGTGGAGGCGTAGCCAGAGGCGGCCGAGAGCAGATTTGGTGAAGACGGCTGCAGCTCTGAATGGGAAGAGGGAAGTGTCTGCATGGACTGGGGCTTCAGGCGCCACCCCGCCTCCTGCACTTTGGGATCTTGCTACAAGCTTTTTGTTGTGTGTGGGGGAGGGGAGCCTCCCAGTGTCAGAGTGGCTCAGGGTTGGGAGGAGAGATGCTAGAGAAGGAAGGGGCAGGCAGGGGTGTATATTAGGGGTGTCGAACTCAATCAGAGAAGGGGCCAAAATCTAAAATCCAGCCTAAATCGCGGGCCGAATGGTTTACTGAACAGTCATAAACTGACAATGTCATAAACTGACAGCGGAGTGCAGTGATGACAGCGCGGTGCGGGCCACATTGCAAGGCCTGGCGGGCTGGATTTGGCCCGCGGGCCTTGTGTTTGACACATGTGGTGTATATGATACCAAGCGTTTCCATGTTGTCTGAGAGCCTAGTTGGACATTCATTCACATTCATACATGCAGTAAACATTTTTTTGCTGTGGGCTGGGCCCTATCCAAGACATGCTTAAATGAGATGCTGAACTGGCCCTCAGGGAGCGGGGCACCGTGTAATTTCCTCTGGAGACTACAGACTCACAGCCAGGCTCAGCCGTCTGGCCCTCCTCCAGCCTCCAGCTGACTTTCACAGAGAGGACGCAGGGAGGCCTCACACCAGTCTGACCTGCCCAGCCTGGGGAGGCTCCCGGATAGCAACTCGCCCAGATGGGAGACACTGCCTCCGGTTTGGCTCTTGCTATTTGGTGGGGCTGGTTGTCCTTAACCAGCTCCCCTTCCCCTCTCCTCAAAGGCTGGCTGGGTCTGAAGGGCTAAGGACAGGGTGCTCACTCAGCAGGTGGGAACAGTCACCCTCCTTCCCACCCCGTCTGTAGAGCTCTCCTCAAGCGGTGTCCCCGGACCCGCAGCCTTGGCATCACCCCGGAGCTTGTCAGCCCTTCCTCCTCCTAAATCGGGGCTGGCTGGCAAAGGGCTCAGGGGCTCCTTACACTCCGAGAAGCCCTGCCCGGGTGAGGAGCTCTGCAAAGCCTGATTCTGAGGGAGGAAAGAGCCAGCTTGGTGGGTGGCGCCAATTTCCAGGCCAGACTTACTAGTACACACCGTCTCCTTTGAGACCATAGGACCCCCTTCCGGCCCCGGAAAGGAGCATTACACTCAATCAGAATATTTTAACGAGGCAACACTTCTAGGATTCAAAATTTTAAAGGTACAAAAGAATAGACAGCAAAAGCTTTCCTCCCGCCTGTGCTCGAGGCAGCCTGTGTTACCAATTCCGAGAGGCTCCCTCGTTTTCAAACTGAGAGTCCACTTGTTACTCAGGACGTGAACTTTTCCTCATGCCTGCAACATCAGACCATGACGCCTGTCAGAAAGGGCCCGATGGAATGGCCTAGAACTCCGAACTATGGCAGTAAAGGCCCGCAGTGCCCGATGCACAGCTGCCAGGACCCCGGGGAGCGCCCTCTCTGGAAGTGCTCTCTCGGACCTCCCCGGAGTGAGGGGAGCCTGGTTCTCTGCATGCAGAGGAGGGGTGAGCATTCTTCCCCTGGGGCCTTGGGAGAGGGCCAGAGGGGTCTGGAAGGCTCCACCACCAGGGCCGAAGGTTGTGGTCCCCAGAACAGGAACCCCTTTGGAACAAGCAGCTCCCTCCCCTTGGGCTGCCTGGTAACCAGTCAACAGCCCACCTGCTCTCTGAATAGAAAGTGAAGAATCAGGGCGATCCATTATGATGTTTCACTTAATCACTAAAGCCAACTCTTAAGAGTGGACAATCTAGCCTCTTATGTTTGGCAGGAAGTAACAAGGGCAGGGGCATGGCTGCTCAGGGTTGATCTGGTTTCTCTTAACCTATTTTTGGAATTGCCTGGCAGGAGCCATAAATCACAGGAACAGTTGTACTGTTTATTTTATATTGGAGCCGAAACCGGTTTGGCTCAGTGGATAGAGCGTCAGCCTGCGGACTCCAGGGTCCTGGGTTTGATTCCGGTCAAGGGCATGTACCTGAGTTTCGGGCATGTCCCCAGTAGGGGGTGTGCAAGAGGCAGCTGATGGATGTTACTCTCTCATCCATGTTTCTGGCTTTCTATCCCTCTCCCTTCCTCTCTGTAAAAAATCAATAAAACATATTTTAAAATATTTTATATTGGAATGAAATGTCTTCCTACATTATTCAGTCAGTAAATATTTATTAAATACCTACTGTGTAAAGTGTTGGATTAAATGCTAGCGACATAGTGGCAAGCAACAAAGAGTCCCTGCTGGAGTGTTTCCAGCCCTGTGCGCTAAACTTTATTTTTATTTACTTTTTAAAAAATATTTTTTATTGAGTTTTTACAGAGAGAAAGAGAGAGGGACAGTTAGAAACATCGATGAGAGAGAATCATCGATTAGCTGTCTCCTGCACACCCCCTACTGGGGATGTGCCCACAACCACGGTACATGCCCTTGACCGGAATCGAACCTGGGACCGACCTTTCAGTCCGCAGGCCGAGGCTCTATCCATTGAGCCAAACCAGTTTCGGCATGGGCGCTAAACTTTAACCCTTTGCACTCTGCTGTCCCCTCTCAGGGGACATTGGAATTCTAGCATATCACTCGGATGTCCCCTCTCAGGGGACATTGCAGTTTATTAGTGATTATGGGGAACTGAGTTAATTCAACGCACGTTTCGCAAAGTAGCGTCGAGTAGCTGGTAGCCAATGTCCAGAATGGTTCGGAGTGCAAAGGGTTAATAACTGGTAGTCACACACGTCACAGACTGAACTGAGTTTTCAGTGGAGTAGCCAGAGTTTCCCCAAGAAAGCGACATATTAGCTCAAATCTGAATGGTTAGTAGCAGTCTAAATAGGTGACCGAGGAAGCATTTCAGGTAAGGGAATCACACTTAAAAGAGAACCTTGACATGAGGAGCAACCAAGGACCTGGATAAAGACTTGTGACTGGAGCTGTGAGGCTTTCTTTTCAACTTACTTTAAGCCTTGCCCCATTAAACTTCACAGCCATAGAGGACTGACTCAACCTAATTATTTCTTCAACTCCAGAAAAGCTGTCTAGGTGGCCTTCTTACTACTGCCAGGGACACCATGCTCAGGAAAGCCAGTGACCCACCACAGCGCTGGATAGTAGCACATTGTACCAAATTCCCTTGCTTTTGCACAGTCCCCCGTTGCTTCCGTTTTTGCTCATTGCCTCCGGAGTGCCATGCTGCAGCTCAAAAATACATTTGTAAACTGCGTGCCATCAATATGACATCACAGGGACCAGCCAGGAAAGAGCCCCATGCACTCCACTCCTGATGCAGGGTCATCAGGACTGACAATCACAGCTGCCCTTTTCCCTGCCACCCCCCTCAGTTCTTTCTTCTTAATGGCTGATTGAAAACTGGGGAATCAGCTGTAAAGGGGAAATGTGACTTCCTCCAGGGGTCTCTAAGCACCAGTTAAGGACTAGAGCGCTCTTAGGGACTAAAGAGTCTAAGCCATTCCACTGGGAACGGCACCTTGTGTATCTGGAAAAGGGCCCGACTTGGTTCCGACCCACCCCCTGCACCAAGTGATGCACTTTCCTCACAGCATACTGTCCAGTAGACACAGAACCTCTCCCCCAAAGGCACACCTTTCTTCCAGCCGTGTGTTTCCCCTCAGGCCGGTCCACAGAATCAAAGGGAGGGGGAGGGAGCTGGCACGTTTTCTGGGACTGCCCAGAGTCTGTGTTCTCTGACATTTTTATTTGGTTATAAAACAACACAAAGGTTAACTTTAGATGTGTCATGATTTTTCTCCCTTCATGTCTTCACGGTCACCCATGTTTTAGATTAAAATGTAAGGAGAAAATGAGCCCAAAAGAGGCAGACACAGAAATCATTAGTGGACAATATATTATGTTCCTTATTATCTTGCAAAGAATTAAAATGAAAGGAAACTCTTTAAATGAGCAAACATTAAGACTAAAAGGTTGAGAAACAAAGATGGTGGCCTAGGTAAGCACCTAAACTGCTGCCTTGCACAACAATTTCAAAACAACTAAAAGACAGAATGGACACCATCCAGAACCACAGGAAAGCTGGCCGAGTAGAAATTCTACAACTAGAAGGAGCCACAAAGTGCTGAGGTACAGAGAAGCACACAGAGAGGAAGGGCAGCTGAGTCCCTGGCTGGCAGGAGGGGAAAGGAAGCCCCCAACTGCACTGAACCCCAGTTCCGACTGCACTGAACCCCAACCCTGGCCAAAACCCCGCAGACCCAGGCTCATATGTGTGGAGTCTAGACTGTAGAGAAAGGCACTTGGAGACTCGGGGGAGCCGCAGCGGGCAGGGGTCAGGAGGTGTGTGCGCGCGAGAGTGCATGCAGAGAGGTCTGACTGCGGAGGTTGCCACAGACTTTCCATAGCGGAAGGAGTTGGAAGCTCCTGACTGCACTGAATCCCAGTTCTGATTGCACTGAATCCCAGTTCCAGGCGAGCCCTTAGGGGACTCACTCTCTTTCAGGGGAAACCTGGACTGTCAGGCAGAAACTCAGGGGAGCCACGGAAGGCAGAGGTCTGGAGGCAAGTATGCAAGGGCAGGGCAGATGGGAAGCTGACACTGTCTGCTCAGCCTTGAAACTCCGCCCCATCCAAACTGAGCACTGAGGCTTTTGCAATTTTTGCAAGTCTGGTCCTATAAGGCTATCTCCAATACAGAAGGTATCCTGACATAGACACAGCTGATACTCACATTCAATTGGCCTAGAGGTCAATTCCTCCCAGTGATACCAACAACAATCAAGACTTAATTACCAAAAAAAAAAAAAAAAAAAAAAAAAGATTTAATTACAACAAGGCTGTCCACAAAGGGGAGCACCAAGAGTGTCCACCCTCAGGTAACTGGGAGGCTGACCCACTGAACCATATAGGACACCTAGCACACAAAGCTACCCTACCAACTCAGGGAAGCAGTGAAAATGTGGAGTCAAAGAAACAGACCACAAATGAAAGAAATGGAGGAGAACAAATGACTGGATATAGAAATCAAAACCACAGTTAAAAGGTTTTTCAAGAATTTCCTAGAAAAGGCTGATAAATTTAACGAGACCCTCTAGGATATGAAAAAGGGCCAACTAGAAATTAAACATACACTTACTAAAATAAAAAATATTATACAGAGACCCATCAGCAG